>NW_028258194.1:2191363-2504415 GCF_053883595.1 Heterocephalus glaber | reverse complement strand
GCCGCAGCAGGCTGCTTGTTATCATCGAAAGCTCTAAAAGGTTCGCCATTACTAAACCCAGTGCTTTTTCCTGAGCTACATTCCTAGCCCCCTGTTTAACTTATTCTTTATTTTGAGACAGGGTATTGCTAAGTTTCTAGGTTACCCGGGCTGGACTCAAACCCATTGTGATCCTCCTGGCTCAGCCTCCCAGGGTGCTGGCATCACGGGTGTGCACCACCAGGCCAGGTTCAGAAGCGTTGCTTATGGATGGTTCTGAGGCTGCTTTCAGCTTCGTTCCTTCCTAGAGGAGTGGCAGGACTCTGCATGCACAAAGTTTTCCTGCACATTCCGTGGCAATGGAGATGTTTGTGCTTCCCCACGAAGGGGTTCCTGTGTGAAGCAGGGACAGACCTCGTCAGAACTCCCAGTATTTTCTAGTTTACCCTCAACACGCCTGAGCACAGGACGTCCACATCCATCATCACACTGTTGCCAGTAGGATCACTGCCTATGAGCTTAGGAAAAATGCATGCCAGCCTCCTCCAGGAACAGCCCAAAGGTTGATTTATCCAACTTGATGTTGCAGGAATTAAAACGGTGGTTATTGAGGGAGGTGGAGAACAGCTAAATTGGATGATTAGTTTACCCATTATGAGTTGGCCTCTCTGTACCTAGAGGACTAGTGACGTCTCAGGAAGGAGCAGGGAGATGGGAAAGATAGGAGAGTGAAGACTAGAAGGATGGGCATGATAGGACAGAATAGAGCCAAGTCCGCCACGGTCACATTAAGTCACACATGCGAGGTGTGTGCAGGGGCCCAGGCCTCTGTCAGCAGGAGAGGCAGCTGGCATGGCAGAAGCCACCCACTGGAGGGACACGCGGAGGCCACTAAGTCTGCAACTGCCCCTGGCAAGTCAGAGCTGGAAGCGCTCAGGCAGGCGGTTCTCTGTCCAAATCTGAACTGTATCATCAGATGGTGATTTGTCAACCTCCTCTGGTGTTGTTTCCACGTATTTATGCTCTCTCCTCTCTGGCAGCCCTTCCATCCCTGCTCCAAAACTCATTCTTCTTGGCCAGCTGCATCTGCTTAGAGTCAGTTCAGAGATGGGAGGGCGCCCAGTTCTGACAAGCAACGCCAGCTTTCGAAGGCAGGTGGGTGGGCTTGTTGGGACGTCTTTAGCTGTGGCCTGCAGACCTTCTACTTTGAAATTCTTCCTGTCATTTTACCTAGGATCCAGGATGAACGTTTGGGCTCATTCTCCCTCCTCTGTCAATGATGAAAGCTCTTCTGCTGTGCAGGATTTAGGGTAGACCAAGTCTATAAAGCAAGCCTTGTGTTTTCTAACATCAGAAAAAAAAGACTTAATTTTGTAAAAAACACAAGTGCTCGCGTACACACACACACACACACACACACACACACACACACACACACCACTCTTTCAGATTGCTCCAGGGTCTTCTTTAAAAACATTTTTTTAGGAACATTTTAACTAACACACAAAACATGAAAGGTGTACCTGTTACCTGCTACCACGTAATGTTTAATACATGTCTACATGACACAGAGTTCAAATCTGGCTAAATGCACCCCGGGATTTCCAGCCTCAGGCTTTGGCCAGTTGGCTCTGTGGCTGGCCTGTCCTTGTGTGGCAGGACATTTAGGGGCCTCCTTGGACTCTACCCACTAAGGGCCAGTGGCAACCCTTCCCCAAGGTTGTGAGGACACAAAATGCCTCCTTCAGGATGAAGGCACCTCGTTTGAGAACCCCGGGCCCCATCCGGGGACACAGCCCGGGGAGGGCAGAGATGAGCAGTGGGCAGCTGGAGCAGGAAGTCCCTGCCAGTGCTGCTGCAGAGACCCAGCTAGAACATGGTGGCACTGCCCTCCTGTGTAAGGGAGAGGCAGCCCCTGGCTTGGCTTGGATATGTTTTTGCACTTCATTCCCTAGCCGCCAAGGGCTATAAGGACAATTATTATGTGATGGAATAAAAGTCACCGTCTTTGCTTTCTCTGCTCAGAAGCTAGAGATAAATTTGAAGCCCACCTCTGGTGGCGTGCGGTGTCGAGCACCCAGCGCACCTCTGGCTTCACGTGTACGTGGATGCTGGCGTGCTTTGAGCTGCTCGGTTGGGTCTGAGAGCTCTTTCCCATTCTGTCCTGGAAGGAGGCAAGGCCACGCGCATGCGTGACTGAAGCAGGCTGACTGCAGAGCTCAGACAGCTGAAGCCCTTTCGACTCCCGGTGTTAGCTGCGTGGATGTTGCATTATTTCCAGCAGGGGGTGCGTTGCCTTCCGCGCGTCTCAACTCCTGCAGAATCTCTTCCTGCCTGCGTCAGTCTCAGACTCGGTCTCGGTCATGTTGAGTAACAAGGAAGAAGCAGGAATGTGTGCACCCTCTCTGGCGCCCTTCGCGGTGGCCGGTGAAGATGGGGACTCAGTCCTGTGGGTGGGGAGCTGATGAGCCCATCGACATGAGGCAACTCCTCTTAAACCAGACCTGCAGAGCGCAATGAGGAGCCCTGCTGCCTTTGAGGAGCTTGTGGCTGCTCTCTCGGTCTTTCCAGTAGAGAAGACGTAGACTTGGTTTGGATGATTTGTGTAAAGTAAGCTATGTGAAGCAAGCTAAACGACGTTGAGAGTGCTTTCGGCGAGCGCTGCTTCTCACCAAGGTCTGAGGTGCAGCCTGGAGCGGCCTCCCTGTGTGGGGCCCAGGCTGACCACGCGCCAGGGCCCAGCGGGGGCCGCGTGCCATGCGAATGTTGTTTCGCTGTGTGCTGGCAAACAGTGCGTGGAGTCTTGACCTGGCCTCCCCAGCAGAGACCTGAATCAGGTAAGCTCTTTGCTGGCAGAATGTCTGTGTCCAGACCTGGAAATAACACTCAGCGTCAAGGTGTTCAGTGATGCGACAGGCCTGTGACAGTTGGAGTGTGAGCGTGAGTGTCTGACTGTGGGATAGTGCCTGTGTGGACTGGGAGGAAGGACCGTGAGGGGGTGGACAGAGTTGGAGAGCTCGGTTGTGAGAAAATTTCATCCCTTCGTCATCCAGGAAACCAGGTGCAGCCCAGATGTGCACAGCTGCTCCCAGATGTCCGGGGCTGGTGGACTCGGCTGTGCCTGGCTGCTTGGCTGCAGCGCTAACCCTGAGCATCCCAGCCGAAGGGAAAGCTCTGCACTGCACAGCGCTGCTGCAGGCAGCAAAGAGCACAGGTGTACATTTCATTGCGTGAACTCTGGGCTGTCATCCCGCAGTAACAGGAAGTGCCACATTCTGGCAGCTCAGGGTGCCAGCAGGCGCAGTTTCCAGGTGACTTCCTAGACCCCCAAGGCTGCGTCTCCAGCTGTGCAGCTCCTGCCCTGCCCTCGCTCCTGGGGGGCCCTGGCCCACACCTATCAGGCTGGGCGGAGTCTGCCCCAGAGACTTTGGCAGGTCTCACTTCCGCCCCTGTGGTCCCTGCAGGTGTCAGCAGTTAGACAGTCACCCCGGGAGGAATGGAACAACAGTTGACCGATTACCCTGGGCAAAGGCCACAACAAAACCGTGACCCTAGGGCCTATTTTATGAGTAATCTCCACTGAGAGAGGATCGCAAATTGGCGATTCCATGTTTGAACAAGATTTCTGGCCTCAGAGACTGCCAGCGACTCCAGGTTCCTCCACCTGAGACTCCGCCCTTAACCAGGCAAGCAAGGAAATGTGAGACTGGAGCTGGAGAAGCTAGGGGAGTGAGAGTGCATGGTGCTGACTTCCACCCAGCCAAGGAGGGGTGCAGCTGCCTGCCCCTGAGCTCCTGGCTCCAGCTTCTGGAGCTGGGACTGGCGCCACTCCCAGGCCCTGGTTGGTGGCCGACACGGTGGCACAGGAAACCCGACCTTGCCCCATCCAAGGCCAGGGGGCCACTGGGAGGGAGGAGCAGCATCAGAAAGAGGAGGAGGAAATCTGCTCCTGGGCTGTGCTGCCCCAGGGGATTCGTGACTAACTTTTCTTTCTGTCACCTGGTATGCAAGCGGCTGAAGGAGGAGACAGCAGGCACTCCCTGTCATGTGGGCAGAGTGACCTTTATCTGCTGCATATTGCCAGTCTTTTCAGGTACACGGGTGCTACTGTGTGTCCAGTACCAACACCCATGGAAGGGACAGTAGGTGCTGCACTGGGACAGCAGCACTGGGACTTGGTGAGCACGCAGTAGTTCATATTCACTAGTTAGCACAGGAAGGATGATGGCTCCTCAGCATCAGATCGCAGTACAGCAACAGCAGCAGCCAGAGCCAGTGACCTTCAGCATCTGCTGTGTGTCTCAGCAGTGTTCTGGTTGTCCCGTTTGATCTGATTTATCCGCAAGACCACGCTGTGACCAAGGGTGGCATCAGCTCCCTTCTCCAGCGAGGGAACTGAGGCAGGGAGGTTGAGGTGACCCAGAGCCCAAGGTGAGCTGTGGAGCCCGAACTCCTCCCAGGCAGCCTGGCCTGAGCCTGGCTGCTGGACTTCTCCACTTCCTGTCTTTCATGCAGCTCCAGAAGAAGGTGCATGGGGAGGGAGAGGGGCGTCAGGAGGGTGCTCTAGCTGAGGGCTGGAAACCAGACTGGAGAGGGGAGAGGACCTAAGAGGAGTTTCCAGAGCAGCCGCTTCCCTCCTTCACCACCTGGGGAGGGACAAGCTGAGGAGAGCGCTGGCCTTCTCCCCCTGGCCCCTCTGCTGTCAGCTCAGGAACCGGCGCAGACCTCAGGCCACTCCAGGCTCACCCCCACGTCAACCACCTGGCTTTTCCAGCTCTACTCATTCCCTAGGCTTTCTTCTTTCCTCCTGGAAACTCACAGTGGACGCACTTCGGGGACGGTTAAAGACCTCCCATCCTCGTGCTTACAATATTAAATATACATAGTTCTGCACTTGAGCACACTCGGTACACAATCCCGCCAGCTGGGAGAGGGAGCAGAGTTGCCTCACGGTGGCATCCAAGCCCATCACCATTTTGGTGTCAAGGACTCAGAGACTGAGGCCTGCCCGCCCCCTCTCAGGCCCGGAAACTGAGGCTCGAGGGGAACTAGCAGACGAGCTGCCATAAGGACCTGCATTTCTGTAAACCTTCCGACCCAGTGTTCAGTTGCTACGCTTCCCTGGATTTTGCTTGGCAAAGGTGTTTTTCAAATAAATGCACCATTAATTCCATTTTAAGTGTCTTTCTAGCCAACTTTTGAAAGAATGTCTTTTGTATGTAAAGAGATTTATAAATTAGACACTGGGCACATTTTAGCCTAGCTGCCATGTTGAACCTCAGGAGTGACACAGTGCCCACGTGACGGGGGAACTTAAGATGAAAACGCCCAGTGATGGTGATGTAGGACATAACACCAGAGAGGAAATATGAAATCTATCTCCTGACCTGCTGGCGGTATGACGCACCCAGCTCTCGTTCTCAAGAAATCAAAAAGTGAATTCTAGGAACAATGGGGGTTAAGAGTGGGAAGATACTTATTGATAGGAAAGCTCCCGAGGCGAAAGAGGGGTGCCGAGTGGGTGGCTGGGAACCCCACTTTACAGAGGAGTTTTATAGGGTGAAACCCACATGGATACGACGTGGGCCACAGCCACGATCATCCGGTAAGGTTACAAGCACAGTCACTTAGGTAACGGTGTCCACTGGGGAAGTAAGTCATGTAACGAGCGTGGATGGGAAGAACAAGGATCCTCCTAGGAAAGGGTGGGTCCAGAGGTGGCTGATGTCCATCTGGACTTCATTAGGCCCTGTGTTCGTCCTCTGAGGAAGTGTGCAGGCCTGGTCATCTGTCTTTATCCTGAGGCCCGGTTTCCAGCCGATGTCTCTGGCCACAGCTGTGGTGAGTTTCACCTTTGGCCTGACTCTCGAGGACCTGGCCCTATCTGACTGCCCGTACATTTTTATTTAACTCAGCTGCCTATAATATTGGGATACCTGATACGCAGCCAGATGCACAACACAGCAAATCGAGCCCAAACTGCACCTAAAGCACCCTTTCTGGAAACTGTGCAGTGGATCACACGGCCCTGCGTGCAGAGCCTTCGCTTGTCCTGTGAGCAAAGCAAGATCCGCAAACATTGCTGCCTCTGCTGCCTCTGCTGCTACCACCAGTTAGTGGTGGTAGCGGCCTGTCCAGCCTGTCGGTGTCAGGCGTGGTGATAAACACTCTCAGGCACTGTGTAAGTGCCATACTCTTTATCCAGTCATCTGTTGTCAGGCCTCTGTGCTGCTTCTATGGGCTGGCAGTTGTGAATTGTGCAGCTGAGAGCATGCACGTGCATGTGCAGTGTGCTACCTGTGACTCTCACGAGACACGTAGAAGGGCGTAGCTGGGTCAAATGGAACCTCTAGCTTTAGTTTTCTGAGGAATCTGCACACTGGTCCCACAGCGGCTGTATGAGTTTATGCTCCCACCAACAGCGCAGATGAGCACCCCAGCTCCCCAGCATTTGCAGTTTTGTGTCCTGATGATTCTGCCTTTCCATCCTACACAGACTCACAGCTCTGCCTCCCCATGCCCTGTCGTTCCTTTCCCTCCTGGACTCTAATTTGCGCAAACTTTTGGCTTCTTAACATTGACCCCTTCTTGACAAAATGCTACATGGTCGAGCTGAGCTTCTGATCTTTTAGGGCAGCACATTCTTCCTGCCGAGTCTGCATTTGAATTTGACTCTCAGTTGCTACCTTTGACTCGGAGGCCTCCGAGGTGGGAGTTGGATGGAGGGGTTGGTGGCTGCTTCCAGCCCTGTTTACTCTGCATTTGGCAGCCGCGTCTCCCAGCTGCACAGATCTGAGCCTCCATGGTGTTCCTTAGGCTTCTGGCACTTCGCCCCCATGCTGTGAGCCAGTCCTCGGCTCTGGCTGATGGTCTCTGAGTTGTTGTCCTATAAATAATCTTCTTCTGTTTCTGTGAAAGCCAGGCTGCATCCCATTTCCCATAACTAATGCCATCTCCTCTCCTTCGGGCCCTGTGTGTCTCACCTTCGGAACCAGGCTTGGCTTTGACAGGAACCCCCACCTGCCCTGGCCCTGCTGCAGAGACCCTGAGTGTGTTTCATAAAACACCGGGCTGCAGGTAGTTATGAGTACTGTTTCCCAGACAAGATCCTCTGATTAATCCATCCTGGAAATGTGGGCCAGTTAAATGCTAATGTGCTTCCCTGCTACAGAATCCTCAGGGCCATTTCCACGCAGTGGGCTTGGTAAATTTATTGGGGGCCAGGGGTCGACAGCACCTCCCCAGCAAATTTCAGCTACAGAGCTTTTAAAATTTCTAATTATTTTGCAGTGCAGCAGGCAGGATTGATGTTTTGTAGGAAGCATATTAAGAAAAATTGGCTCTGAAATACGTTTAACTTCTCAGGCTGCCAGCACACCGCAGGCCAGTCTGTTTAGACAGCGTGAGGGTCGTACATCTCCAGAGCAATGCCACCTCTGGTCAGCTTGGTCTCTGCAAGCTGCCTTCCCTCTTGCGTCTGTGCCTTGCTGATATTGTTCTTTTGGCTTAGAATGCTAACTCCACCCTAGCCCAACTCTGCATTTTATATGCCTTTTGTAGACCAACTCACTCACACTGTCTGCTCACAGTCTGTCCTTGATATGTCTTTATAGTCTTATTCAACCTGTTCTATCCAGCAGTAGCTGTCCCTCTGCTGTGCTTGGACAGCATTAATAATAAACTAACATCGACACTCTCTGAGCATCTGTGATACTCATGACACCTTTGTAGTCACCCTGCAAAGGAGTTGTCCTTATATGGGTGTGAGATGTGAACAAGTGACACAGGGAGTTGGTGGCACTGGATGGCAAGGCCAGGATTCTAAACCAAGATGCTTTTCAGAGAAAAATGCTCGAAGTTTGCAAAGCTCTAAGGGGGCTTTCATTCTGGAAGACAGGTTACCTTAGAGATGTGTGGGAGTCAGCTTTCCCATCCCTAGGACCCACAACTTAAAAGAGGAGGTTTTATTTGGCTCGTGGTTTCGGGGGGTTCCACCCATGGGGGCTGCTCAAGGCAGGAACACCATGGTGGAAGGGTGTCTGCTCTGTTTGTGGGGCCATGAAGCAGAGCAGGGGACAGCCAGAGAGGAAGGGGCCAGGGGTCAGATGCAGACCCCAAGTCCTATCTGCATGTCCCACCCGGACACACCCACGAGTGTGCTCCTCCAATCCCCTGGGCGGGTCCCAAAGGCAATTAGGTTGACAGTTAAGCCTAACACTTCTTCAGCTCAGGTACACAGCTCTCTTCGTGGATAAATAAAACTCACAAGGTAAAGGCAGACTCATTTTGAAGGTAGAGCGTGGGTGGTGGGGATGGCGAGTGGCATCTTCTGTGAGGAGTTCATGTGAACACTTAGGGAGTCTCGGCATTCTGGGAGGGCTCCAGAGGACGCACAGGGAAGAGGTGGAAGCTGATCCTCGAGCAGTTGGGAAGAATGGAAGATATTAAATGCAAGAGCCGTAAAGTATGATTTATAGTTGAACTCTAGGTCGGTATTCTTCATTGGAAATGCACGGACTCCTAGGAGCTAGGGTGTCCACAAGCCCCTGCCTCAGAGGATGTGCGTGTGTGCCCCAGGGCCAGAGTGCCCGCCCCGGACTGGGTAACAGCCACTGCAGGGGCGCTGAGGCCGGGGCTGTGTCACCGTGGGAAGGCACTGCTGCCCGGGCACCATGGAGCTGGCCGGGCCTCTGTCTGGGCTCCTCTTGGCTGAGGGGCTGTGGGCCACAGGCACCCTCTTCAAACTCACAGCTCAGGAATCACGGCAGGGATTGCAGTGTGCAGAGCTGCCGTGAGAGTGACAGGGCAGAAGGCGCCGGACAGGCCTGGCACAGGCTGGGCTGTGGCTGCTTCTCGACCTATCAGTTTTCAGTGGCTGCTGTAACAAACCCACAAACCCAGGGGCTAGAGCAACACACGTTTACTCTCTCGCACGCTCTGCCTCTGGAGGTCAGAGGGCAGGAAGGGTCTCAGTGGCTAAAGTCCAGGGGTCAGCAGGGCTGCTCCTCTGCAGGCTCCAAGGGAGAATCCTTTTCTTGCCTTTTCCAGTTGTGGAGGAGCCCGTGTGGGGGGTGGGCTGGCTTCTGGCCCCTCCTCCATGTGCACGGCCAGTGACAGCAGGGTGAGTGCCCTGTGCCCCACCCTGTGACACGCATGTCGCTGCCTTCCTCTCCCATTGAGCATCCTGTGACACACGCTTCCCTTTCAGATCTTCCAGGACTGACATTCATCCGAAGATCAGCCTGTGAGCAGCCCTATTCCTTCTGCAGACCCCATCCTCCTGCTCCGGAACCACGTGGCCACAGGTTCTGGGCCAGGACGTGGGTGTGCTTGGGGATCACAATCCTGTCACACACCTGGTCTCTCAGGAATTAGAACCACAGGCTCTCCTCACCTTGCTGAGGTTTTAATTTGGCTTTTGAGCCTGACAGTGCTTTGCAATGGGGCATGTTTTGTCTGTTCTAGTGAGAGAATTGGACCTCTGGGAAGGGGAAGGGGAAGTGGCCCCAGTGAGTGCCCCAGGCTGCGGATTTTGGTTTCTCTGTTGGTTCCTGTGGCACCAGACGCTGTTCCCTAAAGTGGTCCTCATGTCCTGCATTTTCTAATAATCTCTTTGTTCTGAGATCAGCCATAAATTATCCAATTAATTGATTAAGCAGAAGTCTGTTGGGCCCCTTCCGTGTGTCTGTTTTACTGAATTCTGTCTTTTCACCAATTATATTATTAAATTAATTGACCCATTCATTCAGCCAGTTTGCATTGAGGCCTGAAAGTCACGTGTGAGGCAGGGCTGGGCATGACAGGAATCCGCCTCTGGATCTGACACCTGTGTGTTTGGGCCCCTGCAAGCCAGGGTGCCAGGCACTGAGAAGCAGATGTGCAGGACACACGGAAGGCATCAGCCTGATGTTCTCATGATCAGCTAGAGAAGGGGTTTGTCATAACTGTTTCATGACTGTATTTTTGATCCTAAAACATAAAATAGTGGACTATTTGAAATTACGACAGTCCTGAGCACCTGAGCTAGGTGACTGGTTTTGCTTTTGGAGTTAGAGGGAAGAGCAGACCTGGGCTGGGCTCAGGACAGTTGGGACAGGGAATCCAGCACTGGGTCCCAGAGCTGAGGATGTGGGAGAGCTGCAGGGTGCGTGGGGCCGCCCTGGGCCCACTGGGCAGAGGTGAGAGGTGGGGAGGCCCCGGAGTGACAGCTATGGCTTTGGGTCTGGATTGATTTTAGATTAGACCTTTGAAGTTAGGGATTGTTGTCTTTGTTGTTTTGTTTAAGGTTGGTGAGCGCATAATGTGAAAAGAAATTTATACACTAAATAAAACAGCTATGCAAACTCTCAGAGAATGAGTGTTTCCTGTGCAGATCAGTTACTGTCCTCCATTGCTGGAGGAGACTCACTGCCCTCTGCTTTCTCTCCCTCCCCAAACACACAGTAAAATTAGATGAGGCTCTGCTTCAAGAAGCCTCGACGCAAGTGTTACGGCACCCAGGTGCCACCTGGGGGGCCTCTGTGGGACCTCAGGCTCCTCCTGGGTCATCGGCTACCAGGGACAGGCTGGGGCCTGTGCAGCCCATGCTCCAGAGCGCAGGAGGCCTGGGCAGAAGAACCAGGGCTTGTCCCCTGCCTCCCTGCTGCTTAGCCCTGCCCTCTGGGTCCTCCAGCTTCCCACGACTCAATGACCCAGAGCCCGGGGGAGCCCCCTGCTGCATGTGCCCAGAGAGGTGCAGAGCCCTGTGGAGTGGCTCAGCTCTTCTCAGTTACAGGGCCACACCAGGAAGCCGTGGTCCAGGGCAGGTGTGTGCGCAGGTGATAGACTTTCCTTCTCCCGACGCCAGGCCTGAGGGTGAGTGCCTGTCTGCGTTTTCAAGTGAAATGCATTTGAATCATTTGTCATGTTAGGTGAAGAAAAGGAAATAAAATTTCAGGTTCAGGATTATCATAAGTGTGCTAAAACAAATACACACACTCAGTCACACCCAAAATTGTGAACAATGGTTGCTGGGTGACAGAAACATAACCAATCCTGTATTTCCTTCCTCAGGCCTTTTCTGCTTTCATGTGTTGTGTTTTGGGGAGGTGGTAAGAGTCCACTTGTTTTCTCTTACCTTCTTCTTCTTTTTTTTTTTTTTTGGTACCGGGGATTGAACTCGGGTCCTTCAGTTTGTGAGGCAGGTGGCAAAACCACTGAGCTAGATCCTCGGCCCTCTTAGCTTCTTTTTTAGGACACGGGACTGTGTACTTTGCCCTTCTTTCTCCTTGACAGATGTTTCCTCTTGGAGGAAAAGCATTTTGTTAGAATAAGTAGATCTACAGGGGAAATAAAGGCACCTGACGCAGCCCAGAGAAAGGCGTGGGAACTGGATGCCCGGAGGCAGCGATCTCATTGGAGTTCTCACATCGAAGGGAGGCGTGGTGATCCTGGAGTTTTAACCTCTTGCAGCAATGTTCTTATCCCTAAAGCATGTATCTATACCTATAGTCAGTGTAAACAGTGAAATGTGAGTGTAAACAGGAATGCAAATGCACATAAACAAGAAGAGGTAAAGCGATGCCACACAGAGTTCTGTTGCCTAAGAGCAAAATAAACCCATGCTTAATACCTGGGCTCATGCATTTCTGATCTTTTCCTCCCATTCCCATGCATTTGTGTGCGTTTGTGGACAAGAAGCCAAATACAAAGCGAGACCTAAGGCTGTGACCTCAGGACTGTGCGCCTGACCCTTCTCCCCCTGGCACAGGAGCACTCACAGAGGAGGTGTAGGGTGGTCTGCTCCTCACAGCCACTTCCTGCCTCCCTCCAACTCTGGGGCCCAGCTTTCCAGAGGCCATGACCTGACATCTGCATGTCTTGGCCTGCAGCTCCTGTCTTTGGGTCTGCTGGAAAGCGATTACATGTGGATACACATTCATTTCTGTCCCAAAGTGTCCTTGGCCCTCTTCCTGTCCAGTGAGGCAGACTCTGCAACCTGAGCTTCCCCAGCACATGCGTTCCTGTTCGCTGCTCTGGTGGGATCTGGCAGGGGCCTTGAGGTGCCAGGAAGAAGAGCAAAGGTCTCCAAATTATTTTAGCTCATGATACAAATGTCCCCAAACACAGCCATAATTCTCAGGCATCCTCGCGGTCATGAAGTTTTGTTGGCCTTTCCTACATTGCTGTCACACACAAAAAATCACCCTGCCTTCCAAGCCCTTCCCTTCTGCCAGTTAGGGATGCTTAGAGGCGATCTCTCCTGACAGCCCTGCTTTCTCGTGGCCCCTGCCCCGTCTCCCTGGACTTCCGTCACCAACCGCCCAGTGCTGCGCAAGCTCTGGCTGCCGGGTGACACAGGGCCTCCAGGTTGCTGTGCATTCTTTGGGGAATTTGCTTTCTCACACATTTGGCCTTGGCTGCAAATGCCCACATTTGAACCATTAGAAACAAAGCAAAAGAGCAGCAAAGCCAGAGAAGCGTCAGGAAGAAGGCAGAAAATCATCACTTACAGTTCTGCCATCGAGAAATAGCCAGTGTTTGTAATTTTGTAGAATGTGTGTGTATTTATTTGAAGATAGGATAATCCTAGAATAAAATGACATAGACAGGGTCTCATTAAGTTGCTGAGTTTCCTAGGATGAGCTCTCATTCCAAAATCCTCCTGCCTCAGCCTCCCAGAGTGCTAGGATTACAGGCATGTACCACCAGACCTGGCTGAGAACATTATTTCAACATAATGACTAGATGTTGTTCATTTTCTTGGATCTACTGTACAGTGTGCAGCTCTTTGTTCAATGTTAGGAGACAATCTGGATATGAATTTCCTGATGCTGCATCTGTATCGGTAGGTACAGAGAACAGTGCTAGAATAGGCATGAATTTTCAGCACGTATTAGCCGTGACTGCTTTATTATGACAATTTTGATGCAGTTGTAGCCAGGACAGCGAGAGAAACCTCAGTGGTCCCTGGGACCAGGAAGTTTGCCATGGCAGGATGTGGAGGCAGCAGGTGTGGGCACCGTGTGCTGCTCACCACCCAGGGCAGCCTCAGGGGTATGATTTCAGCCCCTTGGTAGCACTCTGCCCTTTCCAAGCTGAGATCCATCCATGAGAAGCTCAAAAGCCCAGAACCCTTGGTCAGCTCTGGTTCTAGGCTTCTTGCTGCATAGGTGGAGTCCAGAATCTGCATTCCCCAGACTGTGGGGGTCCGGCTATGAGTCCGTCTTTTCTTGGCCCATGACTGTGATAACTGTGAACCCTTCTGTCAGTGTCACCTGGGGCATCTCAGGCAACTGCCTCCCTTGTGCCCCTTCAACCAAATAGCAGTGTCCATGTCAGAGGAGAGGTTCCATTTGTCAGAATCTCACAGCACAGAGAAACATCTGGAAAATGAGCCAAGGGACACTAACAGAATTAGTACTGTGTCAATGGGAAGCAACTATAATAAAGTTGGGGCCACAGGGAAAAATCACCAAGAAAAGAACAACAAAGGAGCAGAAATGGAGGCTGACTTCAGAGACTGTGTCCACCCCTCACTTCCTCTAGCAGATCCTCTGGGTGGGATCTTTTATGTGTTCTTTCTTTAAATGTTTGCTCAGTGAAACTTTTCTATATACCAAAAATTCTTTTTTGAGTATCAAATATGGACATGGAAAACTAATCAAAACAAATAATTTAGCAAATCCCAAATATGTGATTTGTGTGGAGCCCCATGAAACAGGCATGTGAAATGACTTCATGTTTCATAACATAAAGGACATCTTTCTCCAAGCACCTGGACACTGAAAGCAAGTACTCACATGGGATCTCTCTGGTCATATCAGGGTGGTTGGCACACCCTTCCTGTGCCTGATAAATCTTCCCTGTGTCTGGATCAATCCTTCCTACAGACACAGGGATGTTGGTTAGATGCCAGTCTCTCATTCCTGACGTGTTGTGCTTATTCTGGTTGTTATTCTTCACCTGTGATCTTGGGATTGACTGGAAGTTGCTGTGTTTATGTCTTAGTTGTTTTTCTCATTGCTGAGACAAAATATTCTACATCTACAAATTAAAAAGGAAAAGGTTTACTTCAGCTCACAATTTTTAGAGGTCTCTGTCCATAGCCAGCTGGCTCCAGGCAGGGCAGCATGGGAGAGGGCATCACAGAGGAGAAACAGTTCATGGTGTGGCCAGGAAGCAGCAAGCAGCAAGCAGCAGCAGCAAGCCTCCCTTTCCCTTTTATCCCATCCAGGCTACAAGCTTTTTGGGTGGCCTCACCCACATCCAAGGTAGGTCTTCCCATTATCCACACCCAGAACTATAAAAAAATTCAGTGGACTAATCCAGTATCAGATACTCTTAATCCTAGTGTCACACACCTTAGAACCAGTCGCTATGACTACATAAGGTCTTGGGGGGACATTTTGATATAAACCATAACAGTTTATTACAGTCTTTTCATTATATGAGCTAATCTCTCTACATTAATTCCTCATTTCCTTTGTCATTCATACATCCTTGGAAATAGATATGCCAGGTTTTGTTAAAAACATTTTAGTATTTTATTACAATGTTTGAGGTATTTCCAAATGCAGAACATTACCATGGTCTCATATATATTTGAATGAATTATATGCTGGAGTGAGAATTCATTGGAATTTCTTAAAAGTACTAAATGAAGAGTTTTGTGATTTTTTTAATCCAACTTTGTATTTTGGCACTTAGATCAAAATGGAAGAAACCGTATTTCTAGAAAACATACAAAGGTGATCTGTAATTATTAACTTTATCAGTAATTTGTTTTCTGACTTAAATCAAAGTATAAGAACCTTGTGTTTCCAAAAAAAACATATAAAGATGACCTACAGTTATTAACTTTATCAGTAACGTGTTTCCTGACACTACTAATTATGGATGTTTATTTGTCCTTAGTGAATAGCCTAATTTTCTTTAGAACCTAGAGTAATGTTCATTGCTTTTAACTTTTTTGAGTTAGTTGGGAGGCCGAAGCAAGAGGATCATAAGTTTGAGCCCAGCCTGGGAAGCTTAGCAACTTAACAAACCCCGTCTCAAAATTAAAAAGAAAAAAACCATGGAAAGACTTCGGTGTAGTGCCATCTGGGTTGCTGTCTATTTATGTGTTCAATTTGCCCTGGTTACATGGTCATGGAGTAAGGCTGGTTCTTATGTGTCAGAGCTCCATTTCTTCATCCACAGAAGCTCATCAAGGCTGCAAAGCAGACAGCTTATGAGCTCAGAGATGTTGTAAATAACTTAAAACTCGGCCCCAGAAGTGTTCTCTGAGAAAAGCCTTTTAAAGCTCCTGATGTCTGTTTATTTCCTCGCAGGTTATTTCCCTCAGAGCATCCCTGCTGGGGCCCTGCCTTGCTGCCCACCCTCCCAGGGCCTGTGGGGCTGCTGTCTATACCTGTCCTGCCTCACTGTGACCGACTCTTCTCTCTCGCCCATGCACAGAGCCCGGTGTCTGCACAGTGTTCGGAGACCCTCACTACAACACCTTTGACGGCCGGACCTTTAACTTTCAGGGCACGTGTCGGTACGTGCTGACCAGAGACTGCTCCTCCCCCACCTCGGCCTTCCAGGTGCTGGTGAAGAATGATGCCCGGCAGACGCACTCCTTCTCCTGGACCAAGTCGGTGCAGCTGGTCCTGGGCACGAGCACCGTCAGCCTGGAGCAGCACCTGGGCGTGCGCTGGAACGGCTCGCGGGTGGCGCTGCCCTGCCTCGGGCCACACTTCCGCGTGGACCTGGATGGCTACCTGGTGAAGGTGACCACCCAAGCAGGTGGGGCCCCAGCCCAGGCATCCGCTCCCCCTGCCCCTACAGGGTCCTCTCCTCCCAGGCAGATGACACTGCATACAGTCTGGCACCTGGGCGCTGGGCACAGTGGCCTTGCAATCTTCAGACGCGCCACAGCTCGCCCTCCTCACTCTGGAAGTGGTGGCGTGCTCTTCAGATGACCTCACCCTGGCCCCTGATGTCAAGCTGGGAGTTGTCACAGGCTCTCCCAGCTCAGCTAGTTATGTGCAGTTTCACACCAGGGAGAGGATGCAGGGTTTCCTTGTCAACCTCCGCCCCTCGGTGTGGGGTGTCCTCCAAAGCAAACAGCTCAGTGTCGGTGGTGTTCAGAAGAAACATAAAGTTGGGGGTGGTGGTGCTTCCCCATAATCCCAGCGCTCTGGGAAGACAAGGCAGGAAGATTGCAGGTTTGATCCCAGCCTGGGCAACTCAGAGTCTCAAAATAATAATAATTTAGAAAAAGTGGGCTAGGGATGTAGCTCAGGGAAAAGGCCTTGAGCTGGGTAGCTGGTATGCGGGCAGGGAGGGAGGGAGGAAACAGAAATGTCCCCAGCAGCAGGACTTGTTCGGCTGGCCTCAGTGTGCACTGGTCACCTTGTTCCTCTTAGCTGCCCTGTGCAAAGGGGAACTAGGCTGCCACGGGCAGGCGTGCGGATGGGGGACAGGAGGCACGTGTGACCAGCAGTCCCGTCCACTCTGACGCACCGCCCTGAGGACACAACCACTGCCTTGTGCTGAGGATGCCGAGGCTGGCTGTGAGAGCGCACCCTCCTCAGGGCCCTGAGCACGCGGAGCTGCTGGTCGAGCCCTCTCCAGCACCCTCTGTTGCACCCACATTTCCAGCCCTTGGGACCCCAGGCCAAGCTGTCCATGGCTGCTAGGAGGCCACGAGGCTCAAGTCTTTGTTCGATGTTACTTAACCGGTTAGGAGCAGGATCCAGGTCCCGGTGTCAGCTGCAGAGACCATGCCCTGCTCACCTTCACGCTTTGTGGCACCACGTTACGTGCTCTGCGGGCCGCCAGGTTGTTTGCTGGGGATTTTGCGCCGTGTGTTCTGCTGGGCACCGTGATTCTGTAAGGAAGCAGCCACTGACCGCCTTCTTACTGATGAGGATTTGGCAGTGGGAAAGCCTCCCCTGGGCTCCAACTCTCTTAGGAGATACAGTCACAGAGGGAAGCTTTGGATCGAGCAGGCCCTCGGCGTCCATAAGGCTGTTTCTGCTCAACCCTCAGAACCCTGCTTGTGGTTTCAATTCAAGCCCAAATATATTTCGATAAATTGATTTGAGTCTTTGGTGTCCCACTTAGTGAACAAAGGCAAGGAGCCAAGGCGCAGCCCTGCAAGCTGTAGTTAGCAAGGACATCAGTGTTTCAGTGAGGCAATGGGAGGCATTAATGTATTTGAACATTCAGCAAAGGGAAAAATCCCTGTTCTTCATGGCGCAGATGTGCAGAAATCTTCTCTCGGATGGTAGAGGGATGAGACCTGCTCAGGAACCTCAGACGCTTGTTCCTTCCACAGGACATGTGCTGTGCAGATGTAGGCCCACCTCATTCTGTTAAGGGGGCAGCGCTTTCCAGCTCCCCATAAAACCCACCAAGATGACCCACTGTGACGGGGCGCTAAGGAGAAGCACCTTCCCTATCTGTTTGCAAGCCAGACCAACAGAGCAGATTCTACCGATGAGGAGATTACTAGTCAGCTACAGCCCAGTTCTCCAAGGCGTCCTGGGTCTGTTAGCAGGAGGTTCTGTGCTTTCACCCACAGCTGGCCAAGGTCATGGATTAACCTGTTCTTTGCAAGGATTCCATGTAGTAAAAATGGCAAAAGGGAAAGGCTGCTAAGAAAATAATAATGGACCACAAATACCATGATTAGATGAGTGAATTTAACCACTCTAGGCCTTGAACTCAAGTTTTATCATTTATTTGCCATCTCATTCCATCATGCAAGTCATTTGTATTGTACCCTCCACACCCAGCTGGACAGCGTCCTGTGGCACACAAGTCACACAGCCTCCTGCTTCCTGGGAGGAATGTCATTCCTCTGTGCTCATCATTTGAGTGGAACAAGTCGATTTCCAGATGGTTGCATTTCTGCCCTGGTCCGGCCACTCAGTTTGGACCGCCCCTAGGGCTATCCTTTTTTATCGCCTATTGGTTGTCTGTTTTAAACATCACAGCATTTCCTCACGTGTTCTCCTTCCATAGATCCCTCGTTCTGTTTCATAAGCTCGGGTGACCAAGGGGACTGTCCTCAGAACAGTAGCATCAAAGCAGCCTGGGGTGGGGGACAGGGGCAGGGGAAGGCTCCTTGCCTGGGGGGGAGGACTCAGCCTTCCTTCAGGCAGAGTCACCTGGCAGTCGGTCACCACGCAGCTTGCCTGGAATCAGGCCCTGCCGCTCATCCCCCAACAACTGGCGGGCACAAGGCTTAGGGTTAGCATTGCAACCCCACCCCACGCTGGCCCAGCCCTCAGCCCTCAGCCAGTTATTTAAAATCACTTCCTTTTTACAGTCCGCGCACCTCTTCAACTCTGACTGGCAGTCTTACATCAGATTGCCTGAAGCATTAACTTATGAGCAACGTGGGTTTTAATGTTATTTTTGATGGAACTCTACGCCGGAACCCAGAGAATGTACCCTGCCCCACTCCGATGTAAGTCTGATCGGGAGCACTGCCCACTTTTACACACCGCTGTGGTTCCCCCTCAGATTCTGCACCTCTCCCGTTCCGCTGGGCAGCAGCAACACCCACAAAATACCAGCACAGCCACACAAATACCACCAGCGTCCAGCCGGGCCCGTGGTCCGCAGCCAGGTCACACACCTGAAGGAGGAAGAACAAGGTGCAAAACAGGCACTGAGGAGAGGGAAAGTGGGGACCCTTTCCTAAAGCAGAAGGAAGGCGGCGGCTGCTCACATCCCCGATGGCGGTGTACGCTTCCGCGTTAGCCCTCCGCCTCTACTGCTGGTTTCTACCCAGTTTCCCTGCTGAGTATTGGGAAACTCAACCAAGCTGCGGAAAGGACTCTGCTCAGCCCCTCGGACCCTTCCACGGGGTTTCCCACTCATAAGGCGCCGATCTAAAATATCATTCGGAAGAGCAAGTCCCTCAACTACAGCTTACTAGGGGATTTTTGTTTTGTTTTGTTTTGTTTTTGCTTTCATGAGTATAATCTGCTTCGCGTGGATTTTACTCCTGGAGATGGTAAAAATATTCATGCAAACACGTGTAAAAGATACAGCAAGAGGCAAAGGCACTGGGCTGGAATAGATCACCTCTCCCCTATATGAAGCCCTTGACAGGCTGTGAAAATCCTCTTCGTGTAATAATAACCGAGGGCAAGAGAAAGAAGAGTGAATTACAAACTTCTCTCTTACTCAGGAGACCACGTGTTACAATGAGATGTGACGGGGTTTGAGAAGTCTGCTGAAAACACGGAGGGTCTGCATCCTCCCAAGCCCGTGTCGCCCACTGGCCCACTGGGAAGAAAGGACCCAGCGATCGGCTTATTCCCTGTGGGCTGAGTTCCCATGAACTCAGTGGCCCAAAGGCTCACATTGATTATGTCATTGTCAGAAGACACAAGAGCTCCTTTGGGTGTAAATTCTCAACTGCTTCTGGCACTTGGAAGAACAGTGTTTGCCTGCTGTCAAGAAAAGAGATTTGTAGTTTGGGGAATGTTGCAATGTTGCAAACCTTTGGGATTCTGATCTAAAGGTTGGACTGTATGTGGAACTGATCTTCTCCCTCGTGTCTCTTGTCAAGTGGCTGCCTGGTTACAGGCTTGTGAGGTCAAGTTTCTTCTGTACCTTGGAGAGTGTTTTACAACACGATTTACAGTTTCGCTTATCTCCTTTACAGTGGTTGTTTTGTTTTCTTTCCCAGCGTGAATCTTACAGTTTGGTTTTGAACATTACAAGGGTAATTTGCTCAGTTATTGATTCCATGCCAGGCATCAGATGACACATTGTATGATGGGTAGGAGGAAATGCAAACGTTGCACACCCAAGTTGTGGTGGACAGGGACTCGGTGGCTCCCGGACACCCTGGGCCAGTGTGTCTGGAAGAATGTGCACATGTTCCAGCCAGCCCTCCCACACTTTCGATGTCAGCTCAGCAAGCCAAGAAGGGGCTGTGTTTCCTCCTTCCTGGAGCAAAGAGAGTTTCCTTGACCACCAACGCAGAACCAGCCTGATGGTGGGCACGAGAGCACTTCCACCCATGGCTTGGTGTCTCCAACCTGCCTGAAGTGAGCACACCAGGGAGGGAGGCCTGGGAGAGGCAGAGGGAGGGTTCCCAGCAACTCAACCCCAGGAAACCAGGTCAGTGGTCCAGGTCCCAGGAATGACCATAACGTCCTGAAGCAGCAGATGTGCTCACTTCTATGAGTGTTGTCCTTTGCAGACCATGTGCTCAGAAGCTTTATTCATAGGTTCATTGCCTTTGTATTCTTATTGTAGCAGATCATTTGGAAAATTTCCTTTGGCATTTGGAGGACTAATTATGTGGGGACATTTTTGGATAAAGAAACAAAAGTGACGTCGAAGAACTGTCATCTTTCTTTCACATTAGTCTTTGGCTAAATGAAGGCTCAGTTTGGACTAACACAAGTATTTTAAGAAAAGGCAAAAATACAAACCCTAGAGTAGCATGGTCTAAGAGTAGTTGTCAGTAGAGGTCAAAATAGGAGTAGATAAGATAAATAAAAGCAAATTTTGTGCAGTTTAACAATCCTACACCCCACACATGATGATTCATGTAATTTACAGTGTTCAGAGTGGTGAGAATTTGGATCAAGCCACTGCGCTCTTGTTAGAGGATGAGGGTCACACGTAGTGTGCAAAGATGTGCAAACCTGGGGATGACTGGGCGTCCAGGAGTGCTTGATCCTCCTTTGCTCTCTCCCCTCTAGGTTTGGAAATATCCTGGGACGGCGACAGCTTTGTAGAGGTCATGGCTGCCCCTCATCTCAAGGGCAGGCTGTGCGGTCTCTGCGGCAACTACAACGGACATAAACGTGATGACTTAATCGGTGGAGATGGGAACTTCAAGTTCGATGTGGACGACTTTGCCGAGTCTTGGAGAGCGGAGTCCAGTGAGTTCTGCACCCGGCCTCGGAGGAGACCAGTACCCGAGCTGTGCCGCGGGACAGTGAAGGTGAAGCTGCGAGCCCATCGGGAGTGCCAGAAGATCAAGTCCTGGGAGTTTCAGACCTGCCACTCCACGGTGGACTACGCCGCTTTCTACCGGTAACCTCTGCGTTCTGGGGGATGAGTGGGTCACAGGCCAAGGCTGGATGTGACCTGGGGGCGGAGTGGACCACATGCCCGGCACATAAACCAGGGCCCACAGTAAACGTCCCCCTTCATTCTGTCCAGCTGCTGATCTTGTCCTGAGTCTGCCCCACAGCATGTTCCCATTTGGGAAACTCCAGGAAGTGTTCCAAGATGGGCTTCTCTGGGAGATTCCGTGTTTTGGGAGTGTCTGTGGGTTTCCTGGGACACTGATGACAGCCTAGAGGTTTTTTCAGGGTTTTAGCTTGACTCTTAAGATTGAGGAAGTGTTCCCAAATTCTAGCCTAAACCACAGAAGTCTAGGATAGAATGGTTTGCTAAAGTGAAGTCTTTAATCACTGTGGCTGCCTATTGGTGTCGGAGCAAGCTCAGTTGCTCCAGGCTGAGAATGAGTCCAGGTCAGCTTGCTGGTCTACCCCAGACCCACCTGCATGTGGAAAAGGGAGAAGTCCTTGGTTCTCAGCCAACATGCCACTTTGTTTCCAGAGTCAGAGGACTGTGGAAACAGGACTGAGGTTGGAGAAAGGACCTTCATGAAGAGGAGGGATTCCATGGCCTTTTGTAACTCTGCTTAACCCCCTTCTACTCCAAGCCACATGCTGCAAAGGAAGCCTAGATCTGACTCCCATGCTATGAGGTGGCACTTGTGGTTGATGGGTCTGGCCTGGCTGTGCTTCCGTTTACTGCACAATTCCGGGACCTCAAGAGCTTTGGCTGCCGATCGCTGTAACCGCAGTGGGTGTGGGGGAAGCTGAGCCGAGCGCAGCCCAGAGGCCTTGTTTCAGTGACTTGCCCGTGCCACTTCTAATTAGGAAACTCCTGTGGTCTGTAGCCACAGAGAGGTTATTTTTACTCTTTAATTGCCACCAGCCATCTCCCTCAGCCCTCATCAAATGTGATCTTTCCTTTATTTGATCTTCGGATATAAAAGATACAGTTCTAGGAAGGCAGCTCCCACTGGGTGGGACAAGGAGTGTCCTGTCGTTGCAGATCCCGAGCACAGCTGCAGCTGCCAGACCATTTGGCTCCAAGTTGTGCATGCAGCTCCTTGAAGCCATTTTCCTGAGGTAGTTTGACTTCCTCAGGTTCCCTTATTTTCCCTCCTAGCACCGGCCCCCAGATTGGCCCTGTTCTTTTCCTAGTGCGTAGACAGATCTTTTAAAACTTTTTCATTAGTAGTGTTTGTTCGCAGTGCATTCATTCATGTTGGGCAGTGGGCACGTGTATGGAATATACCTTGAGCATTTTCGGTCCCTCAACATGAGACTGTTCAATGCCTGGACAACCCAGGCACCACTTGGGAGCTGCACTCCTCCACTTGAGGTTTGCCGGGCAGCAATAGAGCGCAGCAGTTAAGAACTGTGTGGAATGGGCGTAGTGGTGCATGCCTGTAATCCCAGCACTAGGGAGTCTGAGGCTGGAGGGTCACAAGTTCAAGACCAGTCTGGGTTCTGCAGCAAGTTCAAGGCCCGCCTGGACTACATAGAAAGACCCAGTCTCAAAGCTTTGTAGCTTCCAGGGCTCAAAACCCAGCCAGGACATAGAACCTTGAGCAAGTACCGAAGCTCTCCGAACCTCAGTGAGCCAGTCTGCGAGGTGGGGATGACCAGGACCCGCCTTGCAGTGCTGTCTTAGATGTGAGGTTATTGCTGATGCCATTGCTTCCACCACTGCCCAGAGCATCAAACAGCGGGGCCACTTTGGGAAGCTCCCCCAGATCTCTAGAGCAGATGTGGATCGAACTCTTCTCTGCTCCGAGTAGAACGGAAAGGCAGTGCCAGGCTTTGGTTTTTCTGCCCTTTCAAAGGGTCATATTGAGAACGAGACTGAAGAGCAGGCTAAATTTGTAGTTCCACGGCCTTTGGAGAACTGGTCAGTGCTGCCATCCCAGACGACAGCCGTGCGATGAGGGCCTTGGCACAAGGTGTGAGAGCAACTTCACCATTCAGGAGCAAAGGGACTCGGAATCCTGGCGTGGCCTTGGGTCCCCTGCGCAGAGCGGCACGGTGGAGGTGGCTTGTTGGGTCAGGGCTGACGTGGCCAGTGCAGCAGCTCACGAGCGGCCTCCTGGGCTCTCTGTGCAGGGAGGCCGAGGACGGCGTGTCGGGGAGTGGGCTTGCGCTCCGCCTGTCGTGGCCTGTGTGATGGCAGGGACCCTTCCGACACCCGACACTCTCCCCTGGAAAGGCGGCAGCTCTCAGGAGGGCAGGAGCCACAGTTCTGCCCACCTGCGTGCTGGCGGGGTCTCCACACCCCCAGAAGTATGCACTCCTGTCCCCACCTCTCTGGGGATATGGCCAGTGTGTGCCCCGCACGCGGGGTACCCTTCTGACTGTTAGCGTCTCCGGCCTCATCAGGAGTTTGTCCTGATAGACTCCCACAGCTGAGGCTTCGCAACAAGGGCACGCTGAGCTCCTTCTCTCGTGAGGCTGCAAGACGCAGGCTCAGTCAGGATCGCATTGCACTTGTTTTTAAAACACTTGTTTCTGATTTACAATAAAGAGAAGAGAGATCACATGGCATCCCACATGTAGTTTTTGCTTGTATACGCTAAATCACTGGAGGGATTTCTAAGTGAGCAGGCCAATAGGATCCGAGCCATGGCAGTGACGTGTGTTACACAAGCGCTCAGGATTAGCACTGTCTTGACGTCATGAGTGTCACACGCACGAATTGTAGTGGGTTTGTGTCCTCTCATTTCCCCTCACGATCCAGAGAAATGTTTGTAACCCCTTTAAAGACAAAGAGTAAAGCAGTGTCAGGCACACCCAGCCTTCCACCCCTGCTCTGGTCACAGCCAGAGAAGGAGAGAGGAAAGGACTGACCCAGAGGGAAGGCCGCTGGTTTTGGACTCCTGAACCACGCACCCCTGCCCCAAGCAGATTCTACCACAGGTATGAGATGGTGCTTTCCATAAGGCCAAAGTAGTAATTCTGATTTCTCCAGTGGCGCTTACTTTTGCAATGCCGAGGGCTCATCTCTCTCGCTTTATTTTGGTCTTTGGCCTAATACAGCTTTCTAGGTAGTAAAGCATCCCTCGTCAGATACTTGGAAAGCCACCACTTTGTAAATGAACAAGAAATGACTGCGTATTAGTCAGCAATACTTACTTTTGTTCTCTCAGGAAACTTTTAAAGCTTTGCTATTTATTTACTCACGTATCAGTTTAACGCTCCTTGGCCGATCAAGTTCTTTGTAATCAGAATAATTTGCTTTACTGAATCAATCAAATGGGTTTGAGGGCAAAATCATTTGATGATAACTGAGGTAAAAATGCACCTGCGGTGTCGATGTGGCTTAGCCTAGCTTCGCTCACTGGCATTTCCTCACAGCAGATGGCCTCTGCAGCAGTTTCTGCGGGACTCCTTCTTGGTGCATGGTGAGGACTTCCCAGCAGCCAGCGGGGTGGTGTCCTGTGGAGAAATGGACCTGGATCACTCAGTTTTGTCCAGGTTCACAGCTGGCTTCTCTGAGGAGGTAGAGTTGTGTGTCTTCCTGTTTCTTCTTGGATTTCTCATTTTCATCTCTTCTCTCAGCCTCAGTTGCTTCTCCCTTGTGTCTAAGGGGCCAACTGAGAAATCTGAGAGGGTCAGGGGTCCCCCAAGATTCTCAGCAGCCAATTTCAACTCATTGCCCTGCTGGCCACCTGAGCCCTGGGCAGGACCCAGCTTGGAGGGCAGGAGATGGGTGGGTGCTGTGTGGCCAAAGAGGGCAAAGAAGAGACGCCTGTCCCTGTACCCATGAAACCCCACACGCAGGCCCATGTCTTGGATGATGTGCAGGGGCGATTACATTCCAGGGTGACTATTTAAATTAGACTTATTACAGTGAAAGGCACATTGCCAGTAATCCCCTTCAAATTACTCTCCACCCCACACTTCAGACACACTGGTCTCGAGGTTCTTGACACTTTCTGAAGCAGTTCCGGAAGTCCGCTTTCCTGAGTGTCTTTACGAGGTGTGATCAAAATTCAGTGAATGCTGCTGCTGAGTGCCATCCAACAGAAAGGCAGCTCATAAAAGCACGGCAGTGCGTCCTCATCCACCTTATCCACTGGCTCTGGCACTGAGTGACTTCTGACCCTTCCCCAAAGCCAAAATGACCACAAAAGGGAAATACTTTGAATTGATTCACAACACCAATTTAGGACACCAAGGCAGCCATGACAGAGCAGCTAAAGACACCCATGAAAGAGGATTTCCGAGCTGCTTCAGAAAGTGGAAGGACAATGGGGTCAGTGTGTTCAGAGTGAGGGGGATTTTGAGGGGGATTCATGACAGTCTTCTACTGTAATAAATTTTAAACATTTAAAGTGTTTGGCGTCACACCTCACCTTTGAGCATGGGTCCCAGCCGGCAGCACAGTAGCAGGATGCCCAGGGCAGCCACATTTCCGGGAAGCCAGGAGAAGGATCGTGACTGCCTCGAAGCCCACACGCGTCCAGGCCACCACCTCTCAGCCCCATCTCCCCTCTGCTCTCCCAGGCTCAATGTGACTCCGGGAACCACCTGGTCTGGCTAAGCGTCCAGGGACTCCGTGCCTAGGAAATGGCCATTTCTGCCCCTGCAGCGCTTTCCGCAGCTGGAGGGAACTGAAAGGTCACCTGGCATTCACAGATGCATCCTTTCTGGCAGAGGCAGGGGAGCTGGGGGCAGGAGGAGAGCAGCACTGGGTGTGCTGGAGTCCTGGACAGCCAGGGGCTCCCTTCCTGGGGCAGCTCACAGACCCTGAGCCTGAGCAGCCCTCTGTTTCCATACAAAAGAAGCCACTCATTCATCATGAATACACAGGAGAGAAACAAGCAGGACGAGAGACGTGTGTGCGTGTGTGTGTAAAAATCATGGAAACATAACTGCTACCCTATCATTAATATCCAGCCCATTTTCCTTAGTTCAAAGAACACGTTTGAGACATTTACTCTTAATGACTTGCAGACTCACACTAGAGCTAGTTCCCGAATCCAGTGAGGTGCTCATTGTAAGTGTGACATTGTGAGCTTTACTGTGTTGGCTTTCAGGACTGGGCATCACCCTGGACCTGTAATTAAGGTCTGTGACACCAGGCGGCAGCACACACTCGGTTGTCCCACCTCCCAGACTGCAGCCTTCAAGTCCAGTTTAAAAGCTCAGCTCAGGCCTCCTGCTGCTCAGTTCTGCCCTCCCCTCTCCTCCCTGTCTCTCTCTCCTGCTTTCTCCCTCTCTGCTGTGTTACAGTGTTCTCAAAGAAGACCCAGCATGCTCTCCTAAGGAACAGAGCAGGAACGTTGGGGTGTGCACGGTTGTTTTATCCTTTTCCCAGTGGTTATCAGACAGCCAGGGACAAGCCTGTGACCCATTTTTATCAGCTGCACACAAATCCAGGCCATGGTTTTATTTTTAAAATTCATCTCAAACCTGGTTTCATTTTTCTCTTTCCTGTTTTCCTCATTCCCTAGATTTCATTTTATTCCATTCTGCGTGTAGCTTTGTGCGCTGACTTAAATCCTTTCTGGAATAAGTTAAGGAATAATTGACCTGACTCCTCTGAAATTCCACTCTTTGCCTTGTCAGTGGACATAATGTTGATACCGAAAGTTCTGGTGAGGCTAAGAGCAGTTTCTTTTCTGAATCCCAGGCCCAAGAGTTCGCCTCCCCGGTTGTGCGCCTCGTGAGGCCAGGCCAGGCTGTGGTTTCAGCTCGGCCTGGGAAAGTCAGGGTGCCTGCCGGGGCCAGCACTCCACAGATCCCAGGGCACCTGGGTGGGTATCTGCCAAGCTGGCTCCCACGGGCCACCTGCAGTGGGCGTGCGATGAGCCTGCTTCAGGACCCCGTGAGCACCACGGTGCGGAGGTAACTGTGTGAGGGCAGCTGCTGTTGCAGCGACACTCGGGCTTCTCAGCAGAGGCTCGAGGCAGGGTGGGGTCTGATGGTCATGCTGGACTCTGCCCAGGTCCCGGCCGAGAGATGGGAGTCATAATCCAGGACACATGTGCAGCGGTGAAGGAGGAGGGGCACTGGCATTCCTGGGTGCTGTGACACATTCTCCTGGGTCTGTATGGAAATCTCAGGCTCCGGGTCATTGTCCTCTGAGAGGAGCAGCAGGACACTGACCTGGCCGCGCCCATGCTGCTTGTGCCCAAGGATGGGGCCAAGGTGAAGCTGGGGACCAGATATTCACAACTGCGCGTATCCTAGGAGGATGAAAAGAGGCCTGGAAACTGCCAGTTTTATTAGGAGAAACGTGCTGAAAAATCCTATTCTTGTATCCACAGAACTCTTTTCCAGGGTGATGGTCAATTGTTCATGCCTAAGAGCCAAGCAATCAATGATGAATTGAAACAGGTGTCTATTGCCTCGTGCGAGAGAAGCACACCGATTCTCCTGCAGTGCCCACTGATTGATTAGATGGCAACAGGAGCGCTGCTCACGGTGCTGGAGGAGTCCTGGGCTCACAGGCCTGGCACTGCAGCCCGGGAGCAGCGCGGAGGGGAGGCCAGGGCGCGCAGGCCCAGGAGGGCTGTTCCCTGTGAGCATGGGCTGTGTGGGCCAGGAACCCTACCCTGCTAGGGAGTAGCTTCTTGGGGAAGGCAACACCCAGCGGAAAGCAAGTATGCTTGGAGAACCGAGAGCCGGGGGAAGATCCGGCCAAAGCTGACTGCACAGTCAGTTCGGGGAGGCCCGTGAGAGCCTGGCCCGGGCAGCCATGGAGAGGTGTTCTGTTCTGTGGGGCCACCCTCGGAGGCCCATGGACAGTGAATCCAGAGGCAGAGGCACGGCTGGGTCCTGGCAGGTTTCCGTCCCAGAGCCCCTCAGATGGACAAGAAGCTCTGCGCCATCTCTCTGAGACCTGGGAGCCATTGTCCTGCACAGCTGCTCTGTAGAGCACAGGAGCATCGAGTCAGTGTTTGCTTATCCCTCAGTCTGTGAACATCCCTGTGATGGATTCCATGCGTTAGGTCAGCAGGCCTCCACTTTTAGCATGAACCCAGTCAGCAGTGGAGCCAATCCAAGGGGTCCTGGGGAGGCTTGAAAACCAGTTCCTGGGAGCCACATCTGGAGAACTGCAGCCCTGAGTGGTGGGGTTGCAGGAGGTGCTGATGCTATTTCCTGGGGTCCTCAATGAACTTAATTCTCTGAGAGTTAAAGTCTTTGCAAATGTTTTTATTTGAATGATGGAAATGTATTTCTTTTGTTCCTCTATAGTCCGTCTCCAAGGGGATGAAACCCAGAGTGAGTCCATGGGTAAGAGGCTTAGAAGCTAAGCACAGGCCCACCTAGACCAAAGTGGTCATTTCTTGGCGTATAACTTTAAAGTACAGGTCCCAGAGTCAACCACCTCTTTATTGACTGACTGAAGTTAACGGGTGCTCGTCTTCCTACCTCCTTGGTCTTAGGGTCACCAGGTCCTGACCAGAGGAAGTGCTAGGCTTGTTCTGCTGGGTTGTAGTGCAGCAGTCAAAGTTCTCTTGGTCACTGAGATGCTTCCCACAGAGAGGCCAGTGTGGGGAACCAGCTGGTAGCTTTTAGATGAATTGCTCAGCATGTTGCAATGAAGAGGGTGCAAACACTGAGTAGACACCAGTTTGCCTCGGGACAGAGTCCAAGCCCCGAATTCCCGGGGAGGCAGGGCTGCCCTGACATTCCTCCCCAGTGTGCAGGACAGAGAGGCCTGGAGCCGGAGCCCAGGTCCCCGGACCCAGAATGGCCCACAGGATGTGTCTGTGAAAATCCACTTCCTGTTTGTGGGCTTCACATTTGAAGTTTGGTCCATGGACATGGACAGTAGAGGAACAGACGCTTTGCCAGGACGTTGGGAAGTCTGCGAGGAACCGGAATTGGTAATTCTTCTTCAGGGGATGGAGCTGTTCTGTGACCTCCACTGTCTTGCCAGGTGAGTGGAGTTCAGAGAGAGAGGGCCGAGCTGGTCTCCCCATCGGACCCCAGCTGTGGCCCTGAGAGCACGGAGCTCGGACGCTCTGGGGCTCTGCACAGCACGTGGGCCCGAAACCTGGAAAGCTTTTCCACCTGAGAAGGAAACCAGGAAATCAGAGTCTTTGTCTGGTCTCCGTGATCAAAGCCAGGGAGGAGAGGTGGTGAGCAGATACCAACCCCAGGATGTGTGGCCGCTGAGGGTTACTGATCCGAGTAGCGAGTGTGGACTGAGAGAGCTGAGATGGCCTCAGGGGGACTGCAAAGGTCAGCGCTGAGTGAACACAGGCCCTGAGCCCCTAGCGGGGTCCCCGGCCTTTGGGGACAGGAGGAAGCAGCAGGCATGTTGAGCACGTGTCAGGAAGGGCCTGGACTCGCGAGCCTGGGTGGCCATGGAGTCAACAGCCCGGACCGTGCTGAGGTTGGCGGTGACAGCCGGCAGCACCCGGGCTCACAGTGCGCCCCACGGCAGGTCAGGGTGCTGAACGGCTCCTTCTTGTGAGGAGGAGGAAGAGACCCGGAGGAGGGGCCGGTGCTGTCCAAGGCGGGCGGAGAGGCAGGGCAGGATCTGCAGCTGAACCTGTTTGCCGCAGAGCTTGTCCTGGCAGTGACTCCTCCGCCGGCCCCGCCCCGACCGCGTGCTCTGTTCTCAACTGAGCTGCGCACTTGGGCTTCGCAGATGTTTCATATGCTGCAACTTATTGTGATTTTAAAAAGTGTTCAACCAGATTTTCTATTCAGACCCTGGAAGTAATATGCTCTGGTTTATGCTGATTGAGTCCATCCTCCTGCCTGCCTGCCTGCTTTCCTTCCTTCCTTCCTTCCTTCCTTCCTTCCGTCCGTCCGTGGGATGAACCCAGGCCTTCACTTTGGCACCGGGCTACATCCCCAGGCAGCCGTTCGTCTATCTATGTATCACCTGTCAATTTATCTGGCTGTTGGTTTATTTATTTATGAGACAAGGTCTAAGACACTGCATTGCCCAAGGAGGGCTGGAATATTTGATCCTCCTGCCTCAGCCTCACAGAGTGTGGGATTAGAGGTGTGCACCCCCCAGGGCTTGTCGCTGAATTTTAAACAAACCAATGTCACCCATTGGTCTTTGGAAGACAAGCATACAGTGTGGATTCCAGGTTGGTGGTCTTTCTCCAGTCAGTGCTTTCTCTGTCGCTCCTGTCTGCGGCATGCTCATATCTGGCCTCCCTGTGGAAGGCTGAGCTCAGCTTGGATCTGGATCTTTAATCCTGATGCTGAGTTCTTTTGAAGCCATTTTCTCTGTTTTCCTCTTCTTCTTGCTTTTAGAGCCTGCTGAGAAGCTTCTACACTTCTCCTCCTTGAGAAATGTCTAAAGGCACCGAGGTCTGCCCACATCTCGCTTGCTGGGCCCCCACGCAGTGCGACACTCATTCCTTGTGCTTCCTCGCTCTGCAGAGACCTCAGTGCACGGAGACGCTGAGGAAGCCTGGCCCTCCTCCCCGGCAGGGCCACTCTACTGTGTGCGGCGGAAGGGATTCTTCTTCGAGGGCTGCAGGCGCTGGGCTAGAGAGCTTCCCTGTGGGCTCCTCAGCTCCTCCAGCAGGACTTTCTGAGCCCGGTGGTCCCCAGGCCCTGCACTGTGGTGTGAGCAGCTCCACGCCTGTCTGCACGGCGTGGTTGGCCAGTGAAGGAGCTGGAACAAGGCCCCCAGACAGACACGAGTCCCCGAGGACGTGTGTGGGCCGGGAGGAGTCGGGCCGGCCAGGAGGTAGTGGGGCGCCCTGGAGCCCTCCGCCCGGGTCTGCACGGTCATGGCTGCAGACAAGTGCACGGGCCAGGTGAGCTTTGCTCCCAGACCCCAGTGTCAGCATCCTCACGGGCTCTGCTCGGGCCATGGGCCGTTTCTAAAGGAGCCGTCGTAGCTGGGAAGTGAGACGAGCTTCTGTGTGCCGGTGAGGGCGCCTGGACCTCCGGTGGGCACAGGCTGCTCTGGAGCGCGGGTGAAGGTGCGGGCTCTGAGCCTGCAGGGCTGGGGTGCGGGTGAGCGCCGCTGAGGACCCTGTCGCTGACCAGGCCCATGCGGCCTCTCATGGAGGTGGGGAGAGCTGTTCTGTGGCGCCCTTCGGAGTGCTCTTGTCTGAGGGACGGGCCTTCCCTCTCCCTGCTCCACAGCCATCGCCCAGAGCTTACGTAACCACCGCTCCTGCCGGTGTGGACTGAGTGATGTCGGGACACAGCCACGGTCGGGCGAAGTCTGTGCCCCCCACTGCGCACCCAGAGGGCTGGTGGCTGAAGGACAATAGCACAGGTGTCCACACAAGGTGGCTTCAGTGCTGCCTGGCAAGTGCAGGGTGCTGAGTTCGACCCCCGGTTCCGGGGAATAAAACGTGGTGCAGAACTCTGTCTGCAACACTGGCGCAGCGGGCGGTGAGCAGCGCCTTCCTCTCCCTGGGAGGAGCCAGGTCAGTCACCTGGTTCATGGAGCGGATTTGCGCCCTGACTTGTCCGGGTCCTCTGGACATCCGGCTTCAGGATCTGCACCAGCCCTCTGTGCTCAGCTCGGGCTGGGCCTCCAGAGACGGCGATGGAGCAGAGGCAGTGGCTGAGGGAGCGGTTCGGAGTGTGGTGCAGCTTGGACCTGGACTCGGCTTTTCCAGAAGTAAAACAGAAACCCGACAGCAGGTCGGGCCCAGGTGCTCTTCTCCTCTCCTCTCCTCTCCTCCGGGCTGCTCTCTGAGCAGTAAGTGGGCCCGGCTCTCTGTGCTCTAAGGCTCCTTTCCCCCAGACCCCTTTGCTTTCATGTCGCGGGAGACCCCGTAGCTGCCGGCAGCCATGTGACGTACGCAGTTCGGGGTCCAGGTGTGAGGTTGTGCACCTCTGGCCTTTTGGGGTGCTGTGGTTAGGCGGCGCGGTTAAAGGTGCGGGCAGACCATCAAGGCGTTTGGACTCAGATCCCGGCTCTATCCTTAGTACATGTCATTAGGAAAGTGACCCAAAATCTGCGGCCTCAATCTGTTCATCTATACAGCACACATAATGCTACTTCTACCTCATAAGGGTTTGGAGCTGTTGCATGAGGTGATATATTTAGGGTCCATAGTACAAACTCTGCAGTAAGATAAGTGCTGAAGAGTGAACTTTAAATTAAATGGACTTCAAATGCAATTTAGCTATGTGATCAATGCTATGTAATCTTTTGTCAACGTGGAGATGGAGGAGTGACACGAAACAAACACACACAAGCCAGGGTCGGTTACAGCCCGGATCTGCAAGGTTTGTGGAGGCGTTGAACTGTCCCTGGCACCCTGCCGACTTGGGCAGTCCGGTGGTCAGCGGGCGAGTGGGGTCGTCCGGGCCCCGGGTGCCGACCTCTGGGCGCTGGGCCTGCAGAGGTGGTTTTCTTGGTCTCAGGGTAGTGGTGGGAGCCTGGCTGAGTAGAACAGCCTTGCACCATGCCCAGGGCTGAGCTAGGGAGAGATTGAAGCACCCGTGCTGGACGCCATCACGAAGGGCTCCCCCACGGGCATCCCCCATTCCCGACGCCAAGGACCATCGCCAAGGTTGCCCACAGGCTCTCAGTTTCCAGGCTGCCTTTGCTGTCGTCCCCGGGCCCCTGATCTGACAGGAAGCAGAGTGTCCTTCTGCAGGCTGGCCAGCTTCGTCCCGTGTGAAGTGTGGAGAGTTTGCCACGGCCCTTAACCAAGGGCAGAGACACACAGGAGTGTGTGTGCTTTAAGCTGCCTTTGGATGTCTGGCTTTTAGCAGGAGTCTTGATTACAAGGTGGAGAAAAGGAGACTTGACTATACTGTTTCCATCTATACTTTTTCTTAAAAAGAAGTGCCAGATGCCTGCTGTCATCCTAGTGTTAGAAAGTCCTTTTTTTTGGTTGATCCTGAGCATGTCAGCACTTTAAACATTTCTTCAAAGATTTACCTTTCTTGGGTTTAATCAATACCAATGGCTTGGTGCCTCCCTGTTTGCCTCAGCGTCTTCCTCCTCTTCTGCTTGGGAAGCAGCTGTTGTTTACATGTCCGGCTTCTGTCCTTCTGTAGGATTTTGAAGGCTGGCAGTCCTGTGTAGTGCACAGGGGATGGCCATCCAGGGAGAGTCCTCGCTGCCCCTGAAACCCTTCTAAGGAGACCCTGCTGCGGATGCGGCTGCGAGGCGTGGCCGGGCCCGGACTCCTGGGTCGGGGTTTCCCCCGCTCCCCATGCCTGAGGCTGCGCTGGCTGTGCCCCGCGGGCTCTGTAAACGCACGGGACGCAGGGCGGAGTCCCCGGCAGCTCTTTCCACCAGCGTCCCCACGGCGCTCCTTCTCTGCCCGCTTCCCCTGCCCCGTGTCCGCTTCTGTGTTTGCAGGAGCTGAGGGTCGGGTTGGGGGCAGAGAGAAAGAACATGGAGGCGCAGGTCAGCCTTTGCTTCCCATTCGGTTCCTTTAGCCTGGTGTCACGGGTTCCCGCCAGACTGCAAAGGCTCCGAGGGCCAGGGAAGGGTGTGGGGCCGAGAAGAGCAGCCGGCCTGGCCTGTGGGTCTGGAATCACAGAAGTCGTGAGTTCGTCCCTCCCCTCAGCACCACCGCATGCGCTTTCTCACCTTACACGCTCGCTCAGGGTTTCTGCGATGTTTGGGAGGATCGCTGATGGAGTCCCCAGGAAAGGTTTAGCTGTGTCGCATGGGGATCTGGAATGAGCTGCGTCTGGGGAGGTTTCCTGTGGGAGCCGGAGGAGTTGGCCCCAAACCCCAAATGATTCTTCCCAATGTAGGGCAGATTACTTCTTTGTTTAAAGCCCTATAATTCAAGGAAGAAATGCACAAAGGTTCCATAAGCAGGAAAAGTGTGCAAAATTAGGTCTGGAAAAATTGATAGCAATCTTAGGGTGCTCAGGTCTCTGTAGACCTGAGGAATAAAGGTGTCAGAGAGACTTTGTGGGGAGATAGAATTGCTTTTGCCCCTACAGTGTTTCCAGGAGCAAAAGCCCTTGCTTCACCAGATTTCTGTTAAATCTAATGGCTGCGCCTTCTTTGGGAGCTAAGCAGAGAGGGCCAGTGCTGGGATTTCCATACGGAAGACTGATGCTTAAATTAGCTTTCAGGGATGTGGTCCTGTTAATTTGTCGGAAAAATCACTGAAGGGAGGCAGCTTTTCATTATTTTTTCTTAGGCTTTTATGGCATGTCCTGAGGTTTGATAGAATTTCACATGGAAACCAGAGCTAGAGGTTTTGCCTGGTGAGCTGTACCCAAGGCTTTCCTGATCCACCTGCACCACCTTCTGGTTCACACTGAATCTGCCCCAGTTACCTTTCCCTGCATGTAGTTTGTCTGCTCAGTCAGTCAGTGGATTTTGCTTTTACACAGTTGGATTGTGAGGCCTTTGGCACTTGGCTGCAGCCTGGATGTTCGTCTTCTGCGGGTGGTTGGGTGTCTGTGGAAAATCAGTCTCATCTGAGGATGGCCAGGTGGTGTCATCTGGAGCCAAGGCTTTGGTTCCGATTCCAGCTGGCATGGAAAGATGATAAATAATTCCTTGGCGACCTGTGTGAATTTCACAGGCCAAGCGCCTTTGCAGCCTCCTGAAGGGAAAAGTTTAGGGCAAAATTATGTCTGGGAGTTGCTATCATTCTGAATGAGCCTAAGAGAAAAAGCTCTAGGTGATTACTGAACAATGCACCTAGCTATTGTGTTGTAGAACTTATGGAAACTTTTGTATAAATTTTGTGTTTAAACTCGAAGGAAGGAGTTCATGAGATCTGTGGCATTTCTCCCCTTAGCAAGTTGAAATGCGGGCTCCTTATGCCTTGGCCGTGTGTGCTGCATGTTCGGTGGGCACTACAGGAATTTGGGAAATGCAGACGATGAGGAAAGTAAGTCACCTCGCCAGCATCACGGGTGTGTATCATTGTGAGGTGACTTGTGTCTGTCTACGCACGCACACCTGCTCTCCAACAACCAGGTCAGACTGTGCAGCCCGTGCAGCCTGTTTTATAGTGCAGCTGTGTTATTTACACCTTACACACCAGTAAGTATGCTTCTGTGGCATTATCCTAAGTGTCTGTATAATATTTTATTTATTTTTATTTTCACGTAGCGGATACCTATACAGAGGTATGTATCCAAGCTGCTTTACAGATACTCACTCTTGGTAAGGACATGGTATTTTCATGGTGATTTGAAGTGCCATCTCAGGGAATGTACTCAGCAGCTGCATAGTTGTGCTCATCCTTATTTGTTTAGGATACGTTTTCAGAAGGGGAGTTGCCAAGTTAAATGACATGCAGACTTTAAGGATTTTTCTGTATAGATAGGTTGATATGTATGTGTGTGTGTGTGTGTGTGTGTGTGTGTGTGTGTGTATTTTTAAACTGTACCATAAAGGTAAAACCAATTTCCAGTTTTTAATTTTTAAACAGCAAGACCATTTCATTAAAACAAACAATAAAAACCTAAAAATCTTGAAAGCAAAATGAAAGAACTTCTTTCCAAAATAACAGGTAAAGTTTAATTTCTTGTTCCTAACAGCACTCATCTTTTTCTCATTGATTTGGGGAGCTCTTTTGGCACTGGTGAGGTAGCTCCCACCATATGCTGCTGTTTCTTCCCCTTGTCATTTGTTTCTCTATTGTCGTGGTTTTCCCCACGTGGAATTGTTACTTTTTCAGTAGTCAAATATATATGTTTTTCTTTGTGGTTTATGGGTTCCCCTCGGCATTTATGTTTATGTGGGGTTTACATGCCCCTAGTCTATATAAAAATATGCGTAAGTTTTTCAAGCACTTTTATAGTTCCTTTATTTTATTTTAAATCTCTGATCCATCTGGAATTTATTTGTCGAGCACGCATTCTCTTTCGAACCCATCCAGGACGCTCTCTGACCATAGGAGCAAATGTTGTCCGTGCAGTTTTGGAATAAGGTGTGTAGTGAAATATAAACTCTTGGGATTTATGTGACTAACAGTTTTAAAGTTAATGTGTGTGCAGCTCCCGCGGCTTTGTGTGCGTCACTTCCGGGCCCCAGCGGGGAGCTCGGCTCTGCGTGTCCTGTGGTGCTCGGGGCGCAGCGCGGTGAGCGGGCGTCTTCCGGGGCCTGTGGGTGCGGTTTCCCAGCCGCACACCGCGTTCCTCTCTAGGCCCCTCCGGCCCACGCACTGCTCCTGGGGCGGCCCGGGCACCAGCGCTCGCTCTTCCTCCCAACCGGGGTGTTCCAGTGTTTTCTGAGGGCCGCGTTCCTGGGTGCCAGAGCCGCCCTCTCCCGGCGCACAGCCTTTGTCGACACCACTGGCCTTCTGCTGCCTTTCCGCTGTGATCTGTGGGCGGCGATGCCCGGGTAGCATGCCTGGGTTTCCATCTCTAGACAGCCGTCTGCGTGGGGCTCTGGGTTTCAGGCCTCCCTCTCCTCATCTCCAGCACAGGCAGCAAGGCCTGCACCCGGTTCCAGGTCTCGGGCCGCGCCTCCATCCCCCGGCCCGGGATCTGGGGATTTAACCTCAGACCATGCTGCCAGCAGAGGCCGGCGCTGCACCCAGTCATTCATGCATGCGAAGTATTTACTGGGTGCGTCTAGATCCCGAGAAGTGCACCAGGCACGGGGGCTGGACACACAGATCAAAGGGCCAGGGTCTGTGCCCCCTGGGCTTACAATTCAGAGGGGGAAAGATGCTCAGGAATCACCCTGGGGAATGGCTTTTCAAACTGGGACAAGTGTCGGGTGCCGCAGGAAAAGTGGGGAGACTTACGTACCCTCATGGCAGCCCGATGTGGTCCTCGTCCACAGGGAGGTATCCTGAGGAAGGGAAGCTGCAGAAGCCACGTGAAGGGCGTGAGCACCAATCAGGGGAGGGCAGTGCAGGAGACGCCTGTGCAAAGGCCCTGTGGTCGAAAGGAGCAAGAGATGTTTCAGGAACCGAGAGGAGAGAAGAAGTCCGGAGGACGGGCTGAGGTGAGGCTGGAGGGGCGCAAGCACAGAGTGATGACGAGCCCCACCCCAAACCAGTGAGAGAGACACAGTCAGAGAAGCGTGTGAAGGGGCGACAGGCGTTCACTGTTCTTAAACGAGATTATCGAATTAGCAATTACCAGATAATAAGATGACTCTGAATTCGAGCCATGGGATGATTCAGTCTCTCAGAGGTTTGTGGAGTGCTCAGGGCCCGGGCCTTTGCACTCTGTGCTCCAGGGTTACGAAGGGAGGGAGACGTTGGCCCGGCTGCCACTGCCTTCCGGCCGAGGCCCATCATCGTGCGCCCCGGGAGGGCACATGTCAGAGAGGAGGGCTGGGCTCGAGCCACAGCCAGGCTGGCCGTCCCCTCTCCCTCCTCCCTCCTCTCTCTCCTCCCCCTCCCTCCTCCCTCTCTTCCCTCTTCCTCTTTTAAGCACTGACATAATTCCCACACGCAGCCCTTTGAAATGATAACCCGGTGGTCCTGCTGTGCCCAGCGAACACTGCTCTCCGTCTCAGAGCGTATTTGTTACCCCGGCCCCCACATGGTTTTGCTGCCACCCCTCCCTCTCCTCTCTGTGACACCCTGTGCCCTCAGCGACCTCAGCCTGCTCTCTGCAGACTCCTCTGCCCTGGACATTTCCCGTGCGCCTTTTGGGATGGGCTTTCCTCACCTAGCACGGTATTTCAAGCCTCCTCTGTGCTGTGGCAGCCATCAGCTTTTCAGGCCTCTCGAGAGTCAAGGAGAATCCGCACGTGGCTGTCCCACACTCGGGTCACCGGGGGATTAGCGGGTGGATGTTTAGGTCACCTCCACCTGTGGCCACTGTGAACACAAACACTGAAAGCCGTACACGCGCGTGGTCTGATCGCCTCCTCTCGGTCCCTTAGGTTTTACCTGGAGAGACGTGGCTGGGTTGCCTGTTCACACTGGGTGTCCTCACTCCAGGAGGATCTACAGTGGCTGCCGCTTGCACTGCGCAGCAGCGTGCGGGGATTTTGCGTCTTCCACTTCCTGGCCGATGCTGTCATTGTCCAGCCAGCCTAGTGGGTGTGCTGTGGAACTCCATCCTGGTGTGGGTGTGCACTTTCATGATGGACAATCATGTCAAGCACCTTCACCAACCTGAGGGTGTTGGTTCTTATGTTAAAGAGTCAGGAACTCCTCATGCAGTTTTGAATGGACTGAGACTGAGATGAAGTAGCAGCTCAGCAGTGTGAGGCTGGGGTCTTTCTGCCTGCCTGGTGAGTGTGGACCCATCGCAGAGCAGTGGGGACAGGTGTGCAGTGAGAGGAGGGTGTGCAGTGGAGACGGGTGTGCAGGGAGAGGTGGGTGTGCAGGGAGAGGAGGGTGTGCAGGGAGAGGAGGGTGTGCAGGGAGAGGAGGGTGTGCAGCGAGAGGCGGGTGTGCAGGGAGAGGAGGGTGTGCAGCGAGAGGCGGGTGTGCAGCGAGAGGAGGGGGTGTAGGGAGAGGCGGGTGACTGGTGGAGACGTGGCCAGCCGGCTGGCTGCAGCCTTCCTTCTGGGGCACAGTGAGGATTTCTCAAAGGGAATGTGATTCTTCCACCTGACTTTATCTTGCCTCATTGGCATGTTTACAAAGAAAGAAAATTTCAGATAAATCTCTGCAGGAGTCGTGTTTCAAGACTCAGGGTCAGCTCATTGTCCTCCCCTCTCTTGAGTTACTCATTCTTTAGAGTTACAAAAGTGTAGAAATTAAGAGAGGAATATGAGTCCTTTGGACGTTTTTTCAGGTACTGGGGATTGAACCCAGAGCCTTCATACTGAGCTACATCTCCGTGTATGTGCTTGTATGTGCATGTGTGTGTGTGCACGTGTGCACACATGTGTGGCCTGAGCAGGGTCTCTCTGAGTTGCCCAGGCTGGGCTGGAACTCAGGATCCTCCTGCCTGCACCACCCAGGGTCTGGCATTGTAGCCATGTGACATCCCACCCAGCCAAGATCAAGATTTGAATTAAATATTTTATTCTTATATCTTTCTAAAAAACCGTTTTCATTTTCTTTGGACTTTACCTGTTTTCACGATTTTTTATAAAATCAAACAACAATAAAACAGCAACAGTAAAATTGCCTCTGTCTAGCAGTCATATGAATAAGCTTTCAAAAGTAAATTGAAGTGCAAGGTCTTGAGTTCGATCCCCAGTACAAATTAAAAAAAGTATGTTGAGATCGTCCCAGGAGGGCGTTTGGCGCAGTCTGTGCTGTCCCGCGCACAGGTGCGAGTGCAGGCCAGCGAGCCCTCCCCGCCGCTTCCCTCCTGCTTCTGCCTGCCGCCCTGCCCCACTGTCAGCTCCGCCGCGGCTGCTGGCTTTCTCCCCTCCATCCCTGTCCGGCAGGCACCCTGCCTCCACAGCCCCGCCTCCTCGGACGGAGCTGTGTGCACCTGGGAAGCCGGTGGGAAAGAGTCACTTCTACTTCCTGAAAAGCCAAGAGGCCCTGACGGAGGACTGAGCGGCCCCACCGAGGCCCGCACGGAGCAGCGCCCACCGGGCTTCTGCAGAGGCCACAGTGACAGCAGCCTTAGGCGGGCGCGGGGAGCCCGTTACCGTTCAGGGCGGGCGGGCCGGAAAAAGTCCGGAAGGCGAGTCGCCCAGGACATTGCGGGGAACAGACTGCAGGAACTCCGGTTCCTGCCGCCCTTTCTGAGGGCTCCGTGTGCCCCTTTCCGGGGCAGCACCAGGCCCGGGGCTGGGCGGGGGCCCTCGGGAGGCGGCTCAGGCCGGCCTCTGGCCATGGTGTGACTTTCCTGCCCTCAGCTCCTGCCCACTGGACCGCAGGGCGGGACGCTTCGGGGGAGCCCCGGGCCCTCTCCACTGCTGCCCGCCGCGTCCCCTGGGCGCAGTGCTGCCCGCCCTGGCCTGGCCCTCGCGCGGTCGGCGACGTCACACCAGCAGCTCAACAGCAGCCGCCCTGCGCATGGGCCCCATGACACAGGCCTGTGACACCAGTCCGGTCCTGCTCCTCGCCGAACTCCGAGAGCCGGCACCCCAGGGCCCGCGTGACCCCGAGGCTGGCAGGGCAGGTTGAGTGAAACTCATCCTCCGGCTTCCCCGTTTTCCGGCGACTTTAAACTCAGCTCCATCTCCAGAGGCCTCTCCGTGGCTCCCTTCTCCCTTGGCCCCGTGCGGTGCGCCCCTTTCCCAACCTAGAGTGTCCTCTCTCCCTGGGCTCCTGCGCGTCCTTCTCCTCGCGTGCTGTGCTGTGCTCCCTGGTGCCTCTGCGTCTCCTCCCCCGACCTCAGGGGGCTCCGCGCTGCTCCATCCAGTCCCCATCTCCACCTGCGCCCACCCTGCTCGCTTCCCTGAGGAGCATTCCGTGCTGCTCAGCGCCAGGGGCTCCTGATCTCCATGGGGTCCGTGCTTCCATGCCTGGCGTGTGTGGAGGTCATTCTGTGAGCGCGGCTGCTGACTCCCGACTTCTCTCCTTCTGGGCCCCCAGGTCCGTGTCTCCCCGCAGTGTGTGTCCAGGGGACGGGGGTTTGGGAAAGTCCTTCTTTGCCCTCCGCCTAGGCAAACTTAGCTTCCTTTGGATGTAACCCAATAAACCTTGGCGTGGTCTTGAAACTTTGCTAACTTTTCCTATTCCCTACCTGTCCCATCCTGAACAATCCTTGAATTCCCTGAACTCCCTTGGTAATACGGGGCCGTTTGTGACTCTCATCATGCCCCTCCTTCTGTTAGAATTTACCTTACCACGCTGCATAGTTTGGAGTGGGAACTCTTGTTTTTCCTCTTTTCCCCTTCCCTCCAGGCAAGTACAATGCTTTGCTCAGTGGAGATTTATTGAAAGAGTAAATAAAAGGGAAGAAGGTGTATACTATGGGGGAGCATCCTTTAGCTGCTGGATACAAGGAAAGTTAGAGCACAGAATGTAAAAGGACACAATTGAGTGCTTCTGAAGTCCCCCACAAGCGTAGCGTCTAAGTGGAACATCTTATGTTATGCAATGTGTTTGAAGACGATGTCACATGGCAGCTGAAGTAGGAGCTAATTCCACAGTGCAACAGAAGGTAGACGGCAAGCGGAGCGGAAGTTGCTGAACACATTTTCACGCACTGCGTAGGAAGACTTCCTGAGAGGCAGGCGCTGACACTGCTGTCACAGGAGCGAGATCCTAGACCGCCACCCTGCCCATCTCAGCCGCCATGCAGATGCGGGCCGTCTGCGGGTGTGTGTGAAAGGAGCCCTGGGCGAGCAGATGTTCCCCGCGGCCTCTCAGACTGGGCCTAGCACCCCACGCGGGGCTGCTTATGGAGTCGGCGGGCTCACGGTGGGGTGTGCACTCGCCATCCTAGGCCAAGGCGGGCGCTCGGCCTTTGGTGTGAAGGCTCCCGGACAGGAGCACTGAGAGGATCGGGAAGGAAACGGCCGCCACAGCCACTCCTCAGGACACGGTTTCCAAGCGCGGGCCTTCCGTGCCGGGCCCAGGAGTGCCATGGCAGGGCTGCACCCCGCAGCTGCGGCCTAGAAAACTGCTGTGACCGAGTTCTCCGAAGGCGTAAGGCCACACTGCTCCAGCGCTGCGTTTCCTCTCCGGTTCGGTGTCCAGTTCACTTGCCCTGGGTGCCGGGGAGCGAGCCCACCCAGGGGCAGCACTGTCGCTCCTGCCTCCCCCTCCTGCAAAGCCCCTGCCCTGTCACTCCGCTGGCCCTCTCCGCGGCATACTCCCTGGGCCCTGGCTCTTCCTTCCCCACCGGGGATCTAGAAGTGGGGGTTCTAGTCCCGGCACAGGGATGTCTGTTTTGTTTTCTGGAATGGGACGCTGCGCGTGGGGGAGAGCAGAGGGGCAGTCTCCCCTGCATCCATCTCGTCTTCCGGGTTCTTCACCCCAGCCACACGCAACCCCACCCTCTGTTTAACTTCAGCATCTTTTCTTCTGGTCGTGCAAATAGTTCACGTCTTCTGGATACTAACACACACACACGCACACACACGCACACACACGCACGCGCGCGCGCACACGCAGCCCTGGCTTCCTTTCTAATCGCCTCCCCCGTTCTCTGCTCCTCACTGCAGCCTCCCAAAGGCATGGTCTTCACCCCTGCCTGGAGGATTCTCCATCTCCAGTCTGCTTGGCCGCGATTCCCGGCCCCACGCCCATGACACTGCCGAGCCCACCCCGGACCAGCTGGTGGCCCAGACCCCTCGGTCCGTGAGGAGTGGCTGAACCCGTGCCGTGGTCGCCTGCAGTGACCTCTCAGGCGTTCCTCCGCCTGGTCCCCACTCTGCTCCTGGCGCTGCTCTACCTGGTTTTGACCACACAGCCGCTCACAGTGAGCGTGTCTGGGGAACAGGCTTCCAGTACCTGCTCTGGGCCAGGCGCTGCGCGGGCTGGAGAAGCCGGGAGTAAAACCTTTCTGGCGCGCAGCAGGGCCGCCTCACCTGGTGTGGGGGTCTCCGGAGCTCCCCTGAGAAGCTGCTGAGCTGCAGGGCGAGGGAGCAGCGGGCACTTCCCCACACAAGGGTCTGAAGGCGCCCTGGGAAGGAACAGGCAGTGTGTAGAAGGCAGCGCTGAGGGGCGAGAGCATGGACCCCCCCCCCCCGCCCCCAGTACTGAGGACTGAACCCAGGGCCTTTGTGCTGAGCCACATCCCAGGATTCTTTTCTTTTCTTCGTTGAGAGAATAAAGGGCCTCACTCAGGGTCTCACTAAGTCACTGGGTTGCCCGGGCTGGGCTGGAACGTGTGCTCCTCCTGCCTCAGCCTCCCGAGTGCTGGGCTGACAGGCGCGCCCACCATCCTGGCTTGGAGCAGCTCTGAGTGCGGACTTGCTCTTTGCTCCCTGTGGACCGTCTGGCGGGGGACGATCAGCGAAGGGGCGGCCGGCCCGGGCAGGGGTGGCTTTGCGCGTCCCGTGTCCCCCAGTCCGAGTCCCGGGAGAGGCCCTTCCTGGGCTGGGCGGGGGCTGGTATTTGGGGCGCAGGGCGGCCCCTGGGAAGGCTCCGCCCACCGCGTCCACCCCGCCCTCCGGGTCCGGGGGGGGGGGGACTCGCGTGGCGCCCTCTTCGGGACTGAGGTCCTCGGCCGCCGCCTAATGGGAAGGACGCCCGGCTGGTGCGGGCCGCGCGTGGGATGCGGCCCCCTGCTGGCCCGGAGTCTGCAGGTTCCCGGCCCTCGGCCCCGGGCTTCGCGCTGCTGGACACGCTGCGGAACAGCCCGCGGGTCTGGGACCGACCGGGGACGCGCACAGAGGCGGGGCCGCTGCCTGCTCCTCCCGCAGACCTCGCTGGCTACCGCGGCCCCTCTCCTCTGAGTCTGGCCCTGCCCGGCCTTCGCCTCCATTCCGGGCTGTGGATCGTCTCTCTCCTCCCAGGGACTGGTGGGGGGCGACAGGGCTTCTCAGCGCCCCCGCCCCAAGCCCAGAGACCAGCAGCACGCCCTGCAAGCCTCCTTCAAGGAGGCCCTTTCTCCCGCCAGCCCTGCCCTTGCAGGGGCCGGGAAGGGCCCCCTGGACACGGCGCCCGGGCTCGGCCTGCAGGCCCCATCTGCTCCTCCCGTGGTACAAGGCTGACCCGAGGGCGCTGTGCGCGCTTTAAGGACTGTGTTACAGTGCGGGATGCGCGCCCTGAGTCCCCTCAAAATGCTTCCCTCGCTTCACCACGCTCACCCCTGTGCTGGCCACTGTCTGAAGCGCTTCTGGAAGGCCTTTCTCCTGAGTGTCTGCGAGGTGGCAACGAAACTGAATGCTGCGGGCGAGCGCCGTCCAGCAGAAAGGCGGGCTTGTGGAAACGGACGTGTCCTCGTCCACCTCATTCGCCGTTCGTTCCTGGCACCGAGCGACTCTGGCTGTCCCCAAAGTCGGGATGACCGGGAAAGGTCAAGGCTTTGGATTGATTCCGGGGCACGGAGCAGACAGGGCTGCAACCAAGACGCTCGGGAAAGAGGACTTGCAGAGCCGCTTCTGAGAGTGGCCAGACTGATGGGATGAGCGCGTCTGACGGGGGGAGGGTTCTGAGGGATTCGTCGCAACGTGTCTTTCGCTGTAACTAAAAATTTAAACATTTACCGTGTCTTTCCATCACCCCGCCTACCAGGAAGAGCTCAGAGCAGGGGCTGAGTGGAGCTGCCCCCCCCCCCCGGCAGTGCTGCACTCAGTGGGCCCTGGGAGCCCCCGGCCCTGTCTGCTCCTCGCCCCGCGCATCTCTCGCACCGGGCTCTGCACGGGCACCCTTATGATGAACGGGTGCACGTGAGGAGCACGTTTCCCTGAGTTGCACGTTATGGAGCGCGAGGCGGGGCGGTGGGAACCCGGGTTCACCCGCTGCAGGCGCCTGTGGTGGCCTCTGCCTGCGGCGGGGCAGTCTGGGGCGGAGCTCCGGGAGGTGGGGCCGCGCCGCCCTGGACCCAGCACACCCCAGGCGCCGCTGCGGAAGAGGGGGTGGCGGTACATCCAGGAGCTGCTCCGTGCCACAAGCGCCCCGGCCAGTGTGTGGCCAGCCAGGGTTTCCGCCCCTGCCGGAGTAGGGGGAGTTGCTGTCCTGCTGGGTGAAGCCTTAGAGATTCCGTCTGGAAACAAAAATACGCGCAGCTCAGCGCCCCGCATAGGTGAAATGGGATTTTGCAGGGAGACAGGAGCGCAGGCTTCTCCTGGGCTTGGCCTGGCAGCCGGGACCCGGCCCTTCCTGGCAGCGGCAGGGCTGGGCTTAGGAGCAGAGGGCTGAGCCCACAGCCCCGCGATGTTTGACAGCGAGCGCGGCCAAGATGCATGGAGCTCCAGGGTAAGGGAGACGTGAGGGACCATCTGCCGAGCAGCTCCTCCCGTCCCCTTGCATCTCCGCCTCCGAGCAAGGAGCCCTTGGGCTGAGCATTCCCTCCCACTGCGCCTTCGCTCTCGCCCACCAGGGGGCAGAGGAGACCAGGCCTCCCGGGCCGGCCGGCCTAGCCTGGCCCTAACTGACCACTGAGGAGCTGGCTTGGGAGCGGACAACTGGCCAATGCCTGCTGACCACGGCCACTTCCCTGGGGAGCCGCGTGTCCTCGGTGAGCAAAGACCACCGTGCATCTTCCCAGGAGGGGCATTTTTAACTGTGTGACTTGTGAGACAGGTTGCATGCCCCTACTCTGAATATTTTAAATCTGAAATGCTCCCAAATCCCACACTTTCTGAGCACCAGCAGGAGGCACACGCGCAAAAGTCCTAACTGAACTGGTGCGAAGGGTGCGGTTAATAGCCAGGAGCCCTAGAAATGCTCTGAAACTCACCAGGCCACATGTATACGGTGTAGGAAATGGATTAATCCCAAGCCCCGTCTTCTGTGTATGTATGTCAAACCTGGAAGGAACCCTGCAGTCCGGAGCCCTCCTGGTCCAAGCACTCTGGAGAAGGGCTGCTTAGAGGCCTGGGCTTTGGCCGTGGCCGGAGGAAATGGGAGGGGCTCAGAGTCGTAGATGAGCGAGCACACTACGCGTGTGGGCAGCGCACCTTTGGCTGGGTCTGAGACGCAGCAGAGGAGGGGAGGAACTTTTTCAGATCCCAGCATCGGCACGCTGCTAGTCGGCTAGTGCTGAAAGTATAACTTTACCAGGTTTACCAAATTTTGAAACTGGCACCACTGAAAACCCTCAGCAGGGCTCCCTTCCAAGGAGTCCTGTGGCCACAGATCCCTGCATGGCTCCATGGCTCTAATCTGGCAGGGGCTGATGGCCAGCTTGGACTTCCTGTGTCCCGCCAAGTCCGCCACCCGGGCAACGTCATCCTCTCTCTGGGATGTTTCCCAGCCTGGAGCATCTGGATTGGCCGCAGTGTTGGGACTACGCGTGAGCAGGCAAGAGAGCCCGTCATCTGTCCTCAGCAGCCCACAGGAGGTCGAAGGGCTCACGGTGGATCCTACACAAGGGTTCGTCCTGCTGGCCACGTTGTTGGCGTCTCACCCTTGCGGAGGCAAGAAGGGGCCTTCACCAGGAGGAAAGACACGGAGGCGGAGGTGACCATGCAAGGCCCAGCAGGGGGCTCAGGGAGAGAAGCAGGGGTCTTCGTGGCAGGAGGATGCTGGGGCTCGGGCTGCAGATGGCTGGCCTGACCTGCAGGTTGCAATGAGGAGGATTTGCACCCCGAAGAAGAACTGTCACCAGCAGCCACCTGCGAGCTCTCTGCAAGGAGCCTGCGGGTCCCCAGGCCACAGGGGCTCTCCGGGATGCTGTACTTGCTCTGTGGCTTGGTGCTGGAGCCTGAAATGCGGGAGTTGGAAACTGGGCCTCGACTGGGGCTCCTGCTGCCACCGCCAGGAACGTTCCTTTCCTCGGTCTCTAACCAGGCAGAATCCCACAGGTCCCAGCTCCCCTGCTCCTGTGCCTCTGCTGTGCCACTCAGGCCACTCCTCCGTCCCGCTGTGCCCCAGGAATTACCCTCCGTGCCCCTTGTGCTGGCTGCCTGCCCTTAACGGCCCGGGGTCTGGCTGTAGTAAGGCCTCCACCTCTCCTCTGCGTCAGCCTCCTTGTCTTGCTTGCGGCCCGTCCAGTCCTTCTTTTCACCTAGGAGCGGGTGTGTGTGTGTGTGTGTGTGTGTCTAACTCTGGGGTATGGCTGGGCTGGAGATGTGCTCCGACCCACAGCCCCAGGTGGGCAGCATTCCCACCCACTGCATTCCCACGGAGCTTGTGCCATGGACAGGCCCCAGGGAAGCCTGGCCTCCTGCGTGCTGTGGGCCAGGAGCCAGAGCACTCCCAGGGCCAGGGCACAGGGCCCGGCCGCCACGGTGCCCTGCTGTGCTGGGCGGGCAGGGGTGGGGCAGGAGGAAGTGTCTATGGCCTGCCCGGCCTCCCTGTCCCAGTTGCACGAGGCAGCCCTCGTGTGCATGACAGAGGGCGTTTCCTGCCGCTGCCAGGCAGAGAAGAGGGAAGGTACGGAGTCCTCGCAGCCTGAGGAGCAGCACAAGGAGCCACCACCTGGTGAGCGCTGAGCCCAGGCGATGCGGCTGGGATGAGGGCTCTCACCTGGGCTGCTGCCCCAGCTGCTTCTCTGGACAGCCGAGCGAGGCCAGGACGGAGGGAGGCTTAGTGTTGGTGCTGTCTGTCCTGAATAGGCGCTTGCTCGCAGCTGCCCTCTCGGGGCTCCCCCCACATGTCCGCTCCCCACAGACCATGGATGCTCGCTGGCACGCCCTGGAGTGCCCAAGGCGAGGCCTGTGGCCAGGGTGGCTTCCTAGGTCTCTGCTTCTGCCCTGCAGGCTGCAAACAGTCCGGCCAGAGCCCTTCGCGGTGGCAGGGTGAAGCCAGGGCCCCGGCTGCCATGCTCCTGTCTGGCAGAGCCCCCGATGGCTGATGCATCTGCTTTCAAGGCTGTGCCCCAGAGGCAGGGGCACCACATCTGTGTGACAGATGCAGCCCTTGTGCCAGTGCAAGCAGAGGGAAGGCCACTCAGACTGCTTTGCTGGGATGCACGACCTGTTTGGGGTTGCGATTTCAGTGCTGCTGGAGGCCTGCCTTTTTAATAAGACTGAGAGCTCTAGGCTGATCTCACGATATCACACATGTACTTTGCTGGAAATGTGTCATTAAAGCAGAATTCACTCACCAGATCCCTTCTTCCAACGGTCATAACATAAAAACAGGAATTCCCTGGGAGGCGGGAGGAGGGTGGGAAGTTAAAGGTGAAAATGGCAGCAGGAAGGGGAAGGGTCTTGCAGAGGTAGCTGAGCCCAGGGCTTTCTGTGCCCGTGGTGGGCAGTGGCCAGGCGCAGGGGTGAGGGAGGAATCTGTGTAGGGCCGCTGCCCAGCCCTGTGCTCCGGCAGAGGGGATCCGACTGCTCTCACCCACTCTGGCTCACCAGGTGTTTCCCAAGCCTGTGGTCCAGGCATTGTCTGGGCTGGATGCATGAAAGAGCAGACTGTGCTTCTGAGGCCTGTGCAGTCCTAAAGGGTGCTTCGGGGCTCACGGGAGCAGCTGCCCTTCCCAGGGCCAGGCAGTGAACCCCACTGAGCAACCTGAACCGAGTCTGAAAGGTCGGCCTCAGATTTTCCCCTGGAAAACCCAAGGAAGCACATTCCAGACAGGAGGAGCCAGCCAGGGGAAGGCTGAGGGTCCCCAGGAGTTGGCGAAAGGATAGCAGAAGAAACAAGGTGGAGGTGGAAAAGGTGGACTGAATTGGACGCCAAGAAATTTGGGCTTTCTGTCTAGGTGCCCGGTGAGAAGGCAGGGCCATGCCTGGTCCTAGTCTCCGTCCACTTGCAGTCCCTCTGCATGCACAGGATGGCTTCCTGACAGTGGTGGAGCGTCCTCATTGGCAGGACCAGCCGGTGGGCCTTTCTTCAGGGCTGGAAATGTTCCCATTAGCGCTGATCGACATGGTGGCCACGCGCCATGTGGCCACGGAATGCTGAAGTGTGAGCTGTGTGACTGAGGGATGAATTTTTAATCTTATTCCATTGTAATTAGCTGAAATCTGATCTAAACAGCCACATATGCTGGTGCTCGCTGTCTTGGGCCACTCAGGGGCCAATGTTGGTACCTTGAGGGGGAGAGGGCAGGGACAGATCCCCCACACAGTTGCTGGGGTCCACTGGGCTCCAGGGAGGGACCGACCTCAGTCATCCTGATGCTGCTGGGTGCTGAGAGGCCAGAGCGCCCTGTAAAGGGATTGCAGGGCCCGTTCCTGGGCTATTCCGTTAATTCCTGCAGAGTGGAGACCCGCCGCGTAGACCCGAGCTTTTCACCCTAGAGATTCCTGGAGAAGCTCCTGTGTTTCCCACTGGGGTGACGGGCAGCTGAGTTTCCTGACCAACTCCACATCCGGCGGGATGGAATGTGACGCACAACGCCACGAAAGCAGAGATGGCAAAGCCGTGAACCTCAGCAACTCGGCTAAAGTCACTGCAGTTCTGCTTCTTACTCTATAAAGTGATTATAAATGTGCAACCTCGGTGCATACGGGTTAACGAAAGAACAATAATTTCCCATGAACTTGCAAAATTTCAACGCTGATGTTTCCCAAATTAGATATTCCTCCCAGAGAATCAGGAGGAACGGAACAGCTGGATCACTATAGTCTCGCCCCTTCCTGCAGTCGGGAGAGCATTTTAAATACCTTCACGTTTCTCTTTATAAATCCCTTTGTACCAGCAGAAGTGTGCCTGATTCTCCAGTGTGGATTCTGCCCCCGTCTTGGTCCCAGCAGCAGAGGCCCGCAAGGTGCAGGTGTGAAGGCCACACAGGTGACTGAATCAAGCCTGTGTCCCGCAGCCCCACCCGCAGGCGGGGCGGCCTCAGCTGAGTACCTCACAGCAGACGGTCGTCGGACAGACCGACCACACAGGGTCTGGCGGTTCCCTTTTCAGATGCTAATTTCCCACTGTAGTTCCAAATTCTGATCAATGTTATCATATTCCGCGTTACTCTGCTTTGTTGTTTTGAACACAAACTGTGGTATTTGTCTCTTTCGAAAAGTGAGGTGTTCATTGTAGAAAATAGGAAATAAAAAGAGCCACAATTCCAGAGTTGGCACTGAATATTTGAGCATATCTGTTTTCAGTTAGCATTGTTTTTATCTGTGCCTACGCAGCACTGAATTTTGTGACCCTGCTTTTTCCTTTCCATTCCTCCAGAGCATTTCTGCACAGTATAAGAAGTTATTTCTGAGACGTCATCATAATGGCTGTGGAGTCTCACTGCACAAGACGCTGCAGTTTGTTTAACCGAGCCTCTATTGTGGGCAGTTTAGGTTTTTGCTTTTTCTTAATTTAAATTGCATTACGGTGAAAATCTCTATCAAATGTATGTCTATGTTCATTCTCATTTCCTTAGGCGTAAAGGTTCCCTGTCAGAGAATAAGAGCTCGTCCATGTGGCCCAGCGCTCTCTAGGAAGATCTTGTGTGGTTGTGGTTGTCGTGAGTGTGGGCTTTGACACGAGCAGAACTTGAGCTGTATTCCTGGGTCGGCAGGGCGGGCGCTGTCCCAGCCACGTGACCTTGGGCAGGTCCTTGGCGTCTCCAAGCCTCCTGCCTGCTGAGAGGGTGGTGGCAGCGTCTGTCCCCGGCCGCCGCCCCTGCAGCCACGGGGACAGGGGGTGCGCAAGGCTGAGCCCACGAAGGCGCCTGGCTTCACAGCACAGTCTCACCCTCCTGCCCAAGAGTTCTCACACATCCCGGGTACTTTGGGGCGAAAGTCGGTAACTTGCTCAGCGAAAACCAGCATCTCAGAATTTTAACACCTGAGACAAAACACACCTTTCAAAACTTTCAAAATCTTCCAAGTAAAGAACTGACTTTGCCAAGCGTGATTTCCTCAGCTGCTGTTCTCGTGGGCTCCAAGTCCTGTGCAGAGCCCCGGCCTTCCTTAGGTGTGGAGTAGGCTCTCGTCCCGGCTCTGTCGGTGCGGCAGGGGCACACAGCGATTGTAAATGTGCAGCCACAGTGTTTTCTCTCAAAGTCTCAATGAGTTGGACTTAGCTGTCCATAATTTCTTTTGAGTTGAAGAAACAGCTTCACAAGACAGCAGTACAAGCTAAGAAAAAGTGAGGAAAGTGTAAACTAACAATCCTATCACCCAAATAAATTCAATTTTTTTACTCCTGAAATTTCACGTAATCATAGCAGACATTCCTTCAAACTGAGGACTCGTTTCCTCCTGGGACGACCAGCCTTTCCGCGTGCAGCCCCTGGTTTAGCGGCCCCATTAGATGCCCTTTTACCCAGGTCAGCCCCGTGGGCTCCCTGCACCCAGGAAACAGCCCTTACCCTACTGGCTGGGAGAGAGGACGGGGAGCCCGAGTCTGCCGGGCAGTGAGCAGGAATGGGGCTGGCGGTCACCCCGGCAGGCAAATATGCTGTCTGAACCTGAGCGTGGGGCGGATGGTGTGGGCTTCTGAGGTGGACGAAGCAGCGCAGGAGACGAGGTGGACAGGGAGAGCTCACAAGCAGGTGCACATTCAGCGGGCGTCCCAAGGGCAAGCATGGCTTGGCTCGCCTTTGGAAGACCGGGCTCCCCCCGACAGAAGGGCTCCCTGTGTGTTCAGTGCCTGGACGTCTTTGCCTTTGCTAGACTTGATTGTGCAGGATCCCTTGGTTATCGCAGAGAGGAGAGATGGCTTTTCTGTCCTGTGTAAAGACCACTGGTCAGTCAGGAAATGAACAGGCTCTTTAGTCTGCCGCTCGCTCCGCTCCTCTTGTGACTGAGTTTTCGTTTCCCAGTCTGTGCCCGGAGTGCGGGTCATGGCCCCTTGCGGGTGCACTGTGGGACCACGGGCCCTTGAGTGTGTTCCGTGTCTCATTCTTCCTCGGAGCAGGTGCTATGCGCCTCCTAACCAGGGCCCCACGGCCGCTCTCTACCGCCGGGAGGGCCCACCTGTCCCTCACCGAGAACACTGACCGGTGACACCGGAGGGCCGGGTCCCAAACACTTTTCAGGGTCAGCTGAGCTGCTTGTAGTCTTTCCTGTCTTCAGCCTCAGAATTTGATTCTGTGAAGACAGGAACTTGCCAAACAGGGGTGTGAAAACCATGAGCACTGTTTCATTTGGTTAAAGTTGGGGGCTTTGCTTACCTGGCGGCTGGAAACTGTTAGGCCGTAAATTTGTCTGATCAGGATGATGACTGCAGCATGGTTTGGGAAAGCGAGCACTGCTGTCAGAGCAAGGAGGGACAGTTGGATTTGCTCTTCTGCCGCTTGTAAGCGCGACGCTGGGCCCACCTATTCATGTGTGAAATGACCGTTCATTTGTAAAACAGAGGCCGTGCTGCATCTTGTTCACCAGTCCGGGGTGAAATGGATGTGAGGTGTAATACGACACATCAGCGTGAGGTCGTCGCTGGCTTTGCAGTCAGCTCGGTGGAAAATGTGTCGGTTTGTGTAGAAACACGGTTCTGGTTCTATTGACTCACACCTTGCTCCGCGCTTTCCCTTCTTAGGCTATGGGGACCGAGACTCAACCCTCTTCCTCTCTCAGTCTTCTTAGGTGCCTGAAACGCTTGCTACAGAATGAGGATGTGGTGTTCCTTAAAAGACCAGGGCCCTAAGGGACGCCCAGAGGGAGTCCTGGTTGCACATTTCAGAAAGCCGTGGGTTCTGTGCTGTCAACAAGCGGTCGCTGTGTGGTTTAGGCCGCAGCAGCTCTGTCTTCGGCCACTGCTGGGCACACAGTGATGGTGGGAAATCGAATGGCGCTGCCTCCGAAGAGCTGCCTTTCCTGCAGGGTGACCACTCCGTGGGAGCAGGTTTTCACACCTCAGTTAATTACAGCGAAGTTGGAGGAGGAATCGGCTCCGCAGTGGAGCCAGCCGCGCACCAGGGCGCCATAGCCAGGTGGACAGCGAGGGTGGCAGGACGTTCCTGTCTGTTGGCCGCCCTGCTCTGCGGGAGGAAACTGAGTCACAGTGCTCAGAGGCATGCAGCGCTCAGACTACTGCAGAATTCATGCCTTTCTCCACTCTCTGGTCAGAGCCCCCACCAGCCGCCGGGCTTCCTGCAGCTCGCACTCCAGTACCTGATGAGTTGAGGTTTCTAAACGTTCCTTTGCCTGTGTTGCTCCCCAGGTCCTGCGTGACGGACGTGTGTGAGTGTCCAGCCCACAGGAACTGCCACTGTGAGTCGCTCCTGGCCTACGCCCGGGCCTGCCAGAGAGAGGGCATCGTGGTGCACTGGGTGCCGCAGCAGCACTGCTCAGGTGAGAGGCGAGGACAGCCTGGCGGAGCCCCTGTGCTGCGGGTCGCAGGCGGACACCAGTGGCCACGTCCCCTGGGCCGGTGCGACTGGATTGCAGCTGGTAACACAGGGCCTTCCCCACGCGGGGCGGGGGGTGGCGTCCAGAGAGGAGCACACTTTCACGACCTAGGGTTTCCGCCGTGGCCAGGTTCTCTGCACCTCGAGCCACCTGCTGCACGCACTTAGCTCCTGGGCCATTGTCCCTGAGGCGTGGGCCATGTGGAGCAAGGAGATTCAGGATGGGCACAGGGCTGAAGGCCTGGGGGAACGGCGTGGTTTTCTGAGAGACTGCTACTCAGGCCTGGCGCGTGCTCCTCCCTGGCCACCCCACAGGGACAGCTGTCTGTGACGGCTGCCGGGAGCTCTGTCCCCAGGAAGCTAAGTAGCTGTATTTCCTCCCTGTGAAACGGATGCCTTCGTCCCCTCACGTGGCTGAGGATGGGCACTGTGCGGGGCACTGGGGCCTGGTGACGCCCAGTGATGAGCCCCTGCCCCTGGGGCTCTGGCTGCTGCCGGAGAACCAGACAAAGGCAGTAACTCAGCGCTGGGCGCTTGGAACTATGGTGAGAAGAAAGAAGGAAACACACAGGGCAGAGCTCTCGTGAACAAGTGGAAAGGCGGCCAGCCCTGGAGAGGGGCGAAGGGGGAAGGCCTCTGCGCAGGGGCCCGGGGCCTTCAGCACAGCCGGGAGGACCGCGGGAGGTGGCCAGCTCCCATCTGCAGGAAGTGCGTCGGACAGCCAGGCGGCAGAGAAGCAACAGCGCTTCAGACTGGAAGGAGCCAGTGAGGCTTGGCCTGGGGGCAGGGGACAGAGGGGCCCAAGGTGAGGTCGGGCAGGCAGCCCCCGGCTTCCCGGGGCTCGGTGAGTCTCGGCCAGGCGTCTAGCGCCCATCCCAAGGGAAGCGGGAGCCCCTTGGGCATCCAGCGGCCCCTGTGTTTTCCAGAGGTGACCCTGGCTGCCGTGCAGAGCCTTGCGCCCCAGGACCAGTCCCATGGGAGACAGTGTTCCGGGGGGGGGGGCGTGATCGGGGGGGGGCACAGCGCAGAGCCCCGCACGGTAACGTGAAGAGGGTGGAGCTCCCGTGAGAGTGGGAGCTTCTGCCCCCCCCCACGCCCCGTGTGCTGTGGTCATGGGAACGGCCACAAACACAGGCAAAGCTTCACCCACAGCTCACCTGCCGCTGTGCCGCCCCGTTCCCGGCACCCCGGGCACCGGCACTGGCCCGCTGCCCGGCGGTGGCCTGGTGTGGAGAGGTTCAGGAGGAAAGCCTGAGAGCAGCTGGCCTGGCAGGGTGCTGCTGCAGGAGCCCGGTTAAAGCGGACGGTGGCGGCGCATGTGCAGAGAGGGGCGAGGGCCCGGATGTGCCTGGGTTCCCGTGCCGTCTGCCGTCTGGGGCAGGAGCATCGGTGAGGCGTGCGTGGGGCAGCTCAGGGGTGTCCAGCTCACGGAAGACGCCATCCGTGGCCGCTGCTGCTATCCTTTAGAAGTGCGGGGAGTGACTGGGTGTCACCCGTGCAGGGCGTGGCCACCTTGTCTCTGTCCCCATGAAGAGACGGGTTCGCAGCGTCCGCCCCAGCCTTGGAAAAGAAGGCAGCGTGGCTGCCGGGAGCCTGGCGGGTCTGCGCTGGTGGGGGCAGGCGTGGCCGCGGGTGGAGGGTCAGGAGAGCACCGAAGCTGTGCTCAAGGAGCACTGACGTCCGTTCTCCTGGGCCGAGTGGGCGCCTCCGCCCGGCCGGGGGGGGGCACGAGAGGAGCTGGCGGGACACTCGGAAGCCTCCGGTGCCCAGGCCCTGCTTCTAGGGCCCTGCGCGCGTCACAGACTTCCCAGGTGACCGAGCGCGGCCGGAGTGCAAAGCACTGAGTGGCTGTGTCTGCCTGGGGCTCTGGGGGCGCGGTGACAGCCCGTGGCCGGTGGCTCCGAGCTCCCTCAGCTGCCCGGCTGCAGGCACCGCTCTGAGTCCTGCCTTCCTCTGACCTTCCTTTCAGTTCGGCCGTCGCCTCTGCAGGCCGAGTGCAGCTTCCTACCAGAAAGCACTTTCCAAGCCTCAGAGGAGCCTGGATGTGATGCCCGTGACCCACACCGTGGCGTGGCTGCAGCTGCTGAGGGGCAGGGCCGTGGGGACCTGGGTGCAGGCAGCACGTGAGGGTGATGTGCGAGGTCTGGGTCCTTCCAGCCTCAGAATATCCCAGCTCCCTTGCTCTGTCTTGAGTCCTGCTGCCCTTGAATCTACCAGAAAAGGAGTAAATCCCCGTCCAGGTCTCCCGTCCATCGTGGTGTGAGGCAGGGCTCGGGGGTACGACTCTCCCTGCCAGCTGCGGTGCTGCTGGGGTTGGATCTGGGGTCTGGGGACCTCTCCTCCTGGCCCAGTGCTATGCTCAGTTCCAGTTCCGCGCACGCTGCATCCGAGGGCTGCACACTTCACGTGGGCCCCCTCATTTCAGGAGCAGAACCCGCTTTGCTAATGGAAGAGGAATGTGGCCCCAGAAAGGTCGCTTTTCCCTCCCAGTATTAGTGGAGCCGTCGGGGTGAGGAGTCACTCCATCACAGTGCAGCTGGAGAGCAGTGCTTCACAGGCGTGCGTGCACACCACGGACAGCTACTGTCTGACAGTGGCATCTCGAAGAGCTGAATCTGCAGAGCCACACGGCTCCTCTCAGTCGCTCACCTCAGCAGACAGCAAGACCGTGTGTAGCTTGTTTCAGCTCCCGGGTGCTCTGACCCAGAGCAGCATTGCGGGCGCGTAAAGCAGAAGAGAGGAATGTCCAGGGTACAAAGCCTGATCGTCGGACAACCAAGGAGCCACCAAAAAGCCTGATAAACGAGTGACATTTTGAAAACTGGCCTGGGTGTTAAGACCAAGAGCTCTGAACGTGGCCGTGCCCACTCGCGGTGTTGGGAAAGACTAGGAGGACTGTAATTTCGCCTGGGGATTACTGCGTAAAAGGACCTTTGCTGACGGCTCCAGTGAAGGTGCTCAGTTCCATAATACCGTTTCTGTTAGCGTTTATGATTTTGAAAGCGCCTCCTTCCCCAAGGACCACAATAGCGTCTTGTATTATATTTTATCGGACTTTCTGCCCAGAACAGCTTTATGTTGCCACATCTTATAGATAAAGACATTGAGGATTTAGATAGTTAAGGAGTTTGCTCAAAGCCAAGAGCTCTGGAAAACAAGGAGGCTGAGAGTGGAACCCAGGTCCGTTTGCATCCCAGCTTCTGTTTTTATCGTTCTGAGGACGCGGCACTGGATTCACCCTTATTGCTGTGTTCATGTGAGCACCAGCTGCTCCACCCAGCTATGTGACATCCAGGTCTTTGTTTACCATAATGGCTCCGGCGTCTGCTCGCCCATTCCCTATCACTGGCAGGGTGCCTTGGTGCCTCTGGGTTGTGAGTTTGTTAAGCTGCTCTCTCCCGTGTCTTACACCACAGTCTGAGCAGAATTACCGCCTCTGACTCCCACCCACAGCGATCAGCACTGCGCCCTCAGAAGTGCCCTTTCTCCCTGCAGTGGGTTCTGGGGGGCGGCTGTGTGTCTCTGTGGCTCGTGGATGCTCCCCGCTGGCTTCCCTGAGCCCCCTTCTCCTCCTTTTTTGGGCTCTGTGGGCCCAGGTGACGCCGCTCCTTCCCCTCAGCAACTCTGCCCTTGGTGTACACGGAGCTTTTCCTTGCTGCCTGGACGCCGCCTCTAACCACGGAGCAGTTTACCCCAGGGTCCCTTGGGCAGCACCTTGGTTTGCGTACTGACTGCAGCGGGCATCGCTGGGGCAGGCGTCATTCCAACGGGTCAGTTCGAGATGAGGCCCAGTGCTGGGACCTGCAGCACCCGTGGGGCAGAGAAGCAGCTCGGTTCCGGGAGGCAGAGAGCCGCACTCACTGAACCATCAGTGCAATGAGCACGCGTGTTCTGTGGGTCACGCAGAGGTCCCCGTGTCCCTTGGAGAATAAACACATGCTAGCACTAACCACTTTGGCGGCTCTTTGTTTTAAAGGAATTGACCAAATGAATGCTTTTGAAAGAGAGGCGTGCAAACCAAACGGCCTTTGTGTTTAAAAACTTAACATTTGCTTTTTCCTAAGATAAAAGAGGGCTCAAGTCACTATTACCTGTGAGGCCACCCAGGAGCTGTGCCAAACGGATGGCCAACCTGAGGGTGTCCTTCTCGGCTCACACGCCTCCCCGGCTGCCCGCTTCCAGGCTGCCCGCTTCCCGGCCGTGGGTCTCCGTGGTCTCTGGTGCTGCCTTGGTCTTTGTCTGTCTCCCCCACCCTCCCACGCCCGGGCCCCTGCCTGATGCAGCTGTCACACCGCGGCTGCTCTCCCTGCCAGGGAAGCTCTTCCGCCGTGCCTGTGTGGCGAGTTTCTGCCCACCTCTCACGCCCTCCGGACCTGCTCTCTGCCTGGCGAGCCCGAGTCCTCTCTGGCTTCCACTGTGTTCCGGCTCCCTGTTTCCTGGGACCTGTGTCGCATTTCACTTGGAAACTGCCCACCAGCTTTACCTGCTTGGTCCAAGCCCGCTTTCTTGTAGCTGGAGGTCGGGTGGTACCTGGCTCCCTTCTGACCCCGGGCTTATGAGGATGCCCAGTGCCCAGCAAATGCTCGGCAGATGTTTACTGAGTTCCTGACCGGTGGGCTGTTTTCACCTGGCCCTAAAAGGCCGGGAGCAGTTAGCGATGGACCCGGGAGACGGGAGCACTGCATGCAGAGGGGCCCGCAGCGGGAGCAGTGGCCCACAGCGGCCTCAGCAGCACAGGGTGAGGACTGAGGACCTGGCCTTGCTGTGCGCCTGCCTCCCATCTGCTGCTGGAGATCTGTGTCCCAGGGAGCCCTGGTGCCCCTGAGGAGGAGGTGAATGGGCCCCGGACTGCAGAGCCAGGTAGAGGCGGCCAGGGAGCAGGCCCACCGCGGGACAAATGGCAGTGCCCAGCCCGCTCTGCCCGAGGTCCGCTCACGGTGCCGTCGCCCACGAGCAAGGCCTCACACTGGCTGTGGTAGCGGGGCCTCTGGATGCTGGAGTCGGTGCCACAGGCAGGCAGCATTCCGCCCTCTGCAAGCTTGCGTTCCGGCGTCAGAGACAGAGCGAGCACGGCTCCGTGGTGGGAGCAGCTGTGTGCAGGGGAACGGCAGGGGCAGAGCCGGTGGGAGAGCGGTTCGGGAGGGGAGCCAGAAACACGCCCCTCCGGAGCAGAGCGGGGGAGCCAGGCACGGGAATCTGCTAGGTCCCATCCGCAGTCTCCGCCTCGGCCGCGATTCCCCACCAGACAGAGGCCGCACGGTGAGCAGGTGCACAGTGGCTGTGCTCAGAGCGGGCGCTTAGCAACGGCTCATAATTCAGCTAGCGTTTATGAGAGGGCTAAATAATAGGCCGGGGTTTCGTATGAATCCGGCAGGAAAAATGTTGATTGTAGAGTCCAGTATTTTAAAATCGGTTCCAGTCAAATGTCAGTGCTGTCTCACAGCCCCGTTCTGAAAATAAGAAAGAAAGTGTGAAGAATCCCTGAGCTCTCTGGACAGGGTGCACGTTGCTCTTTTGGCTTTGACTCGTGTGATGGGCACCCAGGAGCCTCCCTAGAATTTACCGTCGTCTCATGACCTTGCTGTTCGCGAACACCAGCCCTGCAGAGCAGCTCTCCACGCAGAGCTCGGGGGCGCGCGGCTGGGCCGTCCGCTTGGGGCCAGCTTTGTTCCTCAGCCTTGCAGTCCTGAGCCTGCGCCGGGGCGGTTCTGGGAGCCCGTGGACAGCAGCAGCACGGGCGTGCCTCGGACTGTGGACCCGCCCGCGTTTGCCTCTGCCGGGAGCGAGCTCAGGTGAAGGGGATCATCGTTCCTGGTGTTGGGAGAATCGCGCTCCAGACCTCCAGACCCCCCGTGGGCAGCAATCCTGGCGGGGAGAGCGAGCGGCAGCCCCTGCCCTGCCCCTGGCAGCGGCTCGGTGGAGAGGTGGAGAGGTCCGAGTGTCCGAGGCCTCCAGGACGCACTCACCACGCCCCCCGGGAGTCTCTCAGGCTTGCTGTCCAGATGAGCTCAGGCCTGAGCTCATGGCGGAGCAGCTCGGCCAGGCTCGCCTACGCGCCAGCATCGGCGCCCGCTCCCTGGCCGCCCCTCGGGCTCTGCCCTGCTGCGGTCACACGTGGGTTTCTCTCTGCGGCTGGGCCCCACTCCCGCCCTACCTTGCTCAGATGGATTCACGCAGCTCTCGGCTGCTGTGGCTGAAGTATGTCACACATTTCTGATATCCTTGGCAGGTTTTCCTGTGTGTATCACTTCATATATTTTCATATTTATAAAGTTGCACAGAATATTCTTATTCACCGCAGCTCAATCGCTGGAAGAATTATTTGGGATTAATTTTTCATGCTGTTTGCAGTAACTAAATAACCTTATGTTTATTCCTGTAGCCTTATGAATTTAGTGTGCCTCGCCTGGGAATGAAAAGCTTTCCTTATTATTATATGTTAGTTTGAAGTTCACTGACCCAGGAGATAGACCTTAGGATTTAGTTTTATAGATGCAGGTGGTTCCCACAGCATGGGAGGGGGGTTAGTTGTTGGTTATTCTCTTTTTAAAATGCACACCCGGGTGAGGGCACTGCCTGCAGGCATGGCCCCGGGCTGAGGGAGCTGAGATCCTGCTTTGTCTCCTCCTCTGCAGCCACCCAGTGCAAGCACGGCGCTGTGTATGACCCCTGTGGCCCGGGGTGTGTGAAGACCTGTCACACCTGGAATGACATCGGTCCCTGCAGCAAGCCGTGTGTGGCGGGCTGCCACTGTCCAGCTGACTTGGTCCTGCACAGGGGACGGTGCATCGCGCCAGGGCTGTGTCCTCAGCGGTGACCTCCGTGCCAGCCATGGACACTGAAGCCAGGTGCCCTGGACACTGCAGTGGAAGAGCCAGGGAAGGACCGCAGAGCGTGTGTGCCTGACTGGGCACACAGTGCATATGTGTACACACATAGAGGTATAGCCATATTCAAGCGTTTCGTCATTTATATGGACTGTAGTGCAGCACTGTATGTATATTTTTTGCTATAAAACAGGTTTTGTTTCTAGGATCCCATTGGATGTTGTGTATAAGGACAGCAAGTGTGTTTAATTTAATAGGCAGCATGCAGACTTCACTGATGGCTGTGACATCCACACATTTCTCCTTCTTAAGGAAGTTTGCTAAGGACCCTCAGCTGCCTGCCAGCATTCATTTTAGCTTGGAGTCAGTATTTGTCACCGAGTGGAAAATGTGTTTCTTTGGAGAAAGGCATACTTATTTGGGGACGTTTCATGTTTCCGAAGAAAGGAGTGTGTGCCCGAGAGAGGGTGGACGACTGGGGACAGGCCCTGACATTGCCTGCAAAGCAAGCAAGGGGAGGGGTTGCTGTCTGGCACTGTTTCCAAAACTGGCTGTCACCAGGAAATACGCATGTGTCACTAGGGCGCAACCAGAGGTGGAGCGGTTTCTTGCAGTCTTTGCAGGTCCTCGAGCCTCCTAATTTCTCTGCGTGTGGCAGAGGTGGCCGTGTGTCATGCGTCGAGATGGAGGAGTATCCGGGTGCCGTGTTCATGTTGGCACGAGAAGGTGCTCAGTGGGTGAAGAACCTCCCTGTCTCTGACTCAGAGCCATCGGTGAGGAGATGGAGGCCTCTGCCCCTGTGATGTCCCACGCGTGAACAGAAAGCCTTCGATAGTCTCCAGGGGGCTCCCGTCCAGTGCTGTCAGCGACCATGAGTGTGCCGCACTTTTAGACAGGAGAGGCTCACTGACCAGTTGCTCTACGTCATTCCGAATAAAGCACGTCCCATGCACTTTGCAATTTACCCATGACGTCGCTCCCACTTACCACGTGATTTTCCTGACTTTCGTTTTCTGTTAAACAAGTGAAATGTCAGCAAAAACAAACCCACTGATTTCTAAAGACAAAATGTTCTGCACTGTAGTAAATAAATGGATGAAGTTTCAGCCAAAGCATTTTCTCCTGTGAGACGTCCTGTATTATACTTTATAAATTAGCTGTGTCGACTTCAGGGTTGTCCACTTTAATAGTTGTATTTAGTCATAATTGATAAACCCTCCATTAGCTTTTATAGATAGAGAGCACTACTAACAGATGATAGAAAATGCCTCCATCTGGCAGTCGGAGTACTAGCCCTGCTGTCAAGGGCGCGTGTGTCCTTAGCATTCCGACAGCAGAGGCATCGCTGCGGCTCCTTCCCGAGCGGCTAGTGTCTGAGGGACCGGACACGGTCGCCGTGTGAAGCTGGTGGCCGGCACCAGGCATCTGGCTTCGTCACTGCGGTTCTCGGGTCCTCGCGGGCCAACTCGTGGTCCAGTGCTGTACCGGCAGAGGCTGCGCCGAGGTGCCGGGCCCTGATGTGCGGCGATGACCTTGCACATGTTCCAGGCACCCACCCCCACCTTTTCTCATTGTCCTGTCTCAGGCAGGATTGAGACTCAGGAGCCTGGACACCTATAGCCCTGCCACCTTCATGCCCCTAGTGAGCCACCGCGGAGGCACCAGGGCTGCCCATGCTTCCATACTTGTCCCCATGTCCATTTCCTGTCTCCTCTGAAAGAAGGGACAGGACAAACCGGCTGACCTTCCACCTGGGCTCCGTGAGCATTGCTCTGACCCCTGTCCTGGTCACTCTGGGTTTCCCTGTTTGAGGGAAATGATGAAGATGGAGGATGTCAGGGGCTGTTGACTGCTCATGACTCATCATGGATGGAGTAACTGCCCGAGAAGCCTGAGCAGCCTCTCTCCAACTCATAATCAAGGCCACTGTGGAGGGAGAAGGACAAGGACCCTCTGGGGGCCCAGTCGGTTACAGAGCTTCCAGTAGAAGTCTGCATGACACCCCTACCTTATCGAGCCTTAGCTGAACCGCAGGCACTTTTATTTTTGGTACCGGGAATCGAACTCGGGTCCTTGCACTTGCAGGGCAGGCAATGGAGCCACTGAGCTAAATCCCCAGCCCTACCTCGGGCACCTTTTAAAAAAGCCCAATCCAGGAAGAAAAAGATGTCAGAGCAGGCAGAGGGTTATTCAGACCCCAGATCCAAGCAGGGAGCTGACTGGTGGGCGAGAGAGGAAAGCAGCTGATGCTGTCTGCAGGTTTCAGGGCTCAGCCCAGTGCTACAATGGAGCAACTCTGTCTACGGACTGGTTACAGTGGAGGAGGCAAGTGTGTGGTGATGGTGGGACCAACTACCCCTGCGTGGGGACGTTCTCAAAGCCAAACTGCTGGGCGGGGCATTAGGTGACCCGAAATAAAAACGCTCTGCCTCCCTCTTTAGTGCACATAATCCAGGGTACCAGTTAGCTTTCTTCCATGGTATACAGAGACTTAAAACCTTCATAATTGCTGCGCGGTCCCTGTATACAGATGTTGTGATCACGAGGTTCACTGGGAATGTTGAACTTGACAAGGAACAAACGCCCTGGAAGAAGCATAAGTACAATTGGGGCCCCTTTGGTGCTCAGTATAAGGGAGCCCTTCCCTTCTCCCCATGGAAACAGGAATGTGTGTGCACCCTGGTCGACAATTCTGAACCAGGAAAAAAACAACCGTGACCCTGAACAGAGCAGTTTATGTTGGAGGAGAATCGCCAGCTGGCGCAGGGCGGGTCTGGCTGCTCCTACCTGGCTGTTTCCCAAGCCCCGAGTACCACCAGGGGGCGCTGCCCACCCGACAGACAGAGGAAGACTGGGCAACATTGGCCATGTTTAAGGGAACTCTTTCCTGTTATGAGATCTTTCAGGCACAAAAAGGCCTAGGTGATAATGTTGCAAACACCCAAGAACACAATACCCTACTTAAGAAAAATAATGTGGCAAGAGGTCAGCGAGTTTTTCCTGAGTAAATAAAATGTGAGTGCCAGGTCTCCCAGCTGCTGCCACAGCTCTGCAGAGCACGCCGAGGTCCCCCCCCCCCCCCACAAGCTCCTGTTCACTTTGGTACTCTTTGTCACTCTGTCACGCACACCATCCAGATCTGACAAAGCACAAGAGTGTGTGGGAAGCGCTGGGTGGGGACAGGCGCCAGGATATTTTAACCAGCTCTCTCTTCCAAGGACAGCTCCCAGGAACCAGCAGACAGATTCAGTTCTAACCCTGCCCAGCAAGCCTGCCCAGGACCCATGTTAATCCTGGAAAAGTGACAGTGTTCAAGTGGACGACAAGAGAGAGGGATTATAAACCAATGCTGGTGATTATGCTGCCCTGGAATTAGGACTTCAGATGTTTATTCCTTTAAGATGATCTCCCAGCTTTGGAGTCTGGTCACCACTTAGGGTTTAATTAAAACAGCTAAATGACAAAGCATGCATGAAAGCCATTGCTTTTCTCGTGGTTTCCTTTCAGATTAATTTGGAGCAAGCTAGCTCTGCGAAGGTGAATTGGGGGGAGGGACGGGCAGTTCGTGTTTAGAAAATAAGCCTTGAGACACGGAAAAGGTGCCCCAGGCAGAGGGCAGTGGGACTCCAGGGGTGACTTTCAGGAAACTGAGTAGGACTGGCCTATGCCAGGGGTGTGTGTGTGTGCGTGTGTGTGCGCCAGCCTGGGTGTTTACAGCACATGGGACAGCAAGCCCGCACAGTGGCACAGGCAGCTCTGTGGGTGAGCACAGCAGCAAGGCTCTCAACACTACCACGTGTACCAGGTTTGCAGAAGGCTGGAGCTGAGGGGCGCGGGCCAGAGAGGTCTCTGCGAGCTTTCCTGGATCCTGTGGGCCCAAGCACAAGTGGGGTCAGAGGCCTTTCTCCCCAAGCCTCCTGGCCCCCTGCACTCGATGAGCCTTCACCTGTCTTCAGGGCATCTGGGGCGGGGAGGAAGGAAGAAGAGCTCCCAGCAGCTGTTCTCGCCATCTTCTGGGCTCCCCGAATGGTAAGGGGGAGTTCAGACCCCGAAGGCATTGCCTGCTTCAGCAGGACTGAGCCACGGTGCCAACGCACCAGCCCTGCCTCTGTGGGGCTGCTCAGCTGTGGCTCAGGGTGGAGGGCACTTGGCGTCCGAGCAGCTCTGGTCACACCTGTGGGTGAAGGCTCAGGATTCCATGGAGCAGCTCTGGCCCCTCCCAGCCACTCTGTGACCCAGCTTAGGCCTTCAAAAGTGACATAAGCCCCTCCTGCTTCCCCCACATCCACCTGGAGCCCGGCTTCCTCAGTGGGTCCACTGATGGCTCGCTGGGCAGCAGAGGCGGGGCTTAGAGAAAGGTTTGCCGTGGCGAGACAGTCTCAGTTTGGCTCCAGAGTATAAATGCTCTTTGTCATGTTGTCTTTTCCTCTGTGTTCCCACATGTGACTTAAAGAATTTGATCCTGATCAGCTCCCGGCTCAGGGTTTAAACATGCACCAAGGAGGGAGGAGGAGCCTGCGGCGGTTGCTGGCAGTGCCCCTCCCTGGGAGCTGCATGCGCTGTCCCACCTGATCCTGTGAGGAAGGCTTTCAAAGGATCCTCTCCACTCAGCATGAATTCCCCGTTTGTAAAGTCTTGGAGGACATCAGACTCGAACAAACCTGCCACTGCCTTGACTTGTGCTCGGAACTAAGTGGCTGTGACGGGAGAATGGAGGGAGGAGAGAGGATTGAAAGCCAGGTTTGCCCACAGCGCCTGCCTTGGGCAGGACGAGGGCAGCTCACGTCTCCCGCAGGATGTCGTGCCCAGGCGGCTCCACAGCCATCCGGTGCTCCCACTTTCTCGGATGCGTGGAGTGCGTCCTTTTGGCCACCACACGCCTGTCCTCCCAGGAGCCCCTTCCTCCCAAAGCAGCTTTGGCTGACCTGTACAGACCATGCGGAATGCAGGGTCTGCTTGCTTCACCTTTCCTTGGCTTTTGGTTGGGTTGGGCCCCACAAAGACAACCAAGATGGTGGCCGGGAACCCCTCCCGGAACGGATGGTCCCATCATGCTGGAGGCCTAGGCGGGTGGGCACCGCTCCACAGGCCCAGTGAATCCACTCCCTTTGAGGACAGAGAAGGCAGGAGAGAGGAGGCTTTCCCCACAATAATTTTATCTGAAATTGACGTTTATTTCCTTTGGTTTTCCTACGGAGAAAAACTATAAAAATGTCAATGAACAAATATGCTATACCTATTTTAATTCTTTTATTCTGACAAAACTTGGCCTAACTAAAAATTATTTTGAAGTTTAGCAAATTTTACATTTTATTGGATCCAAATTCTATCTGATTTATTGAATGTTAAATTTTTCAAATTCAGTTGATTACAAGTGCATGTCTTTTTAATACAGCTTTCCAAAGTAATGCTTGTTTTCCTTGAAATTAGTTAAATGATTTATTGTTCATTTGGTGACTTATTTGGACTGTTGTATGAGAGCAAGTCTATTGAAATATTTGCTTAAATATATGTGCTTATCATTGTCCCACAAAACTTAGCGTTCATTACCTTTATATCAATAATGCACTTAGCTCCCTCTGTCTCTGCTCTTCGGAGCACAGGTACACTGTTCTTTTTACTATGCAGGAAGGGCCAATAGGAGGCGGGGGAGTCCGAGGCTCAGCAGCTCCAGGGAAGGGCTGCCCCACGCAGAGATGCAGCTTCAGCCCTGCTGCTCAGTGACGCCCCCTCGTGGGAACTGCGCTGCTGGCTACACTGTCTGCAGCAGTGGGCCTTTCAAGGCCATGGGACCAGTGAAAAGGCCGCTGGTCTGCCATCTGGGTGGCCAGTGGTCAGAGCAAAGGCCGAGTTCCAGCCGGCCAGCCTCGCGCTGCAGTGGCTGGGCGCATGCAGGAGGCTGTGCAGGCCCGGCTGCACTCACTGCCTGGACCTGGGCGGTGAGCAGGAGCCCAGGCTGCCTGGGGTGCATGAGCTAGGAGGAGCCCCATGGGGCTGGCCCTGGCCGTTCCCTCTCAGGCCGGAGGAGGCCAGCGTGTCCAGCACAGATCACAGGTAGAGAGGGGTGGGGGCCAGTGGCAGTTGGCTTGCCCACTAGAAGACAAAGTGACAGTGTGGCTTCCTAAAAACCTTCCCCAGAAATAAGCACAGTGTCGTCACGGCAGCATTTATAGGTGCCACCCTCTCTCATTGCCCCCTTCTTCCATGTTTCTTTAACTTTTCTCCTCTGCCAAATGGTTTTCCTCTGCTTTTCACCACTGTCTCCTCATCTCCACTCTATTGGGCCTGCCCTCCTGGTAGCATTTTATGCTCATTTTCCCTGCACTTTAGAAAAATGTAGCTGACCTAGATTTACTCCCTCAAGACTCACTTTGCCAACAGTCTATCTGAATTGTTAGCAGGCTTATCAGGTAATCAGTATAAAGTACCATTTTTCGTATTTTTTTCTTGGATTTGGAAGGCATTTAGGCAATGCATCTGATCAGAGGGAAGCACTTGGACAGGAGGCGCTGTCAGGCACCTCCCAGAGCAGGCACAATGCACCTCTGGCCTGTGGATGACTGGATGCCTGGCTGTGTCCGCCACAGCCCCTCTGAAACATCTTTTGGTTAGAGGCCACTCCTTGCCTTTTTAGGTAGAATGTCTAGAATTTCTGTCAGAGTTCGCTCAAGAAAACAGGTATTGTTCAACTTTGTCCTCTCCTGTTTCCTGACCCACATTCCTTTCTCATGAAGAGTGGCCTCAGCTATTTCTGTGCAGCCGCAGGAGTGGATTCTGTATTATCTTTCCTCCTCGTGGTCCTGAATGACATTTCAGAGACGTGGCTACCACAGTGCTTGAAACATATGTGTTATTTCTAGGCAAGGATAGGGCACAGAAGAGAAAGCCAGTAACATCAACCTGCTGCTCATCCGAATGAAAATACAGCTCAAGGGAGCAGTTTCCCAATCCTGGTATAATGCGTGCTATAGTTTGGGTTCTGGATGTTCCCCAAAGCCTTTGGGCTAAAGGCTCCACCCTGGAGTGGCGCAATTTGGAGGAAGTACAATGTGCTGGAGACTAGTGGGAGGTGTTTATGTTTTTCTCTTCCTTGTCTTTTACTTCCTGGTGACCAGACACCCCCACTACAGGCGCTGCTTTGCCCCAAGCCCAGCCAGTCATGGACTGGAGCCCCTAAAACTGTGGGCCAAAATAAACCTTTTCTCTTTATAAACTGATTACCTCAGGTATCTGTTACAGTGATGAAAAAATAACACAATGCTTGAAATGTATCTGTTACTCCAAAGCAAGATGGCTTATCTCACAGGGTGATGCTGTGGTTTTTAGTTGATGTTTGTGTTCTTTTTGTGTTGGGTGCTGTGAAGTCGTTCTCCAGACATGAGAACAGGGGGTGGCCAGTTCCATGTCCCCTCCTGCACCTGCAGGTACCTGGATGACATGAAAGGATCCCATTATTCTCCTCCTCAATGTTGCTCCTTTAGCATCATAAGGACATGATAAAAAGCAAGGCAAAATGAAACACTTTCCTGTGGCAGCAGAATTTTGCAATTCCTTCAGGAGTCCTTTGCATAGAATTTTATGTTCCATTTGACCTTTTGTTTGAGTCACAGAAATTCACAAACATAAAAATGTAGTGAAACAGCTCAAGTTGCTTGTCAGACTGCAGCGTGGAATCCTCAGCTTACTACAGATTGGTCTAATTAAGCTTTATTAAAATTGGTACCCCGGGTGAGTTTTTATTCCTCACACAGAGGATGACATTGCAGATTTCCACAGACAGTGCAGGCACATCAAATGCTTTTATGGGTGAATTTTCCAAATGGGGACAGCAAAAGTGCCAGGGACAGCATCCCTGGAGCACATGGGGATGTTTAACTGTTCAGTAATTGCAGTTTTTATTTGAGCAAATTAAATGGAAATGAAAACAGAAGCCCTGCCCTGGCTCTGCAGGGTGTTGGAAATCCAGGCTTGGCTGGGGCAGGGTAGGGGCTGTTGGAGGGGCTGCGACCCCCTGAGGCAAAGCTGCTCACTTTCTCTGCCTCCTCTCTCCAACTGCCTCCCATCTGACCCCTTTTCTTTCTGCTTCCCTGAAACCCCAGGAGGGATCTCAATGAAGGGAAAAAGGTTCCACAAGATAATGTCCCTGTGTCAGGCAACCATGCTGACCTACAAAAGCCTTCCTGTGCATGAGGGTGCTCCTGTGCTATGAAGCGCAGAGCTCATGCAGCTAGCATAGCTCGAGGACAGCGTGCAAGAGCTGTCATCGCCAGATTGGACAGACCGCTGCTGGGCCCCGCTGCTGGGCCCTGCTGCTGTCCATCACATCCTCTCTGGCTCCTCGAGAGGGCCAGGAAGGAGCCACCTTTCTGGAGCCCTGGGAGATGGAGGTGCATGGTGCTGTGGAGCTGCAGAGCGGGAGCCACCTGTCGTGTCCCAGCGCCATAACCGTGTGCTCTTGATCCAAGACTCCGCATAACAGACCGTGTCTTTGCCTTCTCTGCTTGAGGATCTAACAAGCAGCTTGAACATTCATCTGCCTACGTTGATCCTTGGTATTCGGGGAGTTTTGAGTACATTTGGGGAAGGAAACTCAGGAAACAATAGAGAGCCCCTGGGCAGAGTAAAATGGAAAGAGGGGAACGCAGCGCAGGGAAGAGCGGTTGGGCTGGCTCCTGCTGCGGGTGCCTAGCGGCTCGGGTCCGGGAGGCCTTGCTGAAGAGCCATGCCGGGGGACCCTCAGCCCTGCCGACCTGGCTCCACGCCCTCTGTGGTAGACACTGCCTCCGTGGCCTTGACTGCCTGGAAGCCCCAGGCTTCACAGGCATCTGGATGGCTGGACTGTGGCCCCTCCGGGAGCTCTGGAGAGCGGCTGAGAAGCCCCTGGGCAGGTGGCAAGAGAAGCACCATGCAGCTGAGGCCAAGGTGGAGCCAGGCTGTGGCCACTATTGATGGGGTCTCCACAGAATGGGAAAGCTAAGTATCTGAGAGTCGTCCGTGACCTGCACTTCCTCTTCACCTTGCAGTCCACTCGTGAGTAATTCCCATGGCTCTAGTTCAGAATCGCATCTGGATGTGACCAGCTCTCTCCATCCTGGTGGCTGCCATTCCGTTCTAAACTGCCCACATCGCCCATCTGAGTGACGGAAATAGTTTCCCGATGGGCACCTTCCCACCTCTCCCCTCTTCCCTGTCCCCCACAGCACACCTCGTACCTGCGGTGGACAGCAAGGCTCATGCCATAGTGTGTCTTTCCCCTTCCCAAATCCAAATCCCTTCATCTCACTCAGAATAAAATCCAGTCCTTTCTAAGATCTACAAAATCCTGCATGGCTTGGTCCCTTCCAATCTTTCTGCTATGGCTTGAGTGTTCACACCCATTTCAAAGTCCATGCTAAAACCCAAGGCAAGAATATTAAGAAGTGGAGTCTCAGGACTCAAGAGGGATTGGATCCCGAGCTGGGTGTGTCCCTGTGCCCCTCCCACTGTGCAAGGACACTCTTTGTACCCTCACAGGACACAGTGTTCGCGGCACCATCTTGGAAGCAGAGACCGGAACTGCTGGTGTCTTGGCCTTTGACCTTCCAGTCTCCAAAATGGTGAGCAACCATTTGTGTTGTTTACATGTCACCCAGCCTCAGGCATTTTGTCACAGCAGCACGGACAGGTTTGTGAGCTCCTCTGGTGCCTCTGCCCCTCGCTAGCCTTGCTCCTGTCGCTGTGCCTTTTACCTTGCCCAGATTGCCGCTGTCTTCCCACTGCAAGCCCTTGGCCCTGCTGGCTACTTTTCCTCCAGATATCCACATGGCTCAGCCCTTGCCTTGCTCACATCTCTGCACAGATATCACTAATCAAAAGTTTCTCTCTAGTCCTCTGACTTGAAATTCTCCCTTCCCTCTATCTGTCCATGTCCCTTTTCCTCCCTCCCTACAATTTCATACATGTATTCATTTCCCTTTGTCCTCTCTCGCCCTGAATAAATGCCATTTCTTGAGAGCAGAGACTGTTTTGTTAATCAGTATGTCTCCAGTACCCAGCATAGTGCTTGGCACACAGCAGACCAAAGCTCTGCTCAGTGGGGACCCTCTGGAGGGGCACATGGCAAGCCCACCAAATCGACCTTCTCCTTTGTGTGGGTTCAGAGAAGACACCAGGAGACAGGCAGCAGGCCCGAGGCGTGGTGTGCACTTGAAGGATGGTGCACCTTTGCATGAGTTCTTCAGCCCACGTGTGTTGTGGCGCTGGGACCAGAAGGATAGCCTGGCTAAGAACATGTGGTCATGGTGAGCTCAAGTCCTCAGCGTCCTGGCCCAGAGCCCTGGCAGCACTCGGGAGGTGTCCTAGTTACCTTTCTTGTTGCTGGAATGAAATACCAGACACGCCCAAGTTAAAGGAGGAAATGTTTATTTTAGCTCACAGTCTGTAGAGGTTTCAGTCCAAATCAGCTCCAAGCAGGTGGCATGGCAGAGGGCATCACAGAAGAGAAGCAGTTCATGGTGTGGTAGGCAGAAGGAACCAAGGAGCAGGAGCAAGCCTGCCTTCCCTCTCTCCCTTTATATTCCACCCAGGCTACAAACCTTTTGATTAGTGCCACCCACATGCAGAGTGGGGCTTCTATCATCGACATCTAGAACTATGCTAAACACATTTAGCTATCACACACCCTTAATCCCAGTATCATACACTCTAGATCAAGCCACCTTTGAAAATCCCCACCTAGGAACATATGAGGCTTTGGGGAGATGTCTAGACCCAGCCATGACAGGGGACCTGAGAATATGCATTTCTTTTTCTGGTATTCCCAGAACCTGACTAATCAGAGCCAACATGTCCACGAGGCCCCTGGAGGGCTCCAGTCACCAGGCTTCTTCCAGTACAAATGTACAATTTCTCCTTCGGGGGCACACAGGTATTTTCTGTGACTGTAATCAATTTTAATCTAATAGAAGATGCAGGTTAAGTTCAGGGCTGATTGTAGATTTCTGTTCTTTGACCAAGCCACACAGCCAGGATGAGGAGGAGAGGCACACAGGTGGCTTGGCTTGGTGTTGGTTCGTAGGTGTTGGTTCGTACAGACCTGGCTGAGGACACCGTGGGCCAAGCCTATAACCTCCTGCAGGGATCAGGCAGCACAGGGTGCAGGACCGATCTGGGCCATAATTTATGTTTTGAGGGGTGCATCCATAGTCATTCCTTATAGGTTTTCTAGGGCTCCTTCTGGACTAAAGGACAAAGTTGAATAGCTGTGACAGAGACAGCATGGCCCACAAAACCTGAAATAGTTGCTGTCTGGACGTCTACACGTAACATTTCTGAGCCCTGGACTCATGGAAAGAGCCTGACAGCCCATCTCTGGTCTCACTCTGTTCCTTAATATTTAATGTGAGCTCCTGGTCTACTCTCATGAGCCCTTGCTCTTTAACCTTGAGTATGGTACATAATTTTGGATTAATTGACATGGATTTATATTTGTTTAAAATTTCCTGGCCTAGAAGGTTCTCAATTACAAATTGGTTAAACAACATAACAGGAAAGCATATTAAAATGCCATGGGATTTTATATTCTGTGATCTGTCGATCGTACAAGGTCATCCTGACAAATGCAATAACAGCTGGCACATCCTGGAGCCTGAAACCCTCTCCCTGTGATTGCTGCAGATGAAGCCCAGCCTGGCTGTCTCCTGTGTGCCACTGTAATGTCTGGGACGTCAGGGAGAGGCAATGGCTCCCGGCTGGGCGCCTCCAACCCGGGAAAGTGACACAGATCCTAGAACTGAGCTCAGGGTGTATCTCATGCTTCAGGGTGGGGGGCGGGTGGCTCCAAATCGTGCATGTATCAAGCAGGAAAATAAAATCAGGGTTGAACAGAGGTGGGAGGGACTATCTGGGGCCCATCTGCCTTTCATATGAGAGTCCCAAGGACTCTTCTCTTAGAATGCTATTGTTTAATCCCGCCATCCTTTTTCTACATCTAAACTTGGAAGATTTTTGTTTACATTTTTTTCTACTCAAAACACCCTATGTATTCTTAGTGAGGCTGTGGCAGCCAACACAGAGAGCCTAGAATGCTCGGTCTCAGAAAGCTGGTTTTATATTCCTAGTCCCCTGTTAATGCGTAGGATGACCTTGAAAAAGTTGCTTAATCTTTCTGAATCCCTGTTCCAGGAACTGTAAAATGAAGACAATCCATCCTCATTAAATCACTGTAAGAATTTTAATGAGACTGGATACCTCCTTCCATGGCTCTCTCTCTCCCTTTTATAAAAATAGTTGAGCTACTTACAAATTAGATGCTTTAGAGTCTGAGGCAGCTTCCATTGTCATTTCCAAGAGATGAATCATGGCAGGCTGGGTGCTGGACTTTTTTTTAACTTTGCTAATATATATAGAGAGAATATGGGGGAGTTTATTGCTTACTTCTTTTAGAACACACTCCCACAGGTCTGAGGATGTTTAAAAAAGATTCTTATTTAAGTGCAGGCAGAGATCATAGAAGGACACTAGATGCGTGAAGTCAGGCGAAAGGACACCAGTTTGGGAGCAGGTTGGTAGGAATCCCTGCCTATCTGGGTTTTCTCCGCCCCGTGTTTTCTTGGCATGGCCTGTACCAGGGGGATCACAGAGAGGTCAAAAGTCTCTACTGGAGTGAACTGAAAGTCCTAGATAAAAGATGAACTGCTTTTGTTTGCCAGAGAACATGTTTTAGCTCTGAATCTGTGCCCTTGGGGCTGGTCTGCACGCCTCTGAGGGGATTTCACCCTTCTTTTGGTCATGCCATAGCAGCGCCATCTGCTGGCCCCCTGGCCTTCCAGATGAGCCACGTGTGGGCAGAGAGAGGGCGGGACCTGTCCAGGCCCCTGTAGCTGGCAGACGCCAGAACCAGGAATTAAATCCTCCACTGAGGCAGACGCCCTAGCCACCCGGAAGACCCTCCAGGAAGAGATATTCTCCCGAGTTCCAGCCTCCCTCTTACTAACCACCAGAGGGCAGGCAAACAAAGAAGGATGAATTCACTCACAAGCAGGCCTTGCCACGGAGCCTGAGGGCACTCGAGAAACCTGAAAAGGTAGAGACCAGAGTGCACACGGAAGTGCTGGACCCAGGGGACACAGGGACATTGCAGCTGGTGAAGGAGGGAAGAAGTTCGGGTCAGCACCTGCCCTACCCTCTGCACTGCCCCTTCCAGCTGGAGCAAAGAGCAGTGTTGCTGAGCAGAGCAGCAGCCTCTCAAAGCCCCAGGGCCACAGGCATGGGGAGGAGCAGGGCCCAGAGTGGCAGGGCTGCCGGGCTGCCAAATCCTAGTTTTTCATCAGGTTGCACGGGAACAGAGCAGTGAGCTTCCTGTCTGGCTGCCCCTTGCTGGTCCAGGCCGGAGAGAGAAGGCAAGTCTTGGGGCTCTTCAGTCACTACCTTCGCCGGCTCCCGGTACGGAGCCTGTTAGGCAAGCCCAGGGGTTCATCAGGGAGCACCCTTGGTCCTGAGGGAACCAGCGCCTCTGCCTTCCTATCGCCACATTTCGGAATTTGCTTACTGTTTTACATATTGGGCCTGGATCTCCTAGCACTTTTACAGTTCCATTTTTAAATTGTTTTGTCTTGAAATCTATTCTTGTTGATGCAGCTGGTGAACCACTGTTTTGACAAATGTCAAACCAACATATCAAGAGCCACAAGAGATCCTTTTGCCCATTGGTTACAATTGCACTGAGTTCTGTAGCTTTGCTTGAAGAGAGAGTCTATTTTTGTGAATGAGGAAGATGATTCTGGAGTGATGAACTGAATTTCCACTTTCCTTGATGTCTGTCACAACATTCAGCCAGATAAATTCTCTGGGTTTGAAAATAGGATTTTCTGTTTAGAATGTGTTAGGTGCCCAGTGCGTTAGAGGTACTGCCTCGTTCATTTCTCTCAGTAACTCTGCGCAGCAACTTTTTTTAACAAGAAAATTCATTACTTTATCTAGGTTACATACTAATTAGCACCTGAGTGGGGATCATAATTTCAGTGTTCTGACTTCCACTGTAATTTCCCTTCTTTATGTGTTCAGGAGTCAGAAAAAGTTACCTGTCCAGATTAGTGACTGGCTAGAATGTGCTGCAGTTAGATAAACACAGCTCTGTTACTGTTTGTCTCTCACTGGGGATGTGGGAATGCTCTAAAGAGGTATATATTCAGCATCCTTCCAACATCCTTCCTTGTAATGTATTTGTCACAGGGAGTTTTTTAAAAAATAACTTGGCAGCTCTCTTTCTGCTAAAGTAAGGAGCCAGCGAGCGTGGACAGCTCAAATCATTGAGATGTAAACAAAAGGCGTTGAAAACAATCCCCGGGTATTGCTAAACTTTTCACAGTTGCCTCAAATGGTTTTACTTCAAAGGAGGAGAAAAACATTGCCTTTCCCTCTTTTGCCCATGAAGCTCCTCCTACTTTTGCTGCAAGAATTCCCTTCCGATGAAGCTTGGCCTTGGATGCCCCAGGTTTTGGGTTCCAGTCTCAGCCAGGGAAAATCTAGTAATCACCTTTCTGAAACAAGTGAACTGAACATGGAGGAGGTGTTAAGTAAAAAATAAAATAAAATAAAATAAAACAAGATAAAAAGGAAGAAAGAAAAACCATCTTTATGACATAGTGGGAGAATTTCCGCACACGCTGCAGCCAGGACGTGAGCAGATGTCCCTGTGCTTAGGACAGGTGAGGAAACTGTCCTCGAAGGCAGCAGTGAGAGAGGGGACCAGCAGAGGGGGGAGGAGGCAGGAGGGGCAGGGCAGGGTAAAGGGAGGACTGAGATGTGTTATGTAAACGTACCGAGTCCCTGCAAGCACGGTATCCCTATTTACTGCAAACGTGGACTAATAAAAAAAATTTTTTAAAGACCAAAAAAAAAAGAAAAAAATGGAGGCAACAACATAGTTAGAGTTTGGGGAGTGAAGAAAGGCAGAAGAGAAGATCCTGTGACCTATGAGGTGTGCTGGATGCAGGGAACAGGCTGCAGCTTAGGTTAGGAGGGCACCTGGTGTAGATCCACTCACAACTGGACAGAAAGGCATTGCCATGTGGGTGGTTGTAACAGATGTTGCAGAGACGTGGACAAGAGAGGGCACTCTGATGAGCTATCCGATGGAAACGGTGAACATGTCACTAAGAACTCCAGGATAGGTGTCCTCATTATAAAGTGTCAAAGAAGTCTGTTAAGTAGCATTTCTTCTAAAGTTCGTGGAAAGTAGAATATGTGAGCAATAAAATTGAGTAGTTAGCTGAAGCTCTCTTTAACCAAAGTATTGAAAGAACACAAAACGATTTAAAGGCAGAGTTGTTAAGTTTATTGGTACATTTTAGGTATCTAATACAGTTACATTCATCATTGGGATCTTGTACCTTTACATGACGTATCTTGGCTCTTATTTTTTTCCCATTCCCCTGCTCTCCCTTCAGCTTCTCCACCCTTCCCTAATTACAATGACTTTGTTTTCATTTTTTTCATATTAATCCCATTCCCTTCTTTCCTTTCCCCTAGCCCTCCCACTTCCCCTTCCCCTTTGCCCCTTTTCTTCCTATTTCACATTACCTATTATACCTTTTAGTCCTTATTTACACTTTCAGTTTCTCACACCAAAGAAACTATTTGGTATTTACACATGTGTGTCCTATTTATTTCACTTAAGAGTATCACCTCAGTTAGCTATAAATCCATTTGGCTATAAATGTCTCTAGTTTCTCATTCTTTATGGCTGAGTAGTACTCTATATTATAAAAAAACCCCACATTTTCTTTATCCAGTCTAAGGCAGCGTTGTTAATAGGGAAGCAGAATCTAAAGTTGAGGACAATTCTCAGACCATCCTGTCCAATATAAAGGAGCAGAAAAGCACAAAGAGTGGGACCTTCTAATAAGAGAGTGGTGTGAATCAGCCATCTGAGCAGAAGTCAGGAGCTCTTTGCAGACCATGAAAGGATGACTGGCAAGTGGCTTCAGAGGTCACAGAGCTGCTTGTCTCTAATGTGAGGCTCTGGGAGGCGAAATGGTGTCAGAGGGCTCACGGGCATCTGTAGGACTTCAGAACTTGCTACCAGGTGCTGCCCTAAGGCTCTGTCCCCTGAACTCCATTGTGAACCTTGGTGCAGCAGGCACGATGTGCAGTGTGTCCAGCAAAGCTGCAGATGTGTGGGTTCCTTCCCTTAGATTTCAGAGGATGTCACAGTGAACTGCAGGCCTCAAGTCCAGAAGCGTCAGGGAGCTCAGTCTCTGCAGAGAGGTCCTTCCAGTGCAATGTGCCGTACAGCAGGGAGGTGTGGCTGCCCTTGTGACCACAGATGGCAGACTCAGGAGGGTGGGTTCCCTGGGAACCTGGGCTGGGCCTCTGCAGAGGGCTCTTTGGCGGTGGGGCCTGGAAGGCGAGCATCCAGCAGCAGGAACTCATTCCTGCAGGGTAGCCTTGCAGAGCACCCGTTATCCAGTCTGTCTTCTTCACCCCTTTTGGCATGGGAAAGTCTGTCCCCTACTAAACTCCTCTTATAGTCTAGAAGCTCACAAAGTGTTTAATCCTCTAAGTTCCCAGTTGGAGAGCAATTCTCCTTAGGACACATCAGACCTTGGGCCCCACCCCTGTATGATCTAAAATAGCAAAAACTCTGAACGTGAAACTTTTGGATTGACTCTGGAACAAATCAAGACTTTACAGCTATTGAGATGAAGTGAATGTATTTTACATGCGAGAAGGATATGAATTTTGGGGGCCAGAGGCAAAGTGCTATGGTCTGAGTGTTTATGTTACCCCCATTCACATTTCAAAACTGAATCACCGCCCTGATGACATTAGAAGGGGGCCTTTGGAGGCTGATTAGGTCATGCAGGTGGAACTCTCACAGATGGGATATGCACCCGTGTGAGGAGGCCTTAGACAGCTGCCTTGCCCCTTCCACCACGTGAGAAGATTTGGAGAGAAGCGCTGTTCTATGCACTGGGATCTAGTCTTAATCACCAAATCCACTAGGGACTCTGACTTGGACTTCCAGTGTCCAGGATGGTGAGCAATAACTTTCTGTCATTTACAAGTCATCTAGGCTACAGGCCAAATGGACCAAGTCACTCTTCCACCTGTGTGGACTGATAGAGTTTGCCACCGCTACTCTGAGTCCCCAGGACCTGACAACAGGAGGGGAGCGGCACCCCAAGCATCTGTATGTGGGGAGCCTTCCCTCCCTCTGAGGTTGGCTCCATCTCTCCACTCCAGCCGCACCAACTGCTCTCCACACAGGGCTAAGCCACTCTCCAGTCTGACCAGTGGTCTTTCCTAAGGTCAGGAGCTCCACAGGCCCGAAGTCGCACTTTGTTCATTTCTGTAACACCGTGACACCAAGTGAAGAGAAGCCTTTGGAGTGAGAGAAGCTGTATAATCAGGAAAGAGCAGCAAGGGGCTCTCCACATGGCACTGTAGTTGAAGGGTGCTCGAGTAGAGTGGTCTACAACATCCCAAGCCAGAAACCCTCCAGTAGGACTTTATAGTGACTAAGTCATGTGAAAATTAAACCAGATGAAATCACCTTTGAAACTACTTGGTAAAAGAACAAGCAGTAGGTGATTTTCCGAAGGTGGTAAAGACAGCAGCTGTACACAGATTTCACACAGAAACCATCACCAGTGTTCAGATAGTTTCAAAGATGGACAAGTTATATTTCACACATTTCTTCCTTTTGCCACCATAAACAGAATTATCAAGACCCGAGGCAAAAAGGATCGTGAGAGCCTAAGAGAGTGGCAGCATGGAACCCCGGCCTCTCCTAGACCTCGGCAGCCATGTGCTTCTGGGTGAGTGGCTTGGCTCTGAGCCTCTCTTTCTCAAGTCATAGGAATGACGGCTCCGGATCTCACTGCAGTGATTGGTTCTTTGTATTAAATTCTTTTATTGGGACATTGTAGGTATACAACACAATTACATTTCTCATTGGGAATTGTACCTTTACATGATGCATCTTGGTTCTTATTTTTTCCCCATTTCTAGCCCTCCCTTCACCCCCCCACCCTTCCCTATTTACAAAGCCTTTATTTCCATTTTTTCCATTTCTCATCCTTTTTTCCTTTCCCTTCTTTCCTTTCCCCTGCCCCTCCCACTACCCCTACCCCTTTGGACCTTTTCTTCCTATTTTGCATTATTGATTATTCATTCTAATCATTGGTACATTTTAGGTATACAATATAATGACATTCATCATTGGAAATTTGCAATGATTGATTTAAAATTTGTGTAAGTCACTTAGCATAGTGACCAGCACATAGCATTCCTGAATAGTTAAGAAATATTAATATTATTCTTATTAGAGGTCATCGACCATCTACCTAATTCAGGTAGTCTAAGTTCATAAATGTTCAAGGGACAGCAAAACTCTCGCTAGAGTTTACCACCAATAGGAAGAAGTGGTTTCTGCCTCCAAGGAAATCCGCTGGGAAGATGACAAAGCTGCCTCAGTGCTCCAGCGGCTGTGGAGCTCTGTGGTTAGAGACCATGCCCAATAGCACCCCCCTCCAATGTGACTCATGTGCTCTGTACCTGCAAGACACTCCCCGCTACCAGCCTCCCCAGCCACCTCTGTGGCTCCGGCCTCCATAGCCCTCAGAGGATCCACTGCACTGTATTTAGAGGGAAAATATCCACAAAATCCAAATTTGGAATGCTGAAGGCATTTAGATAGGATATTTTCAGTTTTAGGAGAAATGAGGAACCAGTTGAGTCCAGAAAATAACTGAGTATACTGTCCAGCCCTCCTGTCTCCTGTAATGTCATACTGGGAGACCAGCCCGGAGATGATTCTGTGTTACCCTATGCGGATCTGCATGTGGGTTTAGGGTATAGGGTGTCACACAAGGCAGACTACTTACTAGCTACGCTGCTTACTAGCTATACCACTGGGGCAAATTACTAGGTCTCCTCCAAATCTCACTTTTAAAATCTGTAAAATGGGTACATGAAAACTTTATTATGTTCTCTGAGTTTTTGTGCAGAAAGAAGATCCATTCTGCCTGCCCATACTTCTTTTTTCCTTTCCAGTGCCAGATTACTCCTATGGTATTTCAGCTTACAGAGATGACTGGGCGGGCAGAGAGCTGTGGGCATCTTCAAGGAGACAGGAAACTGACAGTGGCTCCGACCATCAGCTAGGAATCCACTCCTAACTTTTTAAAGCTTTCAGAGGAAAATGTTATTTCAAACTTTTCTAAGGTTCTTTGGGGAAATTTTTCCACAGTCTTTTTAATCGTGAGAATTTCTCTGCAAAAATAGGTCTGCATTTCTACAGCTATGCAGGCTGGGTTCTCACAGTGTTATTTGGATGATAGATAGATGGAAATGTCTGGCATGTTAAACAATTTTGGAAAACTCAGTGAAACAATTCATGGGGAAAACCTGGTGATGTAAGAATACCGGGAAGAAATATAAAGTGATGTTAAGAGTGAGCAGCTAGAATTCTGCCTCTGAGCAGGGTGACATTGGGGGTACAGGTCAATGCTTCTCTAAGAACATGTAAGCCATTGAGATGAAATACGAGGCCAGCTGGTTTCAGGGCAAGGAGGCGGAAGGGCTAAGACTCTGGAGAAGCCAGAACCACAGAGAGGGGAGCTGAAAATATACGGCGTCCTTTTTTTTTCTGGCTTATTTGAATGATAATGGGCAAAAACAAGAGGCTGAGAATCCAGCTTAGCTCAGGTAGAAGGAGAAATATCTTCAAGTGAAGAAAAACAAGCAAAACACTATGTGCTGTTGGGGGTCTGGAATGAAATATTGGAGACTTGGGAACTTCAAAAACAGTCCAGTTTTCATGTCAAGAAATTTGGTAAATTTAAAAGTTCTATAAATCTTCAAGTTAAAAACATAAGAGTAAAACATTTGAACAGAATTTCTACCGTGATGGGCTGAGAAAACAAAGAGCAGAGCTTAGGACCAGGAAGCTGAGTGGGCAGCCAGGCTGCTAGCTAAGAGCCGCAAAGGGCTAGACAGTGGGAAGCAGGGTGAGCTGAGGCAGCCTTCCCTCACCAAACCCGCAAATCCCATATTTAGCTTACATCTTGGCTGAATTAGGGTGATGGCCACCCTGCTCTCTTCCTGGAAAAGGGAGGATAAACTTTCTTTGGAACTGTACATTAAAAAATAATAGAAGAAAGGTTTGAGAACTTTAACAGAGAATTGGAAATTACAAAAAATTAGAGATTATGAAGAATTAAACTTAAGAAACTCAATGTCTGAAGTTGTGAACTCCAAAGATGGAAGTAGGGATGGCAGATAACAAAGCTGACAAGGTAGAATAGGTCATTAGAAAACATCCAAATTAAAGCACAAATGGAAAGAATGAGCAATTTAAAAATGCCACATGAATGTCAGAAAGGACCCGTCAGAATTGCTAGCATACAAGCAATTGGTGCAGCTGAAGGAGGGTGAGGGGAAGGTGGCAGAAGCGCTATGGGAAGGAATAATGCAAAGTTTCTAAAACCATTCAAAGACATTAACTTACAGACTTAGAGGCACTGCAAATGCTGAGCAGGATTAAAAGCACAGAACAAGTAAGTTGAGGCACTTTATTTTCAAATTCCCAAATACCGGAGGCACAAGATACCTTTGTGGGAACAAAGCCAAGACAAGAAGGGTGACTTCTGCGTGCAGACAATGAAATCCAAGGGACAAGGGCTGAACATTCCTCAGTACTGAAAACAATAAATGTCAACCTCGAAGTCTACGTGCTGCAAAAGCACCCTCAGAGACGAAGCGATGATATTTCAGGAAAATAATTAGATAATTTTACCTTCAGCAAATATGCACTGAACTCATATTTCAAGAACTTCTTCCAGCAGAAGGAAAATAACCTGAGGCCAAAGGGTAAAATTAAAGAAAAGAAGGGAACACCGGAAGTGGTAAATACGTAGGCAAATGTAAATGGAGCAAACAAACGTTGATGGAATCGGGACGGAAGAACAGTCGGACACACATGGGACCAAAGTGCGTGACAACACTGTACAAACGCGGGCCGGCCAGAGTTCCTCCAGGCCGATAGCCGGGGGTGAGGACGAGGAGAAGGCAGCGGCCCCCGCGGCAGCGGGCAAAGGGCGGCTGCTCCTTCCCCACCCCATCGGCTGCCGGCAGCCAGGAGCGTGGTTTGGGGCTGCTCTTGCCTGGGAACCCTGGCTTTGGGGTTCACCCTAATGGGCTCCTGAGCGGCAGCCTTCCGGGGGCGCAGACCCTTGGCTGAAGGACAGAGGCAGGTCCGTGGGCCATCGCAGGCGCAGCCAGAAGTAAAGCAAGGGGCCGAGAAGCAAACGGCTCCCTGGAGCCTCGCATCAAAGACCCAAACCCTGCCCGCCTGCCCCGGCGACGGCCCCGCCTCGCTCAGAATGACACTGGATGTGGGGACGGGGATCAGCGGCGGCTGGAGTTTTCCAGAAGTAGGGCCCTAAGGACGTGGTCGGCAGAGGAGTGAGCTCTCTGTGGTCCGCCCGCCCGCCGTGGTGTTCATCGAGCCACTGGCGCTGAGTCTGCAGTGAAGACTGTGGCGGGGAGACCCGAGGAGAGAGGCTCACTTCCTTCCCCAGCTCGCGGCCACCCTGCGTCCTCACTCTCCTCGATTCGATTCCTACGAGGAGCCTCCCAGCCTCATGCGCCTGGTGTTTGGCCTGCTGCGGAAGGGAGAGCTGTTGACTGTCTCACAGGGAAGGTGGCGCTTTCAGAGGGGGAAACGGCCCGTCCTGCGGCCTCTGCTGGAAGCGGTGTGCTTTCTCGCCTTCTCCACGCCGGCAGCCGTGTGCTCCGAGACCTGAGGCCTGAGAACACGCTCCTAGGGGACAATACGCAGACCCTCAGATTCTGGTTCTCCCGCCCCCTGGAGCCGGGGGAGAAGCTTCCCGAGCTGTGTGGGACCCCAGGGTGTCTGGCACCGGAGACCCTGAAGTGTTCCATGGATGAGACCCACCCAGGCTGTGGCGAGGAGGTGGACCTGGGGCCTGTGGGGTGATCCTGTTCACACTCCTGGCTGGCTCACCCCATCCTGGCCCCGACGCCAGGTCCGGATGTTACCCGTGATCGTGGAGGGCCGGGACGAGTTCAGTCCACCCGAGTGGGACGCCCGGCAGACACCGTCAAAGACCTGGGGCTGCTGCGGGTGGATCCTGAGGTGCGCCTGACAGCTGAGCAGGCCCGGCGGCCTCCCTTCTTTGAGTGCTGTGAAGGTAGCCAACTCCGGAACCTTGCACCCCACCAGCGCCTCCGGGTGGCGGTGTGGACAGTGCTGGCTGCTGGGTGAGTGGCCTTAAGCACCTGCGGCCGCTGGCCAAGAGAACGCTGCTGAGGGACCCTACGCTCTGCGGCCCGTTCCCCGCCTCATGGACTGGACAGCTGTGCCTTCCGGCTCGATGGGCCCTGGGTGAAGAAGGGTGAGCAGCAGAGCCGAGCAGCGCTCTTCCAGCACAGCCCACTGGGCCTTTTCCTCTCGGCGGCGCTGAAGAGGAGGGGGCTCCACTGCCGTCGCCGAGGATGAGGCGTGCGGTGCCTGGCTAGGTCCTCCCCCCGAGGAAGCTCAGATGCAGGAGTCCTCCCTCGGGAGGTCTGAACCCTTCCGGCCCTCTGGGCCCTTGCCTCAGGCCGTCTGCGTAGCCCTCCTGGTGTGCTCCTGTCTTGGAGACCAACTCTAGCCTACCCTGCTGGCCAAGGCTTGGGGATCAGAGCTGGGGTGGAAGAGCCACTCCAAAAGCCATGCCCAGCCGCAGCCGCATCAGTGCTGCCTGTGCTGCATCTGAAATAAAATCTGGTCCACACCAAAAAAAAAAAAAAAAAATGTGGGCAGATGTTAATGGAGCGAAAGTATTCCAGAGAATTTTGAAAAAATTATATTCAATTTAGCAAAGGATTCACATTGTTATTTCCAGGGTAACACTAATGATTAATAAAAAATTGAATAACAAAAATACTAATAGAACACACAGTTGCAAAATTTTCAAAGAACAAAACAGTAGGCTGCTGTGAGCTAAAAGTTGATGTCCCTCAAAATGCAAAAGTTGAAGCCTCACCCCAGGATGATGGCCTTTGTGGTGGGCTTGGGAAGTGCCTGGTTGGGAGGTGGAGCCCTCAGACAGCTGTGGAGTCACAGGTTCCTGCCCTCTAAAGGCAGAGACAGGAGCCATGCGCTTGCTCCCAGCTGCTGGAGGAGTCAGCCAGGAGACAGTGTCCGCCCACCAAGGAGTGGGGTGCAGCAAACGCGGGCTCTGCCAGAGCCATCGCCCCAGACTCCCAGCTTCCACAGCTGCGAGAAGCTGCCATTTTCGGAATCTGATCCAGGATGCTCTGTTACAGCAATGGGAGACAGAGAGGGAGAGAGAGAGGGAGGGAGAGAGAGAGGGAGAGGAGGGAGAGAGAGGGGGGGGAGGGAGAGGGAGGGAGAGAGGGAGGGAGAGGGAGGGAGAGAGAGAGGGAGAGGGAGAGAGAGGGGGAGAGAGAGGGGGAGGGAGAGAGGGAGAGAGAGAGGGAGAGGGAGGGGGAGGGAGAGAGGGAGGGAGAGGGAGGGAGAGAGAGGGGGAGAGAGAGGGGGAGAGAGAGGGAGAGGGAGAGGGAGGGAGAGAGAGAGAGGGAGAGAGAGAGAGGGAGAGGGAGGGAGAGGGAGAGGGAGACTAAGCTGCCCAGGGTGGGCTCGAACTTTGATCCTCCTGCCTTAGCCTCCCAGACTTCCCGGGTTACAGGTTTTGCCACTGTGCCCGCTGGAACCTCCTCCTGCCTTCAGTCCGGCGGAGGTGCGGGCTGCCCCGGTGTGGCTGAACAGAGCAGGGAGAGCTGCACTCTGCCTCTGGCCCAGTCCCAGTCCGGACAGTGCAGAAGGAAGGCTCAGGAGCTCAGGAGCGGGGCTGCCAGTGCCAGTGGCGTGGAGGCCTTGGGGAGGCCTCAGGCTCACAGCAGCCAGGCCCTCAGTGGACGGAACGGAAGGCCTTGGGAAGCTCTACAGTGCTCATGGCTTAGGCATGCACTGAGGGACAGAGGAGCCCTGGAGCTTCCCTGGGTACAGGGGGACCGGGCAGGGGAGCCAGGAGCCGTGTGAGAAGTCACCCGGTCGTGACAGCCGCCGTCCACACACAGCAGCCTCCCTGACCCACTCTTTCCCCTCTCCAGCCTCCACTGAACTCAAGGACCGATGGTCAGGTTTCCTGGAACCCAGCGTGGGGCCTTAATCCTGGCTGAGCCGCCCACTAATGAGGAGCAGCGCCGTCTCCCACAGGCGCTGCTTGGTGGAACCTGATGTCCGCAGTGTCCCCCTCTGGCTGGGCTCCCTCTCTGTCCCCTGGGCCTCATTAGCTCGGTCTCCAGGGCGCCACAGCGAGAAGGCGCTTTCCACACATGGAGGCGGAGGCAGACAGAACTGGCTCCCAGCAGACTGCAAATGCTGTCTCCCCCACACAGGGGGCGGGGGGCCGGGGCCGGGGCCGCCTTTCTCCCGGCTCCGCGCCCACCCCTTTCTGCCTCCCCTTTGGTCTGTCCCACGCGGCCCCACTGCTGTCTGCTGCCTCCTGCCCTCGCCTACTCTTTCTGTCTCTGTCTCTCCTTCTGCGGTACTGGGATCGAACCCAGAGCCTTCTCACCGAGCTCCATCCCCAGGCTTTGTTGTATGTTTTATTTTGAGACAGGGTATTGCTAAACTGCTAAATCGCCGAGGCTGGGCTGAAACTTTCAGTCTTCCTGCCTCAGCCTCCCGGCTGTGCAGCAGCTCGCTTCCCTTGTTCAGGCTCCGGTTTCATATGTAGGGTCTGGGAGAGCTCTGACCTGGCCAGCCATTCTGCAAGCTGGGTTGGAAGCAAAGTTTTTCCAGCCCACCGGGGAAAGGACGCGACACTCCAGGAGGTGGTGGACGAGACTCTAGGGGAACTCGGGCGCGACGGGAGGAGCTGGCAAGGGCCAGCCTGGAAGCGAGATGGGCGGAAGCTTTCCTCGGCAGGTGCAGAGCTCCAGTATCCCTGTGCAGTGCCAGGCTGCAGAGGGGCCCGCGGGGCGGAGCTGGGTGGTGGCCTCCAGGGAAGGGGGGGCAGCTGCCGGGCGGCGGCCCAGGCGGAGACAGCTTAGTCCAGGGCTCAGCATCCCTAGGACCCCAGCTGACCCCTCCAGAAAGGAGCCCAGGGTTCCCGTTTCATGTCCCTTTTCTTCACAGACGTATTTACGCGTTGCAGCACCGGGGACTGAGCCCATGGCCTTTGCACTGAACGACATCCTCAGCCTTATATATTCTTATTTTGAGACAATGTCTCACTAAGTTGCTGGTTGTCCAGGCTGGGCTGGAACTTGCAACCCTCCTGCCTCAGGCTCCCAGGGTGCTAGGGTTGCAGGCTGCACTATCGTGTCTTCTTTACCTTCACAGTTTTTAACGTACACATAAGTGTTCAAACCTGAGTGTTCAGCCAGAGAATCAAGGAGTAGACGAGTGAAGGAAGTGGCTCTCCCCGAAGGTGAGGTGAGGTATGCCTATAGCGCTCCCAATCTAGTGTTTTCTGGTGGCCTCCCTGGTGTGATAGCTCCTGCTCTCTGCTCCTCCTCAGTCTCTGCTGTGTTAGGGGCTGCCGGAACCAGGGCCACTCCACCTGTGTGCATGTCCCAGAGGCTAAGTTTGGCTGAGCCTGGTGTCCAGGAGCCCGGGAGCAGAGCCACTGGGCTCTGAGGACACAGAAAGCTTCCTAATATGGCAGCTGCTGTGTGGCATGGTGTGGCCAGGGATTCTGCCCCTCCCAGCTGCCTGGCCTGACCATGGTGACTGCTCATCCTGGCCAGGTGGAGCCAGCCAACTGCAGCAGCTGGAGTAATAGGAAGCTCACCAGGGGCTGGGCCTGGGAAGGACCTTTGTGACTCCCTTCCACACAGGGCAGCTGGGTGGCAGCAGGGTCTGCTGTGGACCTGAGGTGGCTGGGACCACCTCCAGGGGTGTTTGAGCCTTTCCAAACATCAGGCCATTCTGAAGGGTGGGGGCCAGGAGCAAGTCAGTGTGGAGTTGGGTGCTATGTGTGGGTAGGGAGACAGAACCTCAGAGTGGGGTCGAGAATGGGCAGCACTCAGGGCTCCCCAGGGCGAGCTGAGGCCCAATGGAGTGGGGCACCCTGCCCCCATGTAGCCTGACTCTTCTGCCAGCCCTGTCCTCATTACTTCCTGATTGCAGGAGTGTCCCGCTTGCCTTTTGCTTTCTTTGTTCTTTTCCCCAGGGCCCAGATGATTGGGCTTCCAGGGCAGAAGAGCTCGTAGGTCAGATGCTCCTGGATGCAGCAGCTGTGTCCTTGTGAACCGCTGGTGTGGCTTGTCAGGCAGGAGTGGAACGCTTCCACAGACTGCTGCCTTCCCTGAATCAGGAGTGTCTTCTTTCCCACCAGCATGAGGCTCACCCGGCTCCTGCGGTCAGGCCACGCTGGTGAGGGAGAAAGAGGGAGCCAGGAGGCCCTTCCAGAAACCCAGGGATGGCCAGGGAAGAGCCTGTGCTGCCGCTCAGCCTGGCCTTGCCCTGCAGGAGACAGGGGACCCAGAGAGCTGTCCCACCGGGCCTGGTGAGGGAGGTGCTTGGCCCAGCCTGGTACGCCCGCCATCTCCAGGTCCAGCTTGCGGGCAGATCCATCTGTGGCCCAGCTCTGTGCTCCTCCTGATGGCCTGGCTGCCGGCTGCCATGGTGATCAGCGGTGTGGACCCCAGGCGTGGTGCTCTGCGACTCTCCCTTCCCTGTAGGAGACCAGTGCTCCCTTTGCCAGCCCCCGGCCCCATGCAGCGAGGGTGGAAAGAGCCTCTCCTTTCCAAGAGTGTCTTTCTTGAGCCACTAAGGGAAGCGGCACTCCCTTCCACATCCGGGTGTGTCTCTGTCCTTTTGGCCCTCACACTGCTCCTCCCAGGACGCTGGCAGTCCTGCGGGAGCCTGGCTGGAGGCTCCTGAGGCTGTCTGAGGCTGAGCCACGGCCACTCTGTCTCGGGGATCGGGCTGCTGGCGAGGCGTGCCCGTGGTGCTCTCCCCTGGCCTGGCGCCTCCTCCGGACATGCAGGCAGCTGCTGGTTTTCCTGAGTGCAGGGCCTTTGTGGAAGGAGAGGCTGTTACTACTGAAGACATGCCTTGCTCCCAGGGCCCTCTTGAGGCAGGCAGCAGGCTCTTACCACTGGGTTTTCGTCCCTTGACTAGAACACGCACAGCACAAGCTCATGAGCTGGCCAGAGTGGCATCTGTGGCACAGCACAGCTTTTCCCGGCGAGCCTCGGAATTCTCAACACCAAGCATCAGGCCACTCCCCCAGCCCTAGGGGTTGTTTTTAGGGTTCCCACTGCATCCCCTTCTTTAAGCAGCACACTCAGAGGTGCTCCAAACACACAGACTTGGGTGCTAGCGCCAAGTGGAACTCGCCCATGGGTGGTGCCTGTCGGGGACCCTGCAGTGGCCTCCGATGCCCAGGCCAGGGAGGTGCTTGATGGGCGAGGCTGGGGTGCAGGACGGGATGCAGCGCAGGTGGAGGCGCCTCCTTCCTGTTCGCTTTCCTCTCACGGCCTGCGGTCACCCCCTCCGCTGTCCTGCCCCTGCCTGGGCTCTGCACAGCGACCTCCCCCGTGCAGAGAGGGCGGGATGTTCCGCAGCTCAGTATGGTAATGCATTGCCTTGGGTTTTCGATTCATTTATGTTGCCAAAGGGAAAAAAATCTGAAGTAAATGAAATAGAAATTTAACATGTGAAACAGCTTAAAATTTTTTGTCATTAAAGCATCAAACAACTACAGAGGCAAGCAAAAATAAGTAAAATAAAATTCTGGCCAATAGCCTTTCTGCAAATTCAAGATCACTTAACTATTTTGCTAATGGGTGGTGAGGAATCAGTCCCTTCTCCCTTTGTCACAGCCCCATTATTGCAAGATCCTCTGGCTGATCCTTTGGGGCTTTCATATTTACATCAATTTCTGCTCATGGCTTTCCTTCCCCATTGTCGTCTTCCACTTTGGTGACCATTAATGGATCCAAAACCCTAGGAAGCCCATACTGATCACTGAGTGCAGCCCCTCCGTGACTGGCCTCCCCTTCTGGGCAGTGCCCCGTGCTGTCCCCTCTGGTGCTGGGCCTCTCTGGCACTTGCTGGTCCTCTGGCCCAGCCCATGGCTTTGCCCGGCCTCGTACCGGGATGCCCACCTGGCTTCTCTGCACATGCCCCAGGTCCCAGGTCCCGGCTTCTGGCCCTCTCCAGCTCTGCAGGGCTCCTGCAGGCCCTGTCACTTCCCGGGGTCACCCTTGTTCCTTACCAGCTCCTCTTCCCTCAATGTCTGACCCCTAGCTCCAGTTAGGATGGAGTCGAATGCCACTTCTCTACCTCCAGCTTGTTTTCTTGTGCCTCCCAAACAGATTTCACCCAGTTTCTGTCTTAACTGGGTCGCTGCTATTTACTCCAGTCTTGGAGCTGCACTCTCCCTTGGAGTTCTGCTGTAGACTTTTACTCCAGAGGGTGGACCGATTCATTCGGTCTGAAGGCTTTTTATTATTCATCGTTCTAGGCTGGGACAGTCTTGGGCTGAAAGGAGGCTTGCACAATCATGACAACAACTTGCAAACCAGCATCACTGCAGGGGAGCTGTACTCTTCTCTTGAGCTTGCTGTTCGCAGTCAACTGAGACTGAAGTTCACCTTTCCCGGGAGTGGCTGGTGGAAGGCAGCACCATGGGTGGCAGGTGAGCACGTGGTTTTCTCTCCAGGAAGAGCCAGGAGCAGCTCGTGAGTGGCCCCTCTCTAAATGCAGGGGCAGGACAAGTGGCTCATCTGGCAACTGACTTTCCCTATCTGTACAGTGGTGGAATGGCAAGGCCTCACGGGCAGCTTAGGCCTAACGTGTCCCGCAGTTAGTGGCTTCTGGTTTCCTGCTCTCCCTCTTTCCCTGATGAAACCCTGAGCTGGCCCACCCTTCTCCAGTTCCTCTGCTTAATGGGCAGATGGTCCCTGATCTGCTACTTGGTGTTCCTTGATAAAATGGGTACGCGATTTTGCATTCCTAACACTTCCCCAGCTACCCAGTAAGAGAGCCGAATACAAGATATTAAATGAGGTGATCTTAATGTGAAGGACAGAAATGTAGCTTACACTCCCCAGTGCAGGGCCGTAGTTCAGAGGATGCTGCTGCTAAACGAGCGAGATGGGAGAGCGGTCTGCACCGCGCCTAATGGAATGATGAAGAGGATGGCTGATGGCACTGCAGTGGAGCCTTCAGGCCTGGCCCGCAGTTCCAGCTCCACCCTGAAAGCTATTACACCTGCCGCTGGCTGCAGTGGAGGAGAGCGGAGGCCGCCGTCTGCCCTGGCGAGAGGCAGAAGCCCGAGTCCTGTCACAGCGACATGCACAGGGAGGTCTGTGTGAGATACTAAAGAGAAAGGGCCTGGCAGGCTGTGGCTGGCAAATTCAGAGTGAAATGGGCCAGCAAGTCGGCTTTCATGTTTTCTCTTTTAGGGTTCTGAATTGAATATGGAAATCTATATACCCCTTCCTGTATTCTTTTGTATTGCAACTAGATTTTTCTGAAGAGTTCATTGAGAATTTCTTGTTTGTAGAGACCTGGGGTCTAGACCTACAACTCGATCAATTTCAAAGGAGGCCCCTAAAGAGCACCCGAAGACAGGCCCTGCAGACGCTCCTGAGCCGCTTCACACTGCTGGCCCACCACACACTCGCTGTGTGGGATGTTGGCAGCTGTCTCTCCAAAAGGGATGTGCACTCAGATGTCTTTGAGAAATGCTGTAAATAAAAGGAGACAGATTCCTTAGTGCCCAGCCTTTCCGATCTTTGAGCGAGCCAGTGTATGTCAGCTGCAGGCTAGGCCCCTGTCAATTCATTACCTTGCCGATGTGTTTAACTATGGTCCCTGTGTTTTTATATTGGATATTTTTGGAGCTCAGTGATCTTGGCACAATTTGACAAGCACTGTTCGAATAATCTTTATGTATTGGGAAAAAATGTTTACATTGTAATATTAAGTGAGAAAGCAAGCTACTAAATTTCATGTCCTGTGAAGTTATGACTGTGATAAAATATATTTAAGAGACTGGCAAGAGATATATCAAAATATTAACATTTAAATAAAAGCAGTGACCTGGAAGTTGGGAAGTTTTACAGTTAGTCTTTATATTTATTTTACTTACCTATATTTTCCTTTTTTTGTCCTATGAGGAACATATATTACCTTTACCATCCAGAAAATTTGCTTTTCTTTTTTCTTTAGGTTAAAAAGCCTCAGAAGGGAGTGTTTCCTTTCCACTGCCAGTGTCAGGTCCAGTGGAGTGACATATGCCTTTCACTGTATCCCAAGAAGGAGGAAGAACTATAAAAAGCCTTCAGAGGCTCCCGAGGAAACTTGAGGGCAGTAAAAGCGAAGACTACAAACTAAAGAAAAATACACACAGCTGTGAGAATGGTAAGAAAAATGGGGGCAAGGGATATTGAGGATCAAAAGAGAGAAAAATGAGAAGCATTGCTGCTCCTGGAAGGGAAAAGTGATTTCACGGTAGGAGGGGAAGGAAAACCCAGCTGCGGTCTTTGTGGGAAAGCTCGAAGGCGAGGAGCGAGCCCGCCTGGCCCACACAGGGCTGCAGGGAGGCCCCAGCACGAGGCCACCCGCCTGGCTGCAGGCCCGGGCTCCCCTGCGCCCACCCGCAGGACAGAGTGGCATCTGTGTATGGGGCCCTAGCAAGGGGTCGACATGGAGAACTTGAGAACCAAGCGAGTGTGAGGAGCAGCGAGGGGAGCGGAGGGGCCCCGCCGGCCGCGCAGACGGGGCAGGGCGGTCGTCCAAGCCCAGGCGGCGCTGGCCCACGGAGCCTTTAATGTGCTTCTCGGGTTTAGGCCTGGGCCTCCCTGCTCGCCTTTCACGGCTGGCGGCTTTCTTTGCCTCCTACGCTGTAGTTTTTGTGACACGAGGATAACAGTAATGAGCTCCTCATTTTTTTGGTTTGGGGATTAAATGAGACAATATATGTAAAAGACTTAGCAGCAAGCCCCGTATAAATGGCACGTTAGCGTTAGTAGAAAAGGAAACAATATGTGCAAATAGCTTTCCAGGGTTCCGCAGACTGTGGCCATGACGGTCTGACTGTGTCCCCAGAAGCTCGCATGCGGCAATCCAGTCTCCAAGCGGATGCACTGAAGAGGTGGTGCCTTGGGAGGAGCCCCATTCTGCCCTCGTGAATGAATTAGTGCCCTTCGAAGAAGGCCCCGAGAGTGACCTCTCACCATGTAGGGTGCACAGAGAGAGGTGCTGCTCTACGACCGGGAACGGAGTCTCACCAGACACCAACTCTCTTAGCACCGTGATTTCAGGAGGAAGCCTCTCATCCCTCCCCTTCCCTGCATCTGACACAAAGGAAGGTGCCCCCGGGAGGAAGTAGACCTTGTCCAGCAGGAATCTGCCAATCCCTTAACCTTGGACAAAGTATCGTGAGCAACAAATTTCTGTTGTTCATAAATTCTCCAGTCTAAGGTACTTTGGCGTAGCAGTCCAAATGCATGCAGGCGACGGCATGTGGGAATGCCACCCTAACTCTGGAGCACTGGCAAGGCTCGTGCTGAGAGGCACCCCACTGAGCCTCATGGGTTCATGGGTGGCCTTTGGGGAGGTGGCTGGATCTACGGGGTGTGGATATGGATTAAAAGTAACTGATGCTCAGGCCGGCATGCTGGTCACATCTGTCTTCCGCCGTCAGACAAGGTGACTTACTGGACTAACAGCATTCTCAGGTTTGGCCTCTGCAGGGTGACTAATTATGTGTAATGTTCACTTGGGCAGAAAGTGAGATGGCTGGAACAGGTGTGTTTTGAGCCAGCTGGAGCAGTTCCCCTTCCAACCAGAGCCTGCTGGGTGTGGGTGAGTATTCGACTCTCAGACATAGGCACATGGACCTCGACAGAGACAGCTGTCTTCTCTTGGGCTGTGGCATGTGTCCTCCCAGGGTCCTTTTGGGAATTTCACCCGGTTTTCATGTTCCTGGCGTATAGCACTAGGAGCAACAATAAGGACTACCATCTTCTGAGTGCACTGGGTGAGTGACTGCCTGGTCCTGGTGTTAAGGGCTCCCGGGAGTTCTGTGGGGGTCCCACCACCAGCCCCTTTCACTGTAGATGAAATAGAGCACAGAGAAGCTGCAGGGCAGAGGGGGAAATCCATCTGCCCGGACCTGGTGCTCACACAGCGCCCCTGCGGCAGTGATACATTTCAGTTAGCGTTGGTTGAATGGATACATGGATGCATAAATAAATGTCCGTAAATGCTTCTCAGGGGACAGGAAAGCAAAATGTCCTCTCGAAAAGCAAATGGAAGCATCCAGTCCTGTCGATTCCCCAAGACACCAGCCCACGCTGGCCTCTGGCCATGCTCAGGGAGGAGCAGCAGTCGCCCGGAAGGAGCCCTGCTGCCAGCAAGCCAGCCTGGGTCGGTCCGCAGCGCCTCACACCAGGCTGGAAAGCTCAGGAACTGAAAGTGTCTGAGGGGTGAAGGAACAGATGAAGGACGTGATGAGCTATGTGGAAGAAGCTGTTGGTTTCCAGCACAAGACTCAGGGAACGCATTTCGGGCCAGTGGTTGGAAAGAGAGAAAAAGGCAGGGAGGAAGGGGGGCGAGGCCTCGGAGGAGGGCCGGGGAGCTTCGGGCAGCCCGAGGGAGGCGCTTGTCCCTCCGTTCACCACCGCGGCCCGGCCCTGGCCTGGAGGAGCAAGGCCACCCGTCTCCCCAGAGACTCGGGAAGGCCACAGAGAGGCAAAGAAGGACCCGGGGCCACCACTCACCAGTCCGTTCCCCTCTTCCCCCCTGGCTTCCTTTCCTTCCGTTTGCTCTTAGCTTAGGAGGTGTCCCGTTCTGGAACCCCGTTCAGAAACTGTATTGAAGAGTGTTCCAGAAAACATGGCTCTAGGATGTGGACGTTTGAGCGTCTGGGTGGCACCTGTGGCGCGACGTCCTCCTCACAGGGACTGACGTAGCAAAGGCTCCCTCCCCCTTTCGGTTGGGGGTGGGGGTCAAGAACAAACCCGCACAAGAGCGGCACGGCAGTGGCCGGAGCTCCTCGGCTGTCGATGTCTAAGGTGAAGAGCAGGATGCACGTGAGGTCCACTCCCCACAATTTCAAGTGGTTTTTCTAAGGAACAAGGGTTCTGAAGCTTGGCTGATCATCTCGGGAGATCAACCTCAAAAATAGTGGAAATATGGTGGGAAATCTTTGCTCGCCCAAGAATTGTTTCCCCATCCAATAATTCATAACGGATACTCATTCCTTCCTTCCTTTTTTGTGCTGGGAAAGAGGAGTGAGTACAATATGGAGTTTAGACCATGAGGAGCCTACAGCTGTCAGCACAGGTTTTGACCTTGTTGTTGTTGGTATTGCGTGTGTGTGGTGCTGGGAACTGAACCCGGGGCTTTTGCAGTGAGCTACAGCTCAGTCCTTTTGGGTTTATTTTTATTTAGAGACAGGATCTTGCTAGATCACCAAGTTGCTCAGGCCGGGCTCAGCTCCTGCTTCAGCTTCCCACAGTGCTGGGATCACAGGTGTGCGCCACCTCATCTGATTTGCTACTGAATGTTACTCGGTAGACATTTAAAAGAGCGTATGTATCATTATACTGAGATTTGATGCTTTACACGAGGGGTGCTCGAATTGCACACTAGATGTTTAAAACAATTTGCTACAGAAAGACACATCGCCACCAACTCCCTGCAGTCCCCTCACTGAGCAGCTGGTGCCACTGCTCTCACCGCTCTCTGAAGCAGCTCTGCAAGTCCTCTTTTGTGAGTGCCTTTGTGAGATATGACCGAGAATATGGTGAAGGACACCGCCGAGTGCCATCCAGCGGAAAAGCATGACAGTGCGTCCTCATCCACCTCATTCACTGGATCTGGCACCATATAACTTCTGACTCTTCCCCAAAATCAAAATGAATATGAAAGGGAAACGTGTTGAACCAATTCAGGATGTCCAGGCAGCCGTAACAGTACAACTGCATAAAGGTGCTCAGGCAAGAGGATTTCCAAAGCTGCCTCAGACAGTTGTAACGTGGTGGGATGAGGGTGTGCCAAGGGAGGGGAGGGTTTGCATGGGGATTCATAGACCTGTGTCTTTTGCTGTCATAATTTTAAAATTTTAAACATCCATGTATTTCCTGATCATACCTGGTAGCTCCCTTGCCTTAGCTAGTGGAGCCTCAGTTTCTACTTCTCTGAACTGAACATCAAGTGCCTATTTCATGGATAGCTGTGAGCATTACAGGAATAGCTAGGGCCACACACAGAGCTGTCCACAGGCCACCGTCTCAGTAAGTGTCCCATTGTCTCTCAGCTGTGCCAGGGAAGCTCAGGGCAGGGCTTCAGGAATAGCATCCTCCTCTACCGGGAATGACCCAACTGGGGGTGATTTAAAGACCAAGAGAAAACTAGGATGTACAGGTGCTCTGCATACACTGGGCACTGAATAAATGCTCATTACTCAATATAACGAATAGTGAGACCGATTAACAAAAAGACAATAAAAGGAAATAGTCACACTGTCATGTTTTGGAGCAGTGCCTCTTTTCTGAGCTGTGTTAGATGAGAGCCTTGATCACAAAAATCTCTCTGAGCCATATGTACTGAAATGTGCTGGAAAGACCAGGGTTCAAATCCTACTTCCACCAAGTGTGACTATGAACCCTGGCGAGTTACCTCGCTGAGTCAGTTTAAAAGCACGTGGACCTAGTAGACCGCACGCCAAGCACCATGAGAGGACTTGGCGTGGGGCTCAAGGGACAGAGGATGCTTCCCTCTGCCAAGGGCCAAGGTCTATGCTCAGTAAATGCAGTTCCCTTCTTCCCTTCTTCCTTCTGCATGAGTTAAATGGGGGAGATTTAGTGCCTGCACTTGTGGAGTTGTTGTCAGGCTGGACGGGGCTGTTTAGACCAGGGCCTCTGACATGTGAGCGCTGTGGTGGTGGACGCTAGTGCATCTCCATGTGGCCCTCCGTGATGGAGACCAGATGGGCCAAGTCTGCCTCAAGCCCCTTTTAACTGGGATCCAGGCAAGAGATAAAGGGAAATACAAGGGGGCTACTTGCTTTGTTTAGGGTGTTCAGGTTTGGGTTGTCTTTCTGAGGCACTTCAGCCTTGGTCATCTTAACTGGGAAATATTTAAATAAACTATGAAGGAAAATATTTTCCTTCCTGCTGGAGCAGATTCCCCTACTAGGAGGGATCCTGGATGCTACTGACATCCCTGGCCCAGAGCAGTGGTGCATTTATTTGAGTGCTTTGAAACTCGAACACAAGGGGACACAGGAAGAAACAGTGCACCACCTGGCAGTCCCGTGCCTGCCATGGGCTGGGGCCACAGTGAAGGTGGTGCCCACTGCATTGCAGAGCTGGCTCCCAGCTTGGCTGAGCCGCCCCCTGCTGCTTGACCTGGCACTGAGCAGAGTGAGGGCCTTCTTAGGGTCCTTGGTTCCATTCCCCAGGCTGTGCCATCTTAAACAAGCAAGTTCACAGTTTCCTTTCTTGAAACTGTTCTCAAAAACACCCACCTCAGGGCTCCTTCTGCAGATTAAGGAGAGCAAACACAGGAAAGCACACGGCAAATTGTGGATGTCCTGTCCCGACTCTGGTTAGGGTTGCAGGGAGAAGCAGCTTGGGCACCTTTGCTCTGTGGGCTACGTGAGCCTGCCCCTTGCTTCTGCTTTCTGGCTTCTCCCAGCCTGTTCCTCACAGATGCCCAGCACTGGCCTCCAGCAGCTGTCTTCTTCTGGGACATCATTGTTTCTTTTAGGAAGGTGGGAAATGTCCAGCAGGGCTCGGGAGGGCCGGACCCAGAGAAACTTAGGTGTCCACAGCACCTAAGGGCTCAGGTGGGCATTGGGAAAGGAGGACAATCCGGTGGGAATTTTTAGGCCAGAGCTAATAGAGCCTCAGTACATCAGTGCCCATTCATTCATCCCTCCATCCATCCACCCATTCATCCATCCACGCATCCATCCATCCATCCATCCACCCATCCATCCATCCACCCATCCATCCATCCACACATCCATCCATCCATCCACCCATCCATCCATCCATCCATCCATCCATTCATCCATCCATTCATTCACCCATTCATGCACCCATTCATCCATTCATACATCCATTCATTCATCAGTGCACACACCTGTAGTACCAGCACTCCGGGAGGCCAAGGGCGGAAAACTGCCAGTTTGAGCCCATCTTGGGTAATTTAATTACTTAGCAAGACCCTGGCTCAGGAATAAATCGTAAAACATGGGCTCAGTGCAAAGGCTCTGAGTTCAATCCTAAGTACTGAAAACAAAACAGAAAAAGCTTTGCGAAGTATAATTCACTCTTGCACAGCTCACCCACCAGATCGCAGTGCTTAGTTTGTTCCCAGCCATCGCCACCCGGGCCAGCTTTCATTCGTTCGTTCTTACTGGACCTGGCAGCAGGGGTCTTTCTGTCAGCAGCTACTTCCACGTCCTCGGGGGGTTGCTAAGCGTGGTGGAGCAGGCATTCCGGACGTCTGTGAGCTGCGCCTGCGCTGCCTGCGTGGGTTGCGGAAGCAGGAGCGCTGTCGTCCTTCTCCCTGAGTGGAGGCGCTCCTTCCCGCCCTGTACTTTCCTCCTCCGTCGGGAACTCTCCGCCCCATGGCCTCACGGAGATTATATGTGCTCTTTGAATCATGGGTGTTGCCAAAGTAAAGTCGCCAGAGAATTATTTATGGACGTGTCCCGTGTCACACACTGTGAAAAGAACTGGGCATATGGCATCTCACAGACACACGCGCCATCCGTGCCATCCGAAGGCCTCGAAGAGGCGCGTGACCCTCAGGGTCCCGCGGTGCAGCTGTCTGGGCCGCTGTTTGCTGGCGCAGCGCCACGCACGGGCTATCTCTCCAGTGACTGCTTTGGGGCCACAATTCAGAGCTGAGCGGTTGCTAGAGACTGCACAGACCGCTATTTACTATCTGGCCCTTTACAGAGATTTACTGAGCCTAGGAGTAGACAAGGGGCGGCTTGCAAGGGCTGCGGTCTCCCTGAAAAGTCTGATGCTCCTCCAAATAAATGCAAGTCAAGGCGGAAAGAATGAGGTGGGCACGCCGACCACCCCAGCACCGCAGCCTCCTCAGAGACTGTGTGCACCGAGCCGCCCCACCGCAGGGAAAGGCGTCCTCGTCCTCAGGTCGGACCCCTTCGTGGTGAGAAGCTGGGCCAGGTCGCTGTCAGACTGTGGCATCACGCAGCTCCGGACAGCCCGCGCTGTGCTCTGGGAATGCGGCCATCCCCATCCGAAGGTCCCCGCTTGCTCTGCTCCTTGCTGCCTGAGGCTTGGTGTTTAACGTCAGTCCTGCACAGCTGCAAGTGTGCCTGTCCCGTCCGGGATGCAGTGAGCTCTGGGTGTCATCTCAGGAGCAGGTGAGAGCGCTGCTGGAAAGCTGACTGCACCTCTGTGGAGCTTTGCTCTTTGTATGCTGCTGTAAAACATTTGCTTACAAAGGTTTTCCATGGTTGAGGTCAACTCATTGCATTAAGGTCTACTTAAAATTTTTTCTAGCCTTTTTCCCCTCTCATTACCAGAGTTAAATAAATATATCTTAAACTGACAGAGAATCATCAAGAGGTGTGTGTGGCTGGACAGAGTTACTCAACAAAAGGGTTTGTGTGGCAGTTTGTCCCTCCGACTGCCTCCTCCTGCAGCGCAGTGAGGGACCCTCTTCCTGGCCCCAGGGCAGTTTCAGGAGGGCTGTCTGGGTGCGTGCAGCTGTACACAGCCATTCCTCTGGTTTGCATCTCAGCCAGATCCCACCCAGTCCTGCGACCCAGTCCTGGAACTGTCCAAGGTCGGGTTCTGAGAAGCTCACCCTGGCTGCACAGGGTGCTGGCGCCCATTTACCTGGCGATCTTTAGTCCCAGAGTTACAGGTGAACGTGGACCTGTGATGAGCAGAGGAAGACAGGAGAGGCCAGAGAAGCCTCAGGGAGGAAATTCCGGCGGAGCCCAGGATGGCAGGAGGTATGCGGACACCGCCTGGCTGTGATGCTTGTCCGGGCGGGGAGGGTGCACTGTGCCTCCCGGACTTCGGCGTCCCAGTGGGATGCACCTGTGGGGTCTGGGACGCTTGTTTTGCTGCGCTGTTTTATAACCTTCTTCAGTCAATTCTAAGGAGCCCAAAATATCATTTGCTTGGTCTCCCATGACAGAACACATGAGCCAATGTTATTTCCTGACTCTCAATCTACAAGTTGCCAAAACCAATCTGTCCATTTAATGGATTCTGGCTTGTTTTCTGAAAAAGTGAAACTTAGCCTTTTACTGGTGTGAGTTATGATGCCTCTTCCCGTTGGGAATGACTTTCCCCAGGTGGTGGTAGGTCCTAAGCGGGACAGCTCCACTGCTCTGAGAGCTGGCAGCTGCCAGCAGGCAAGGCCTGTGCCCGCGCAGGAGCGAGGCGTGGGCTTCTCTGCCTGGGGTGCTGACATGAGACACAGGTGGGCTGAGGTCCCCGGGGAGCAAGCAGGCTGGGCATGCGCAGGAGGAGCCTCCCTGGGTTAGGGCTCCTTGTGTGATAACTGCAGCAGGTGAAGTCCATAGAGGGAGAAGCTGCTTGTGCTGCCTGCATTTGCTTGCTGCCCTTAGCAGCCCTCTGACTTGCCTCTGTGAGCGCTCCGCAAGACAGGGTGCCGGTCTTACAGCCCTGAGGCCTGCGCCACCAGTAAAGCTGCTGTGGGCCTCCTCTGCTGTACAGGAGCGTGGAGGCGCCAGGGGGACATCGGAGTCACAAGGTCAGCCCGTGAGTCTGGGCCCAGAGCCCTGGACCCCGCCGTGTCTGGCTCCCGGTGATTCCACGGCTTTCCCGCTGCAGAGTCTGCTTCTATGTAATTCTCTGGACCATAGCAGAAGAGAGTCCCGGTTTATCAGGAGACTCCGGGGCTCAGTGACTGAGGACGTTCTTTGCCGCTCCACAACTACTGGCAGGAGGCAGCTGGGCTTCCTGCTTCTCTCCCTGGGGAAGGAGAGGCCCGAGGGTTGGCAGGACCACAGGAGGCAGCTTGTGCCCTCTGAGGCCTTCAGACAGCTCCTAGCTGTTGTGACTGTGAGGGCTGCAGAGACTAGGAAAGCAGTGTGGATGCCAGTGAGGCACACGGAGGAAGCTGCAGGACATGGCGCTGCTTCTGCTTCCTCCTCTGTTCTCTGGAGGGCGGGACCCTGACTCTGCCCACAGCAGCCTTACCTTCCCAGGTGCTGCTGTCCTTACATTTCCTTTGCTGTGGTCTGGCCTGTTCTATGCACTCCTGGAGTCCTGTCCGGAGCCCAGCGGGGACAGATGCTGCCGGCTGCCCAAGTCACAGTGGTGTGTGTGAACTGCTGGCAGCAGTGTTGGCCCTAGAAGTGTCACATGCAGTTCCTCACCATCACTTCTCCCAGGAAAAATACTTCTGACCAAGGAACTTCTAGGTTGGTTGCTCCCTTCCCAGGGCGTGCGGTGCCCAGGGTTCCTGGAAGGGTTAATGACCTGCCGTCTTCAGTGAGTCCCGTGGCACCTCCAGGGCTGGGCTCAGCACTTCACCCCTGCTGGAGAGGATCCACAGCCAGCTGGGGAGGTAAGGCTGAAGTGTGTGGCCTGGGCTGTAGCACGGGGACAGTGTGTGTTCTGCGGGGCACCAGGCAGCAGAAAGGTGACCTCTGACTCAGATGGTAACGACATGGGGTCTCCGTGGGTGCATCGGCAAATCTGTTTCTAATCGGAGTGCATTACCTTGGGAGGCAGAAATCTCCACATTCGAGTGGAGGCTGGCGTGGAGCCAGTGAGATAACTCTTATGCCAGGTAGGAGACACAGATCCAGGTCCTGTGGGGCCAGGAGGGTATATTCTTTGGGGATGTGTTTTAAACTGCAAAAACGCAAGCACCCAATTAGATACAAAGGAAAATGGTTACAATGAGAAGGTAGCTGCCCAGGGCTTTGGGGATTGGTGTTTCTAGACATTTTCAGGCAATTTGCCAGGGACGCTTATCTAGAAATGCTTTCTCTTTGTAACCTGTCTTCTGTCTCCACATGGTATATTCTACGGCTCCCAGAAAAACTCTCAGCCCTGTAATAGGCCAGCAGGAAGATTTCTGATGGAGTTTCATGATGTGATCTCCTCAGAGATCCTTCCCATCCAGGCTTAGAATTGTGAGCGTGCTCAGATACTAGGCATGTGAGATCCTGCTTCAGGGAGTGCTTGGCAAGACTCAGATGGGAGGAACTCTGGCAAGGGGCAGCTAACTCTTGTGCAGAGGCTGCCTGTGCCTAGCACAGTGCTGGACACACTTGATGCCTTTATCTCTTCTTTCTCATTATGTTGGTCAGGGCTTTCCAGAGCCCGCAGGAGATGGATGTATGGATGTTTGGATGGATGGATGGCTACATGGATGAATAGATAGATGCACAGATAGAAGTAGATTGGTCACAGGAACTGTTCATATGGTTATGGGGGTCAAGACACCTCACAGTGTCCTGGCTGCATGCTGTAGAGCCAGAGACCTGATGATGTAACCTGAATATGAGGCCAAGGGGCTAAGAACAGAGGGGAGGAAAGACACCTCTGTGAATCCCAAGATGAAAGTCCCAAGAACCTCAAACTCTGATGCCCAAGGACAGGAGAAGATAGATGTCCTGGCTGGAAGAGAGAGAGAGAGAGAGAGAGAGAGAGAGAGAGAGAGAGAGAGAGAGAGATCCTTCCTTCCTCCATTCTTCTTTTCTTTCTGTTCAGACCTGAGCAGATTGGTGATGCCTGCTCCTGGTCATGCCCATGATGGTTGGGAGAATTTTCTTTACTCAGTCTGTGGGTTCAAGTGCTGATTGCTTCCAGAAACACCATTCAAACACACACAGAAACAATGTTTTACCAGCTAACGTGGTATCTCCCCCAGCTCAGTCAAGTTGATCAGTAAAGTTAAGGTCAAAATTGTTTCGCTCCACTCATTAGGGAGGAAAGGAAGACTTAGTGACTGTAAGAGTCAGACCTGGCACAGTCGGATTCTGTGTTCTTTTCCAACCTTGGTGTCACTAAAGTCTTCCTGCTGGGAAGTTTCCATCCTGGTAAGAGGAGACCCATCCCGTTCTGAGGACAGACTGGGCTAGAGGTCAAGCGGGGTCTCTTCCTGTGCACTAGTGAGACACAACACACACACCCGTGACAAGACAGTCCGAGGACAAACGTTCCTGGCTTGACAAGGAAAGTCTTAAAACCAAAAGGGTAGACTTCTTATTCATGCCAGCAGAACACGGTGTTGGGGATGTACCGGCGATAAAATTACATGTCGGAGGGGAACTTGATTTTTATTCAAAACAGCAATCTGGGATCTTGCAGTGTCTTTCTAATTCTTCCTTAAACTCAAGGGAATGCTTGGCTGCCTATCTGTGCTTCATTTCTACCCCTTGTATCGTGCGAGTCCTCTGCACTCCTCAGGTTCAGTGTGAAGATGGATGTGAAACCCATATAACCTTTAATGGCCCCATTTGGATACAGGTCACACAGCTATGAAAAGTCAGTGGTGTTAGTTTTCCTGTTATTAAGAAAATCACAAATAATAGTAACAATACTAATTTAACCACAAAAGAATCCAAACTACCTTTCATGAAAGTGAAAGAATGTACTATTTTTCTTTTTTATGATGACTATTATTTAAGTAATTCATGTTCAGAACAAAAAACAAGATAGCACAGATAGATCATAAGGAAAAACATCACCTATATTAGAATTCCTCAGTATAACAGATCATTGCTCATATTTTAGTACAAATTCTCCTTTTGTCTCCTCTACCCTGTGTGTATATTTGTGTGTGTTTCTGTAAAATCAGAAAAATACTACCAGTGTGTATAGTGGTGCCTCAGTTCATGAACTTAATTCTTTCCAAAATTCTGGTTGCAAACCAAATTGAATGAGAACCAAATGAAATACCTGTATAATGTCAACATTGAACCTAACCATTGAATTTGATTCAGTTCTCATCCATTCAGTTTGCAACCAGAGTTCATTTGTAACCAGAATCATGGAAAAATTAAGTTTGTGATCTGAGGCACCACTGTACTCATTTAAAACTGTGTTGGTGTAGATAGTGATATATTGTGAACATCTTTTCACTTCAGTAAAATCTATTTGATCACATCTTTAAGGGACTGAATTAATATTCCATTGTATCAACACACTAATTTTTTCAAATGATTTTCACTGTTGGGACTTAAGACAAATTAATCATCCTATAGAATAATGCAATGAGCACTTTTTACTGGCACCTCTGAGTGTTTTCGTGGGAGACATTCCTGGAAGCAGAATCACTGGGCTGAAGAGCATGTGCGTGTTATGGTTTTTGATGCAGGAGCCAGCGTTCCTTCCAGAAGGCTGCCCAGGTGCTCTTCACATCCAGTGCTGGCCACAGCTGCTCTCCACACTGGGCAAAGGCAGGGAGTGCCCGCTCTCTTAGGCCCCACCAACTCAAGATGTGCAGATGGCATTTTGAATCCATCTGCAATTTTTGCTCAGTAGTGAGCTTACACATGTTTTTCAAGTGTTTCTTAGCCATGTGTATTTTGCCTGTCATAAATTGGCCATCTATGTCCTTTGTCTGCTCTTTTTTTGGTTGTAGCAGATCTTTCTTGAGAAATATATTTGGCTATACTTTTTCTTATATTTTAAGACTTGGAGATTCAGAATTCCTTAAAATATGATTCTCCTTATGGAGACTTTCCTCACTGAAGAAAGGCAGGCAATACTTCTAAGGAGAAAAAATTACTGGCAATAAAGTTTCCATGGCGCATACTTAATTTCTTTCATCAGCATTTCATTCCTCAATTTTTGAAATAGCGTCTCTCTCTCTCTCTCTCTCTCTCTCTCTCTCACACACACACACACACACACACAGCCTTGCATTTTTAGTTTGGGGCCTAAGAATAAAAGGTTCCCTAAATTTTATGCTCAACCCAAGCCCCACAGTCTTCTGTGATAATGTGTCTCTCAGTAGGTGTGGGTGTGGGGTGAGGCCAAGCCCTGCTGTCTAGAGGGGCCCAAAGTTAGGGTAGGTGCACAGGCAAATTGTTAAAGGTTACGGAACCTTTAATTACGTGAATGAGAGCTACATACATGATTCACTATGCAGGCACCTTAGGCAAAATTACGCAACAAATCATAAATGATACACGGTGGCTTCTGATAGGCCTTTCTGAGACTCCACTAAGAATCGCAGAAACCTCCGGTCTGGCCTGGTCTTCCCTGTGTTTCTTCTCTCATCCCCAGTTTTGTCTTTCTTTGACCTGGGCCTTTTTCTCCTAGGAACAGCAGGTCCCCACCTCCCGTGTGGCCCAGGTGACTCTTCGTGTGCTCACTTTGACCCTGAGCAGCTCAGGATGCTTGCTCGGTTGTTCTCCAGATTACTGACTTTCTGCCTCTTCCAGGACGAGGACTCTGGCTGCCACCCTGTGATTCAGTGCTATTGCCTCACTTTCTCCCTGTGCCATGGCAGTAGGGAGGGTTTCACCAATGTTAGCAGCAGAGTATTTTCAGAGTGGGGCCCGGGGCTGACATATTTCCCCTTATCATTATTTAAAGTAGTGAATATAGCATGTCACTTGATATGAAAGTCTTCCCAGCTGCTTAGCCATGCAACTCTCAAAATTGAAAGGGACCACTCACACCTCCAGGTGTACAGCAAATATTTTTATTTACAATAAAAGGATGTGTGGCTAACACTTTGGAAAAGGTTCTCAATCCCCGGCCCTCTGTGGGGATTTCCTGCTTCCTCTCATAATCCACTAGCCCTACATCTGCAGCCCGGGAAAGTGGTGCACTGACGTGGTGGACACAGCACATCTCTCAGGATGCCCGCCCATCGCTGACACAAGGCGGGCTGTGTCTGATGAGTTTCTAGTGTAGGGCTTGGGGACTCGAAGAGGGCTTACAGCACAGACAGGAAACAACTTCCAGTTGTGCATGTGGAGCTCCTAGTCTCAATCCTTCAGACTAAAGAAATGCCATTGGCATGTCCCTCCTTATGAGGTGCCACCAACTGCCTCCCATCTCCGTCCTCAGGACAGCTGTCTCCTTTCCTCTGAACCACCAAGGCCTCATCCTCTACTAAATGTTCCCAATTTCTACTTCACGGTTAAGCAGAGTACTATCTTCACTTTGCCTTAACCTCTTCCTCCCGCACTATGCCAAAGGGCCTTTCAAAGAGAGGCACTTTCCATTGAGATTGAGCTCTCAGTACAGGATTGGCAACACCCAATAAATGTGTAAGAAATGTCCTCAGAGAACGGGCTACCGAGAGTCCACTTGGTCACTGACATCCTTTCCCTTCTCTCCTTTCCCTCCCGTCTCCTTCTTCTATCTGAGGTTTTATTGATGTACATAGACTTTTGACCCCTTGCCCTTCTCCTGAGTGCAGATACCCGGCTCCGATGCTCAGTGCCATTGCCCTTGGTGTGTGCTAGCAGCCAGCACCCCGTGCACCTGCATTTCTTTGTCTCTTGAGATTCCTAGCGCGGCTGGAGGCCGTCTAGCGGGCGCAGTCACTAGGCCTTCTCTAGGTTTGTCCTTCCTCTCAGATCTGCACCATTTAGTGAGTGACTGCCTTAGCAGCCAGGAGCTCTGAGTCGCCTCACAGAAGTGCTTTGCCTCATGCTTGAGAAAATCCAATTTGACGTTTGATGATGATGGAAGCTTCAGCCATGGCTGCCAAGGACTCCTACCCTGTTCTTCAGAAAAGTCATACATCACCGGCCCGGCCCAGCGCTGTTTGGCCTAATGCTGTAATTGCCCTGTGATCACCTGAACTGGCCTTCCTGCCTGCCTAAATGTGATCGTCTCTCCTGAGAATAATTCGTTGCCAGGATTGGAGGCTTTGAGGTGATTCATTTCCACTGTCTGATGTGGCTTCTAAATAAAACATTTTAAGCAATGTATAAACAAAAGGGAGGGCTGAGGGCAGTGAAGAATCCCTACTTTACTCACAGCTGACGTGTCCCCTCCCAGGCCAGAACCCGCACATGATGGGTCAAGGGATTGCTCATGTCATAATGCTTTTGTGATAAATTGCAATGTTCACTGCAGTATGATTGAATTATTTGTCAGGAGAGGTCCCATTAGAATGAAAAGGCCCCCGAAATTCACTTAATATCACACTGGCCTTCTATAAAGTCTTGCTCATTGCCCTAGGACCAAGTCCTCAGCCAAGATGTTGACTCTTACAAGATGCCTGGATCCTAATCCCAGGTTACTGTGTTTTTGTCTCCTCTACACCTGAACCCCAGAACTTGCCCCAGAGAGTAATGTACCTTCTCCAAAAAGGTGTACCTAAAAGGTGTTTAGTGTAGTCACTTCCAGGTTGACCAAGAGTCACTATTTTTCTGAAGGAAGTATACGAAGAACTCTGGCCGTGGAGGTGAAAGCGGGGAGAGTATGTTTTAGAAGGGGAGTGAATATGATCAAAGAAGAGAGAATGAGGAGGAGTCGTGGGGTGGGAAACACCAACATCTCAGGGGAGCTCGTCTGGAATACAGAAGCCTAGCTCCAACCAAGACTTCCTTAACCAGAATCCACAGAGAGGCAAGATCCTTATGGGATTCCCCTTAAAGTATGAAAAGAACTATGAGCTAGATAACTAAAGCCCCATCTAACACACGTGAACAGGGACACACCCACACATACACCCTGCACCCTTAGAGGTGGCACAGCAAAACATGCAGCACGCCTACCTGGTACTTGCTGTATGCTTGTGGGGGAACAGAGGGCTGGAGAGGAGAGAAGAGATGAGATTCTTCTGTTTGGTCCAAACAGATTGGATCACGTTGGGCTCAATGTGGGCAGTCTTGGTCACAGTGAACAAAGACTCATATCAGGGCTGTGTGGACACAGAATGTGTGATGGTGACCCTTGGGATCCTTTCTGGTCCTCAACTGCTGTGTGGTAGCAAGGGCATTTAGGGAAATCACCCCAGCTGCCATGTTAAATCTTGACTGGCTAAGCCAGTGGTTGTCTAAGGGATGGCCCTAGCCTCCAGTGGTCAGCCTCACTGGGAACATGTATAGAAATGCAAATCCTCAGACCTGCTAAATCAGAAACTGTAGGGATCCAGCTCCCACAAGACCCTGGGGCACACATGAATCTGAGAAGTGGTGGCCCAATACCATTGATCCTTAGGTTCTAGTGAACTAAATGACCATCAAACTAATGGGAACTGGGTCCAGAAGAGCAGGCTAAGCCAATGGATGATGATAGGGTTGGTTCAGGAATATGTATGAGTCTCCGGGAGATGCCAAGGAGACCTGACTGGAGGGTTATTTGGGTTTTGGGGGAAGTTTTTGTTGCACTTAGAGCTTGGGGATAGGTAATTTTTTCCCCATAGAGGATGCTGTGGACCCATACAGAGCTATGTGCTGTGGAGATGCATATGGGAGCCATTCCGTTTCTTTGCTTCAGCAAGCTCAAGTTGGCTGTTGCATGCATCCTGAAGCATTTAACTGGCAGCTTGAGCCAGTGAATATGCTGCCCTGGCCTCGTTTTTCTGCTGGTTTCTACCCTTTTCAAATACAGGGGTGAGATTCAAGCTGTTTCATAGCTGGCAGTCCAGGTCCTGGCCATTTGGAAGGGATGACAGCTGGAATATTTCCAGTTCACTCAAGGCTCACAACACTCAGACATTCCTTCACATCGCCCCTGCATCAGTGGTGCCACCTCTTCTACCACATTCACCATCCTCTCAGGGCAGAGCCTGATGCTTTCAAACTCCACTGGGCTGTATTTCTTTTCCCAAAGTCCTAGGCTGGCTGGCAGTCAAAGAGATGCTTCTGGGCTCTTCCCTACACAATCAACACCTGTTTTTCACCCCTGACTTATTCTACCCATGACAAAGCAGCAGCAAGTAATCCTGTCTTAATCATAAAATACACCCTGCAATTCTTTCCCCTTTTCCTTCTTAAAAACTCAAATTCAATACAGTTTTGACAAAAAGAAAAAAATTGATGATAAAAGTTACTTTAAAGGCTTACTAAAATGGAAGAAGTCAGAGGTTAAAACGTTTGTACTAGAACAATGTAAATACAAGGTATTCAGTTTTTCAGGATTATTTTTTGATGTCGCATTGATTTTGCTCCAATTCTTTGAAAAAGCAATTATGGCTGTATAGCATCTATAGAAATAGGTATTTATTACTTAGGTTACTTCATTCACCAGAAAAAGTTGCAATATGTCTCAAACCTAAGAGCATGGCATTTTAACATATGCTATTAAAAGATAATGGCTAAACTAATTTATTAAAATCATAGTCCAGGCCCTTTAACATAAGGACCTTGGGTGCTGTTGTGTGTAAAATGATACACACACATCTTAATATAATCGTTGCATTAATAGTCACTGGTAATGGCTGGACTGTACTAGCCTGAATTTGCAGTCTGTTTTCCAGATCCTCTTTCACCTGTCTGTTGAAGGTGTGTGGTTTGAATTGAGTGTAAGATGTGGGTAATGAGGACACTAATTATTAACAGCCAGCTCTCTCTTCCAGGAGCACAGGATGCTGAATATGTTATATCTTCATCATCCTCACTAAGAAATGTGATAGTGGAATTCTACTTCAACTTAGGTCTAGATGCAACCCTGATGAGACCAGTGATTATGTATTGGCCATACCTGCGGCTGGGGAGAAAGTGAATTATGGAGATGATATTTTTACAACCAAATACTTTGCTTTATTCTCAATTAGTCAATCACAAAAAAATTAGTCAATCACACATTTGGTAGTATTGGCAAAGTCTTGTCAAGAATTGCTAAGGAGATGCCCTTTGACTTCCAACATTAAGTTATTTTAAAAAGTAAAACCGTCACTTAGTTTTAAAAAGAAACTATAAAGCCACAGCCTCTAACTCTCCACAGTGACCTAGATTAGTAACACATCAAATTGAGATCACATATTTCATTGTGACTTGGCAGCGTGTACCTGATGGAGCTATGTCACCTAATAGATAATTTTAGAGCTAAGTTTCCTAGCAACACTGCAGCTGGTAGAATGGCTGCCCAGAAACCCTAAATTAGTCCAGCTCCTTGCCTGCTCTTTGCTTCTGAGCCATCCAAGAGCACGAGAAGCAGAGGTTGCAGCACAGGGTCCCTCCTCTGGGATCAGTTCCTTTCTGAGTGGATGGGTAACTGGGAACATGGCTTTTAGTTCCTACTGTTTCGTGTGCTGCTAGAACTGTAGAATCTTGAACAGGAAGATGTTCTTTTTAACCTTGGAGGATCAGGGAAAATGTCTTTTTATTTCTCTAATGATTAATTCTATCTTGTCTCTGCTATCTTCTCCCTCTATGATTACTTACTATGCGTGCATTGGCTGCTCAGCTCTGCTTTCTGTATCCTTCAAATCTAACCTTCTCCCCACAATCTGCAAGAACATTTGAGAGGCTAGTGGTCAGTAATTTCACCAAAGTTACCTGTTACCGTTACTTTAGTTACTTTTCCCTTTACTGAACACAACCCCTGAGACCCACAGCACTTAAAGGAGGAGAGGTTTAACTTGGTTCATGGTTTCTGAGAAGTCAGTCTATGGCTAGCTGGTTCCAAGGCAGGAACATCATGGCAGAAGGTCATGCTGGAGCCAAGATGCTCAGTTCACGGTGGCAGAGAAGCAGAGGAGGAGAACAGTGCTGCAGAGGAAGGAGGCAGGAACCAGATGGAATCCCTGATGTCACACCTCCGGGTCCCACCCAGGCTCACCCAGGGTCAGTCAGGATCCACACACGGTAGGGCTCCGTGCAGCACAATGCATGGATGCCAGAGTGTTGCCTATTCTTGCCCCGTGTGTCCCCTCTGACCAGGGACGTCTTAACTACACTGGACTATCCCTCTTCATGGGCTCAGCAAGGTGAGGTGGTTTCACGCAGAGATTGTGGTGGTTACATTGCTGCCAAATGATTTAGGTGCAGATAGAAGGAAACTTCAGGCAGACACTGTCCATGTTCTCTGTATTGAGACAGCTTTGTCTGCTGGGAATTGGAAGGGAACTTGAATCTGAGGCACGGCACAGTGAAACTCCCTCTGTTCTGGAGAAAGTGTTTCCCGAGCTGGAGTTGACAAGGCCGATGCCCCCTCTTACCTGTCAGGACTGCATCTGGGCGCCCCGGCTTCTGACGTGTGCTGTCCACCCAGAAGTCAGCGAAGAGGGAGTGTGGTGGGCAGCTCCTTCCTGTGCAGCTGTGGCATGCTTCCCAGAGATGCTGTTATCTTTTACTTCTCGGTAACTGCAATGAGAGCGGGCCTTCACCTCCACCCCTGCCTCTCTCAGGCTGGGAGGTCTGGTTGAAAAGTCTGGAAACTCCTGTCTGCTTCACCTGCACATGGTTCCTTTGTGAAAGATCGCTGTGTTCTCCAGTTCCTCCCTCAAAGACCCTTCTCCACTGAGCCTCAGATTCCTGGCATCATTCTCAGTTGGTGATAAAAACTCATTTCCTTTAATGCGACAAAGATTGACACATGCTGGGAATGATTCAGAGGCGACTGGAGTCATCTGCTTTCCAGATCCATTTGCACTGTTGATTTGTACCAAAGCCCACAGAGAAGAATAGCAAATTATGACGGCCAAGTTCCACGCATACCTCCTGCGCAGGGGGATCAGTGGGGTCAAGGGAGATATGGTGAGAGAAGTCAGGTTGCAAGGGTGACAGCTGCTCCTGAAGAGGTTCACTCTGCCTGGGGAGGTGGTGAGGTGACCCAGTCACACTGGCAGGGGCTCAGAGGGGGCTGGAAACCCCGGGCCAGGATCCCTGTGGCCAGCAATGCTAGCTGTCCCTGCCCTGTCTCTCCATCAGGATTCGAGCAACTTGGGGCATGAAAGGGCCGGGGAGGATCCAGTTCAGGGACCTCACACACAGCATGGTGGGTGCCAAACAGCCTAGACATGCATTCACCCCTTCCCTCACTGTAACAAATAACCGAGAAAATCTGCACAGAGGAGGAGAGGCTCATCCCGGCTCTCAGACCCAGAGGTTCCAGCGTGCAGCTACTCAGTTATTGGTCCTGGGCTGTGGGCCCATGCTGGGGCAGCAGACCGTGGAGGACACCCATGTCAAAGCTGCTCACCATGGTGGCCGGGAAGGAGAGCCTCGCCCATGACTTGCAGTCCTTCCGCTTGGCCTGGCCCAGAAGGTGTGCACTGCCCCTCACAGTGCCTGCTCACACTGCTCACCAAGCCTTTGGCGCTTGGGCTCCAGGCCCGTTTCAGACCCAGGCGCCCCGGCTCTCCCGAGTACGGCAGGCCTCCAGCCTCCCGGGAGCTGACATGCCATTCCTCTGGGACAGAGCCCTAAACGTCCCCTCCGTCTGGGGCTGAGTCTGTCCACCTGCCACATGCTGTCTCCACCTTTCTTCTGGTGACTCATCTCTCCAGAGAATCTGGCTGCAGAAGAGAGTTTGTTTGTGGCTTTGTGGCTGACGCAGGCCCTGCCTGAGGGGAGCCACACTGCCGATACCCGGAGGGCTCATCTCAGGAAGCAAAGGCCTCAGCGCAGCACGGGTGCAGGGACCCGCGCACCCCTGCAGGGCCCTCCTGTCCCACAGCCCATGGGGCGGGTCCCAGAGCCGCAGCACCTTTCCTGGGGAATCGCGGAGCCGCCCCACATCTCCACAGCGGGACTATGCTTTCTTACTGGGAAGGGGGATCGATCTTGTACAAATGGGAAGGGAAGCGAGATGGAGGGGAGAGGGGATGCAGAAGCAATGATGTGCGGCATTCATGCTCCAGTCCCCGTGATGAATGTGGCTGTTTACAAACATGTTCTAATGATTACAAAAATTTTAGAAAGAGTAACGCGGACCAGTCTCATGTGCACAGCACATTTTCCTCTACTAAAACGATTCCCCCTAGCCTAAGGAGCAGGTTTGCACCCTTCCCGAGTTGCTTTCCTAACAAGTCCCTCGTCCCTGAGGCGGCCGCCGCTCTGTGGGGAAGAGACCAGACCACACAGTTCCTCGGGGCAGCAAACCCCCACCTGCATGGGCGCCGAGTCCACTTCCCCACACAGTGGCTTCAGGGCACAGAAGGTGCCGCATCTCCTTCCTCTTCCTGTGCCGTCTCTCCCTGGGGATTCCCTTCTCCCGGCTGCCCCTCGCCACCCTCCACCAGCAAGTACTGGGGCTCCTTTGTCAGAAGAGCAGGTGAACCCCCACACTCAAACATCTGAAATGAACCCACACTTCTCAGAGGAAGGAGTACGGACAGCCAATACACACACGAAAAAATGCTCAACATTGCAGCCATCCAAGAAATGCTAATTAAAATAACTGAGATTCCACCTCACTGGAGAAAGAGACCATCACCAAGAAATCAACCAATCACAAATGCTGGAGAGGCTGCAGGGGAAAAGGAACCCTTCTCCACTGCTGGTGGGAGTGCAGACTGGTGCAACCACTGTGGAAATCAGTGTGGAGATTCTATAAAGAACTACAATTAGAAATTCCATTTGACCCAGCCATTCTCCTGCTAGGTACTTCCAGAAAGAGTTAAAGAGATTGTATCACAGTGATACCTGCACGTCCATGTCTATAGCAGCACAGTTCTTAACAGCTAAATCCTGGGAGCAGCTTATATGCCATCAACAGGTGATTGGATAAAGAAAATGTAGTATCTGTATGCAATGGAGTACTACTCTGCCATGAAAAGAGATAGACTTGAGGCATTTTTAGGTAAATGGATGCACCTCGAGTCCATAATGTTAAGTGAAATAAACCAAGTACATAAGTTTAAAAATTGTGTAACTTCACTTGTGTGAGAAACCCAAAGTATAAAAAAGAAGAGAAATAGAGAAGAGATATTAGGAAGTGGGAAGAACTTGTTCACATTGGAATGAGAAGAAGAGATGGAGGAGGAAATAAAGGGAAAGGAGACTTAAAGAACAAAAAGAATTGAATGAAAAATGGAAATAGAGCTTTTGTTAATTAGAGGGGAAGAAGGGTTGGAGGGAAGGGGCGAGGGGGGACAGAAAAAGAATGAAGATATGCTACGTTCCACGTGACAAATGCGATCCTCGCACCCTGCAGTGTGCACTGACAAACACAAAATACGGAAAAGAAATTAAATAAAAACAAGAGCGGGCGGTAGCATCCCAATGCACTCAGCTCTCGAGCTTTCCCACTTTTCAAAGAGAAGTACAAGGAGGAAGACGCACGGACATGGATGGACGTCTCTGCGGTGCCATGGAGGATATCCGAGTCCGCCCCCAGGCAGCCTCCAGAGCCTCTCACCTGCGGCGCCGCCCCGCCCCAGGGAGATGGCCAGACCCTCACGGGAAGGCTGGTCCGAGCTGAGCTGTTTCGGGTCTCAGCAGCAGCGAGAGGGATCTGCATCTGGTCTCCCTTCCCCACTCCAGCACCCTGAAGCCAGGCTCTCTGGTGAAGATGCAGAGCACCTACTGTGTGCTCCCCTCACAGGGCCACCTCGGCAAGGCTCTGGGCTTCTGGGAGGAGGCGACTGGCCATCTCAGGCTTGTGGTGGAGTCACAGCCACGCAGCCAGTAAGGATGCAAACCACCAGCGGACCCTAAATCCCACGCTGCCAAGCCCACCTCCTTTCTCTGTAAGTTTAAATTTGCTCATAACCCCATTTAGGTTGTGAGCTTTGCTTTCTTTTGATCAGATTCTCAAAAGAAAACTCTCTTAAACTTTTTTTTCTTACGTTTTGGGTCAAGATCTCCATGTATGGTCCAGTCTTGCACTTGCTTTGTATCCCAGCTGGTCTCCAACTCAAGATCCGCCTGCCTCAGCCTCCTGACTGCTGGGCTTACAGATATGCACCACCTCACCTGGCTTTTGAGAAAATCTCTTAGAGGTTCTTGCCTCCAGCAGTCAGAAAACCTCATGTGCAAGCTCCATCTTTCAAGAAACGGGACAGCAGGGAGAACCCTCAGACGTGCCTGCCGCCGTCCCAGGGTTCAGGAAGGGCTCCAGAGCCCGACTCCCACTTCTCTTCCGGGTGCCTGTGAGCAGTGAGATGCTGCTACGAGGTGTTGCCTGGCTGAGTGGCTCCCCACAGGGACCCCAGAGCCGCTGCATGAGACTGAGTTACTGGGGCCTCGAGGGTTCTGACGGGTGGCCTGTGGCGGGCGGGGTCTCCCGGGCTCTGCTAACACAGCCCTGGTGAGGCACGGGGCAGAGGTGGATGCTGGGGCCTGGCCCTGGCGCCTGGAGCTGGGCATCCTCCTGTGCGAGCTGGGAGTGGGCCCTCCTGCCATGCGCACTCCGAGGCAGATGCGTGGCGCGTGCTAACACGCGGGGGGCGTCTGCGCAGACAGCGCTCGCTCCGGCCCTCGTGTGCACCGCACCGGGTGAGAGCCAGGCTCTCACTCCATGCCTGACGTGGGCGGGCTTCGCTGTGGCCCCGCCCTTGTGAGGAGCAGAGCCTGCGCCTCCTGAGGCCTCCGAGATCCCCTGCAGGTTCCCACAGGGCTGGGCTCCTCCCAGCCCACACAGTGCCTGCCTCACCCTCTCAGAGTTCTCTCCCTTCCCTACTGCACTGCGGAGGACCCAGCTCCACCGGGAGCCAGTCTGCCTGGTCTGCGCTCTTTTCCGGTGCGCTCCCGCGACCCTGCTCCCTCCCTGCCCCAGCTGAGGCTGCCCAGCTCTTTGCAGCCTGGAGCGTGCACCCTGAAGGCCTGGGGCTCAGCATCAGGCAGCCTTCGGGTCCTGCTGCCCGCCTGTCTGGTCCAGTAGAGCCGGGCGACTGCAACTTAGCACCGGGGGAATTCTGTGCAGGTGGCCCAAGGAACACACTTTGGGAAACACTCTGCTCAGTCAGCACGATGGCACACATCTCTAATCCCAGCACTCTGGGAGGCTGAGCCAGGAGCATCATGAGTTTGAATTCAGCCTGGGCAACCTGTTTCAAAATAAAAAGTCAGAATGGGCTGGGTATGTAATCCAGTGCAAAGGCCCTGGGTTCAATCCTAGCACCTGAAAAAGAAAAAAGAAAAGCAGAAAAAGCGAAGAAGGAAATACCGTGGTGCAGCTGTGTGCTCTCATCCGGCCGACGTGCATACCCACACGGGACGCACCCGCCCAGGGTGAAGCACGAAGCCCAGCGCCCCAGCGCCTCATTCCGGAAGTGCCGGCTGTGGAACAGCGCCCCTGCCCCGTGCCCCACACACGCAGCTTGGGGAGGAGCCGACCGGGACCCCTTCCTGCGTCACAGCCACGGGGCGCGTCCAGTGGTCCAGCGGGCCCCGCACAGCGATGCTTAGCGAAAGCCGGTTTCTCAGCACCCCTTCTGGCTTCATGAAGTGGCGGTGGCCAAGGTTTGTACGGAGAGCCTGGAAACCACTCAGGAAACCAAGCTGCCGTTTCAACACAAGAGGCGGGCCGTGGAGCCGGGCAGAGTGGTGCGGGGCAGTCTGCAAGGAGCAGGCCAGGGACATCTTCTAGGCCACAAGGAAAAGAGACAAAAGCCACAGAGAGGCCTGGGGGAGAGGGAGGAGCAGACAAGCACGGGGCCTCCTGCTCGCAGCTCCCAGGAGGGCACCAGCCCGCAGGAGGCCAGAACGGAGCTGGCCGGCAGCTTGGGCCTAGCTTTCCGGAGGGCGGGTGCCCGACAGGCCGCAGTGAGGCTGGGAATAAGCTGCAGCTTCTCGTCTGAGGCCGACAGCGCGGAAAATGGCGGCGTGGGGTCTGGAGGCCGGGGTGTGGAGCACTCCAGACAGCATGCAGGGATATCCCATCCCAGGGAGCGGGGGACAGGAAAGCACCCCCGCCTGTGTGTTTGGGGCAGACGACACAACCTCTCGGTGCCTCTTTTAATTGCTCAGGATGCCCCTAATGAAAGACCCTGTGCCCTAGTTACTACAAGACTTAAGTCACACAGTGCACACAAAAGGTGTGGAGCTGATTGTTCCCGGCACTTTAAATCTGTTTGTCATTAAAGACACTCTACCGTGTCCACCAAATGGACAGGGAGCGAGGACTCGACGGCGCCAGTCAGCCCAGAAGCCTTGGTCCCCTGTTGCACCCGAGGCTTGATGTTCGACATGTGCTCTGAGTTATTTCTATTGGTTACATTTAATGCAGCTTCATTACCACCAACAGAATGGTGCTTGTCTTATAATTCAATCACTTCCAAGGGTGCTCAGAAAGGGGAATGCACACCCAGTGGCAGTTCATAAGCTGATTACAGAAGGCATGAAATCCTGCACCGAGAAAGCTGCTCCGGTTCTGCTACCTGAGCGACTTATGGGCAGAGCCAGTCCCTCTGAGGCTCACAACTGCGCCCTCCTCCCCATGCCCAGGGCAACCCCTGCCTGAGGCCTCCAGCCACTGCCCCTCAGAGCTAGGCCAGGCATCTTCACTCATGGCTGGAGAGAGGCCCTATTCTGCAGCTAGGCCCTAGGCGCAGTGTTTCCAGTGGCTGTCATGGGGCTGCAAGTCTGTCTGATGTGTGTGGACTCTCTTCTAGAGTTGTCCGCAGTGAATCCTGGTGAACAGAGGCTGCTCCTGCCGGGTAGCTCTGGATCTGGCCGACGGATAGGAAAGAAGATGTACACTGTGCTGCCTGCTGAGGCTGACGCTCCTGCTTCACACCTTGCCTTTCAAATCTGCTGCCTTTTGATGCCGTGAAGGAGGCAGCCAGCAGGTGCTGATGTCCCCATCCGGGCCATGGTGGCCTGAGCCTGATGGTCGCTATGTCTGGAGCACAAGGCGCTCTGCTGGGAATTTCTGCATGCAGAACAGGAAGTGACTTGAGCGAGGTGCTCAGAAACCTTTCAGGATTAATTCTGACAATAATATGCTTTTCATCTAACTGAATGATTTAACCTGCCATGAGGGAAATGAATATAAATCCACTGAGACTTAGGGACCTCTTCCAACTCTAATGACTATGGTTTAAGGTTGTTATCATTCAGACATTCTTTCTGAAAATAATAAGAAGACAATGCAATTCTACATTAGGATCACCTGTGTTCCACTATGATAAATAAGTCAGGAAAGAGAACAAATATGATGTCCTACTTCTCAATCACAGCCCCAGGACCAGGTCTACGAACCCAGCTCAGAAGACAATCTTGTCACTCACCGCCGTGGGGCTGTTTCTGCCACCTGGGCATCCTGTTGTCTCCCAGGACATGTGCGGGAAAGACATCCGCCAGCGGGGTCAGCGCAGCTTCACCACGTGACAGTGAGTCAGAGGCCAGGGGAAGATTGGTGCCGACGACAGTGGCTACCACATCAGCCTCGCAGGTTCCTTCTGCTGATAGCGGGGTCAAACGTCAGACAGGATGTTGAATTGAGCAGAGCAGTTCTTGGTGAGCCCTTTGGGGTTGAGACTTACAGAACACACTGTCTGGGTCTGAGAGTCTCACTTAAGAGACTTCCTGCTCCTACGAGTTTCAGGCTGAGCCCCTCCAGCCCATCCTTTGCTGAAGAAGCAGTGGTACGGGGCCAGGAGACAGCGACACCAATCATCAGCTGTGCTCATGGTCTGGGGCTGGAGGACCAGAGGGTGGGGCTGACCTAAGTCTTCCAGGTTGGGTCCAACAACTCAGTAAGGAGAAGGGCTCCACAGAGGGTCAGCACCCTGGGGACAGAAATCTTTACTGGGTGTGTGAACATTGGAATTTGTTAATCACAAGTGTTAGCTACAAACAAAACAAGACATGGAACTTGGTTCTACAAAGCTCTTTTGCTGTCCTTGAATTGTGAACTTGAAAAGAATGGATGTCCTAGATTATCAGATGGACTATGGGCTTATGATTTTATCCACTAGATTTATAGCTACTTTTCCTAATTTGCCTTTATTGTTAGTTATTAACCAACCCCATAAGTATTTACTATATGTGTTGGGGACGTGATAATAGTTTATCATAAAATTTAAATTTAATACAATTCTTGTTTAAATACAGCATTGTTTCTCTGGTGTGAGAAACTGAAAGTATAAATAAGGACCAAAATGTAAAATAGGTGTTGGGAAATGGGAAGAAAATGATCAAATGTGAAGGGGAACAAGGGAGAGAGGGGGAAAGGAGGAGCAGAAAGGAAAAAAAAAAGAATAGAAGGAAAAAATGGAAACAAAGCTTTCATAACTGATGAAGGGAGGGGGTTGAAGGGAGGGAAGGGATGGGGAAGAAGCAGCGAGATCTATCATGTGCAGGTAGAAATTCCTTATGGTGAATGAGATCATTATGTACATCTGAAATGCACCAATAACAAAATTTAATGCAATCCAAGGTGGATTTTGCCAAATTCTCTCCTAAATTTTGTTTATATGTCGCATCACCGCATTATTTGGATCACTGATGATTCTTTTCAAGCCACAGCTTGAGAAGTGAGGACAAAGAATCCCCAGTAGAGTTGGAGCATCCCTGATTCTATCCCAATCTTTAATGACTACAGCAAGCCCTGGTTCTGTGATGAGTCCAGAGAAGCAGCAGAACAGCTGTGCAAGATTATATTCGGTGGAAGATGATCACCATCAAGCAGTTCGAGATATCAACCCTCTGAAGATCCAGTGCTAATATGAAGCCAGATTTCCTGCATCTGCTGGAAGTGGCAGCATGTAGCAGTAGTCAGTTAGCAATCACCTTCCTTCTTCTCCTCAGGGACCCCACAGAGCAGGCCTGCAGCTAACCACCAAGGGTATCTCTGCGAAATACATAGGCTATGGAGCTGACATCCGCAGTTGCTTTTACTAATGGCCAGCTTGTGTGAGCATGTGGAGACAGAGCATGGGAACAAGGAAGCAGCCCCAAAGTGAACTGGGCCTGAGCTGGAGTCTCCTTCATGCCTACATTCCTTTAGCCTTACACTTCCTTTCTGTTTTAATATGAGACATGGCCAGTCTGGCCTCATGCCCAGAGAGCTTCCCTTATATTCCAGCACTTAACAGGTGCCTGTGTCATAATATCCAAGGAAGTGAAGTGTTTGGAGCTTAGGTGTTGCAGTCACGTAGAAGGTTCAGCAGCATTTTGAAAGAGTAGGCACTTCACAGGTTGCTGCTCTGGGGTTCCAACCAGTCCATCTCAAGAGAGGCACTGTGATCGTGGGGAAATAGGTCCTCCGGGAAATCATCCGGACCTAAGAGAAGATAATCACTGGGCATGTCCAGTCGCCGAATCTGAATTAAAATGATGGCTACTTCGTGGGTGATCTGACCTGAAGCTCTCTCATCTGGGTCACTGGACCCACGTATTTGTTCTTCCTCGAAGCCTGCACACATCACCCTGCCCCACACCACACCACAGGCTACAGCTCAAGGTGATGCTTCCACCCGCCTGCCTTTTAGCCTCTGGGATCGTTTTGCTTCCCTCGCTTCCATCTTAATGGAGGAAAGCTGGATTCTCTCTTCCCTCTCAGCCCTTGAAGCTCGCTCCTCCCTGTGGAGGGTGAGTGTCAGACTGTTCGTTTTGCTTTGACAGCAGAGGCAGCCTCTCACCCCTGTGGTCAGGGACATCCAGGTCCCTGGAGACACTAGGGCCCTAGCCAGCTTCAGTGGTCCCAGGTTGAGGACCCAAGAGCTGCCTCCAGAGAGCAGTACTTTGTGAGCCCGGTTGTGTGTGCAGTGCTGGGGTTGGTCCAGCGGGGGATGACAGTTCCACTTCCCTGACAAGGAATCTGGGCCAGAGAGATCTCTGGGAGAAGCCTGCCCTATGTGGGAGAATTCAATGTGGAGGGTATCGTCAGAGGGAGGGAGCCGCGTCCATGGAAATGCCCACGTGGTGAGAGCACGCTGGATAAATGGAAGACTTATACAGTGGGGTGCAGAGCAGCCAAGGAAGCTAAGGCTGGACAGATATTGCAGCTGGTGAGCGATTGCCTCTGGAGCAGTGCCAGGAGGTTCTGCCTGGATCATGCACACAGCAGGGATGCCATGTGTAAGGGCGACAGGCAAGGCATCAAGTGTACTTCTGGTGAAATCTGTGGCGTGTATAATGAATCTTGCAGAGATTTCAGGGACAAATGTGACTTTACAGGATTATAAATATCACAGATTCAAGCAGCTATGAATATATAACTCTCTACTTTGTCTCACACCACCACCAGCAGAAGTGTGTACATTAAATTTTTATTCCATAGCTCCAGATAGTTGTGTGAATTTTCCCAGTATCTTTTTTTTATATCAATTTACTTTTATTGGCATGTGCTTTGAGATGCATACTAATTGCATTCACTGTGAGCACTTGGTACATACATGCATGCATGGTGCCTGATAATTTTCAATTTCCTCTCCTACTCTTCCCACCCTTCCCCCAGTCCCATTTCCTATCTCGAGAAAAGTCCGCCCCATTTCCGACCTTCTCTCCTTTATTTTGCTCTTTAATTCATGTATTTTGGGTTCTCATAGGACAGAGACCATGCGACCTTTAGCCTTGACTGTCTGGCCTATTTCACTTACCCGTATGCAGGGTCTGTCTTCATGGCCACCTGGACTCTCTTGGGTATAGCTGGGGTTTCTTTTCCCACCTGTTCTTTCCTTTTCATCCTACTTCCTAGAGAAGATTCTCTGAAAAATACTTAAAGCTGTGATCTTTTATGTAAAACAAGCGCTCAACTTGCTACAATTTAAATTCTGATCATGGGTCAGTTGTTTTGACCTAGACATGCTCTGGAGTTTGAAAAATTGCTATAATTTTGGACAGAATTTTCTATTTCCAATTGGCATCAAATAATGATGCATGAATTACATTTTTATATCTTGTTTTTTTCCCATCCTTTACAATTCATACTGAGTCGGGGAAAAATCAGAATTCATCCCTGTAGTATTTTGATGGACTTTCTGAAAGATTATCAGCCAATCAGTCATTATTCTTAGGGATATGGTCCAACTCGTTTTCATAACTTATACTATAGTTTGGATTTTTTCCCCTTCGCTCTCTTTCAAGATATTATTATTGTACTGGCAGTAAAAAAAATGAATTCATGGAGCTATCAGGTCACATTTTGGAACCAGTATTATTTTTACTATCATGAAAGCCAGATTGGAACCATCAACAGGGTTATCAAAGTAGCAATGTTTTATTTTTTATAAATGACTAGAAATGATAGGAAGTTCTGACCAAGGAATTTTTGGGCTTACCTAGGGCAATGAATCATGATTTAATCTTCATTTTGAAATTGATTATCCTTAAACTAACTTCCAGTTCATATCAGGGATTTCAAAGAAAATGGGATATATTTTATATAAGATTAGTCACTGGCATCAATTGAATAACCCTGAATAAATGTTGTTTATGTCTCTTGAAACATGGGGTCTTTGTTGCTGCAAGCACGTGCTTTTGGTGGAGCCTGATTGCCGTTGCTGCAGTGAGAGCTCTGTGAGCAAGCAGAGCGTCCTGGGGGACCTGTCAGAGGAGGATGCTCCTCCTCCTTTGGTCCCATGCAGGGATGGAGGGAGGGAGCACATGCGTCTGGTCAGGAACGATGACTGTGGGCACACGTGCTGACAGCAGTCCTTGCAGGTAAGAGCTGACAGGAGACACCGCCTTGATTTTCCACATAGCATGCTCTTGGCCAAACAGGGACTTTGCCTTAAATTTGGAGAGAAGTCGGTTGGTGCCAAAACCCCATACAGGAAAGACCTTTGGGTGGCATAGGATGGCACGCATACCGTTCTGTCGTGCAAGTGGGATTTGAATCTCAGTTCCTGGTGAGAATCTGAGAAGTGGTTCAAATGAAGGAGAGCTCTTTGCTTGGACCTTGGTAATAAAATGACACTAGAAGCTGATAGGGTCTGCTTTTGCCTCAACAAAAGCAGTGCTGACAAAAAGGACTGTGACAAGCCAGAAGTGTCAGCAGTGAGGTATCAGCCCAGGGCCCAGAGTCAGGGGCCCTACTGGGCAGGGGCAGAGTGGGCCGACTGAAGGGTCCACGTGCAGCAACCCCAAGGGCCAGGCAGGGAGTGCAGAGGCACTGATGTGGAGGCATGCCTCGACTTGGAGGGGCAGCATGGCTGCAGAGAGGTCCGGAGGCAAGGGCACAGGGACGCCCGGCCTCTGATGGAGGACCTCAGTGGCAGCCACGGAGAAAGGAGCTTCTCGCCTTAGCATTGGCCAGGAGTGGCCTCGGGTGTGGCAGGAGGTGTGAGGCTCCAAGGAGTTTAGCCTGCATGTTCCCACGATGCCTGCTTTTGTCTCAGGCCTGTGAGGCCTGGGAAGCACAGTGGCTCTAGGAGAGCCCTCTGGGGGAGCCGCAGGAGTGGACGGGGGATCCTTCGCTCCAGACCACCCCACACTTTCCTCTCCCTCCACTGCGCACAGGAGATGAAAGCTCTTGCTCTTTGCTAAAGGGTAGCTCTCAGCTGAAACTCTCGAGGCCTTGTTCATAGGCTGCTCTAAAGTAAGTCACTAACAATCTGAATTCACCCGTGAAGCCGTGGACAAGGCAGAGACCCTTGGTACATGGGCTCAGTACACCACGTTCCCACACTGGCCCTGTCCTGAACGCCCCCAGCTCCTCACGCTAGGGGGAAAGGGTGAACTCGAGGCTGGGAGGAGAAAGGGATTTTCTCAGTAGGAAGCCACTGGCCTCCTCCTGACTCCTAATTCTAGGGACCACATCTCAAGACAGAAAGCCAAGAAGAACTGGGGTCCCACCACCCCTTCTGAGGGCACGGCCCCAGGGGCCCAAGGATATTTCTCGAGGCCCCATGTCTAAGCATCGCCACCCTGAGAGCCAGGCTCTGGCACAGGTACTCTTGGGAGACAAACCGTGGGTCAGCCGTATTAGCACCGCAAAACAGGATGTCTCTACATTATTCTGACCATCATTCTCAAGTGTATGAATTCCTTGCTCATTACTAACACGGTGCCGCCATAATCAGAGCACCCATCAATCCCCTCCTGGACTGGAGCGTCTCTTCCCGACTCCATGGGTCATGACCCCTCTGCACTATGCATTTTTATGGCTTGGGCACCCAGACCCATGTGTCCCCTGGCCAGGGCTGTTCAGCCCTAGCAGTAGAATGATGAAGTTCCTTGACTTGGTAAACAGCCTGAACTCTGCCAAGGGTTATTCAGACCCAGCGCATCCCCACAGCACACCGTTCCCTCCCAGAGGCCCTGCCCTGAGGGCTCCTCCTTCTCTGCTTCTTCCTATCAGCTCTGCTGGTTTCCACCATCCTACAATCCTACTCTGCGTCTCACCATGATGACCAAGTGATCTTTAGTAACTATGGCGCTACCATCCTCGAGCAGCTCTGTGCTGTACCTTTTGGGGGCTCCAGTGGGCTTTCAATAAATACTTGAATCAAGTTGCATTCTGTCATATTAATCTCAATTTCCTCCAAGCATGAAAGTATTGTCCTTTAAACCATAGTGCAAAGTCCTTACATTTAATACATGCCTGGTGCATTGAATTACTGACTCATTTGTTGGAAAACAGGCCAAATAATTTTAAGTTTTGAATCTGTGCTTGGTCAAGGTCTATTGAAAGTGTGTTCAAACACGAAGGAAATTTATGCAAATGTTTCCACTCTCCAGTTCCTCTGAAAGGAGAATGGATTTCCCACTCTTCTCTGCTTTAGAGTCTATGGGATTTGGTTAAGAGTCAGAACAAGCTCCGTCCTTCTAAATTTTTGCAGTGCTGGGGATGGAATCCAGGGCCTGGCATGTGCCAGGCCTGTACTGTACCATGGAGCTGCTCCAGCCCAAGCTCTGTCGAAGTGCTGCTGAGCACATCCCGGACCCGCGGCACTGTGCAGGAAGACAGCTGAGGAGGTGCTGCCTTTCAGACTCCTGTTAGAGTCAGAGTAGTGCAGCAGGGAGCAGCTCTGCCCTGCAGTGGGTGCTGCTGATGGTGGGTGGGAGGCACAGGAGAGGGGACACCCTGCAGTGGGCACAAACCTGTCGGGGATGGCTTTTGGGAAGGGCGTGGCGGGGGGGCCTCTCGAAGACGTGGGTCTCAGCAGGGAGTGGACCCCAGGACAGCCGCTGCTCCAGGTGGGCGACTGCCTCTCCTGCTCAGCCTCAGTGTTTCCACAGTAAAGGGAGAGGTGTGGGTGAGTGTTCTGGGGCCCTTCCAGGGGCCGTGGCCAGGAGTGGGAAGGGGTTGTGCGTCGCCACTTGGAGAGGGGACAGCGGCCCCAGCAGAAGGTACAGTCCACACATGGAGCTGCTGAAGGCCAAGGAAGCTCCTCCTCGGGGTGACGGCTGACCTCAATGAGGGGATGACAGGTGCCTTGGGCACAGGACGCTCCAGACAGACACAGAAGTAGGCAGGACGCAGGGCTGCTCGGTCGCAGGCACAGCTCCTGACACCCGGGTCCAGAGCGCAGGAATGCATACACCAGGCAGCTTGGAGAACGGGCAGGAGCCACACATAAGCGCAACTGCTGGGGAGAGAGGAGAGAAGTGGCTCTGGCTTGGAAGAGCTCATTTTGAGAGGAGTGAGCTGGAAGGCCACACCGCCACTGTCCACGTGAGCAGCTGCTGCGTCAGTGGCCAGCGTGACCTTCACTGCAGCAAGGCCGCAGCCAGCTCTGGCAAGTCCCCGAGTCCCACAGCGGAAAAGAGGAAACGTTTGGTTTTAGGACACCTAGAACTTTCCCCCAAATCACACCAGGAGCGTCACCAAGTCATTTTTAAGTTCATTAATTCTAACTTAGGTCAACTGAGCCACAAAAAGGGCCACCCTGCATCTTTCTCCTGTGAAGAGCAGAACCTACAGTGTTCGTGTCTCCTCTAAGCTGGCCTGAAAGCAACCCGTGTGGAGTGCACCTGCCTCTCAGCCGAGGCGGCGTCCCGCGGGGTGGGTCCAGCCCGGCGCCCCTGGCCCCTTCTGCTGAGGCTCCTGGCTGCCTTCTCAGGGAAGGAACCCAAGCAACCAGGGTAGACGGCCGTGCCTAGCCGGCCGCCACATAGGGTCAGCCCTGCCAGGGGGCTCCCTCAGCCCTGCAGCCTCCGAAGGGTTTGGACCTTCGCCCTTTGCCTACCCAAGGCTCTCTCCTCACACAGCAACTGGAGAAGGAGTTTCAAAGCTTGGTCCATTGCTTTATTCATCTTTTTGTGGTACTGGGAACTGAACCCAGGGCCTTTGCACTGAGCTACACAGCCAGTCTTTTTGTGCATTTATTTTTATCTAGTTGGAAACAGGCTCTTACTAAGTTGCTGTGTTGTTCAGGCCAAGCTTGACTAAGTGATCTTCCTGCCTCAGCCTCCCAGAGTGCAGGGGCTTCAAAGCACGTTTTAACAAATGACTCCTCAATCAAAAGGACTGAAAAATGTCTACATATTTTTACGAACCAAAGCTGGAGCTCCAGACTGAGTAGCACAGAGTGGGAGTGGGCAGGAGGCGGTTCACGCCGTCAGCTGCCCTGGGGCAGCCTCTTTCTGGGCCTGCGACCTCCAAGCAGACCTGTGCCCCTCAGGGACAGCAGCGCCTGCCACACCTGGGCTCCCAGAGCTTCACTTTCCCTTTGCAGGTGGGGAGCCTGGGTCTCGCAGCCAGGGCGACCGCCTGGGTCTCACCCTGGCAGACTCTGACTCTGAGACGGCTGAGGGCTCCTGAGCAGCACCCTTTCCTCAGTCACTGAGCGGGTATGGAGGCCTCAGGGCTGGGCGGGCGAGGCTGCTGCTCTGGAGGAGCTCGAAGAGCAGGAGGCGGCAGTGGGGCATCTGACCTGCAGGGATGGCTTCGCTCTGTGACAGCGCCGAGTCAGCCCTGGCCCAGGCTCCCAACCTTGGCCCCTAGGAAGCCTGCATGGAACAGTTTCTGGCCGAGCTCAGGTGTGGCCTCAGAACCCCCTCCAGCTGTCCCAGGTGCGCCGGGCCTCCCTGCCTGGTCTGGAGGCAGAGGCCCTGGTTAGGCAGCGCGCTGCTGGGCAGCAGCTCCTCAGAGAGGGACGCAACTAGTCAAGGTCAATCAGGAGGCACGGTGGGCAGGGCAGGGGAAGAGCAGGATGGGGCAGGCAGGAGGAGGCTCCTTTGTGCAAAGTCCCGTTCCATTTTGTGGATCTGGGAGCTTCTCGGGGTGGCAGCTAGCACCTGGAGAGCGCTCTAAGGGAAATGGCATGCTCAGATCTGAGGCGGAAGAGCTCAGCCACCTACATTTGCATCCCTTGTCTGCCACTCACTAGCTCTGTGGCCCTGGGCATACCAGCTGTGTCTTCCCTGCCTCAGTTTCCTCATCTGTCAGGCAGACATGGTGGTGATGTCATTCTCCTCCTTGTGATGATGAAATGAGATGCTGTGTGCAAAGTGCTTAGAACACAGACGGCCTCGCGGAAGCCTTCTCTCTGGGTGATTTCTACACAGGTCACTTGGTTGTAGCAAATTTGGAAGCTGAGGCAGAGACAAAATAATTGACTCAGGACCAGGATGCCACTCTGTGGGAGAGCCTCGTGCTGCACATCACGCAAACCGCTTTGCACGTGAGCGCGGTGGAAGTTCATTTCTTCCAATTGACCCTAGAAGAAACGTTCACGTTTGTTTAGCTGATGAAGAGGAAATGAATTCTTTTAAGAACTCTTCACCATTTCTGTTTCCCCTTTCACCATAAGATGCTCCTGCTGCTTCCTGTAGTCGTTTCTCCACTCAGTGGTTCTTTCATTTTAACGTGTACGATTTCAATTTCCCAAAGCACAGTGCAATTTATCATAATGCAAATAAAAGAACAAACCTGAGCAGAAATACAAAGTGCATTTGTGGCCAGGAGTCTTGTCTATCCTCAGATGCAGGGAGCGGAGACCCAGGGACCCCACCAGCAAACAGAGCCATCAATCCTGTCACTGTGAGAGCAGCACCAGCCCTGCGGGAGCCCTTCAACCTCCACCGCAGGAGAAAGCTTGCCTTCGAAGACTGGGTAGCTCCATCCGACCCTCTGCACCAGGCCTGGTGCCCCAGGTCTCCGAGGCCAGCTGTATGTGCAGAGTAAGCTTGCTGGCTGCTCACCCACACCTGAGCAGGCGTTCCCAGCTCAGTCCCAAGCTGGCTGTGGTTAGGAACAGGGGCCCCTGCCACCCTCTGTACCAGAATTGGGCTGTGTCCGCTCATCCATAAAGCAGAGTGTGTGAGGGAGGAAGAGAGGTTTCTGGTTGGGAACAAGGAAAGGAGGCAAAGTGGATGTGAGAGGAGGCAGTGGCATTTCTAGTTGTGAGTTCTCATGCAAGGCACAGCTGTGGAGCTTTGGTACACCCAGGCCTTAGAGCTCCAGGATTCTTCTCTTTTGTGCGCAAAAACACAACTGAGTCTTATTTAGGGGAGCTGACGAGGTGGGGCTCGTGTTTAGTGGACTCCAGGCTGAAGGATGAAGGATGAAGGAGAAGGGGAGCCATCACCCCACCCACAGGGAGTCGCCGTCAGCCGGGCCCTTCAGAGCTCTTCTTCCACTTCTGACCATCATCTCCATGCAAGTGTGCAGCACATATTATTTGTGCCTTTAAAAAAAAATCAACACTGTAAATAGGAGATGCAGTCAAGCAATGCAAGCAGTTTGCTCTTTTACACAGGTGTATAATATGGCAAGTAAAAAAGCTTGTACACATTTTTTATCTTGTATCTTCTGAAAAAATTGACATTTTTATTATCATAAATGTCACCTTTATTGCTAGTAATATTTCCTGCCCTAAATTTACCTCATCTGACGGTGGTTAGATGCTATCTTTCTTTCGACTGGAGTTTGCGTGTCTTTCCAATTCTTTATGCATGTATATAAATCCACTTCTTCTGTTTGGGTAATTTAGGGCATCTGCGTCCCATGCCATTGCTGACTTAGGTTTAACATTTCACTATTAATTTTCCTATGTTAAATATGTTTCTGTTTTTCCTTGCTGTCTTTGTCTGGCTCAGTGCAGTGTTTTGGGATTTCCATCGTGGTTTCTATGAGCTTGTTGTTGAGTATCTTTCACTTTGTGCTGCTCTTAGTGCTACCCTGGCCTCACAGAATCTGCCTTAAATCGGTGCCTTTAACACCACCCAGGGGATGGACCTCGCGACATTTTGTTCCTTTCTCTCTGTGCTGTTGCTGTCGTGTCATTTCCACTGTTGGAGCGCCCACCAGACATTGCTGTTATGAAAATGGGAGTGTGCATTTCATCTGCTGGTCCCCGTTTGGTGTCAACCCTTCCTTCTCCCACTCCTTTGCTCGATCGGGGGTCTCTCATACCAGATAGCTCTTCAGGATTGCTTCCGGTAGAATTTTACAGCAAACAGTTCTCTGTTTTCACTGGTTAAAAAAACTTTTAGTTTTCTTTCTACCTTGTAAATGTCATGTTCTTAGCTGGTGGTTTCCATTGTTTCTGTTAAAAATGCAGAAGTCAGCTTCATTGCTGCTCTAACAGGGTCCCGTGTCCTGTTGACCAGGCTGCCTTAAAGTTTCTCCCTTTGGCTCCTGAATTTAGCAGTGACTTAGGGGGAGCCTATACTGCTTTTTCTGAATTTATCCTACTTGAGTTTGAAGAGATTCTTGAAACTGTGACTTTCATTTTGTACAAATTTCAGTCTGTCCCTGGCCAAATTTTCTCCACATATCTTCTGCTTCCTTCTCGCTTCACTTCTAGATCCCATTTACACGTTAGACATTTTCACTCTGTTCCACCTGAGTCTTGTGCTCTTTCGTTTTTCACTCTGCTTGTGCATGGATGCACGTGTGGGTGTATGTTTGCTTCAAGTTAGATGTTTTCTGCTGGTGAGATTCAAGCTTCTTAATCATCTCTCCTGGTTGTCTAATCCACTGCTACACTCATCCGCTGACTTCTTCATTTTTTGTGTCTTGTTATTTTTGCTTCTTAAATTTCCACTGGATTCTTTTCTGCATATTTTAGTCCACAGGAATGAATTGGTTTTTTGTTTGCTTTGTTTGCTTTGCCTTTTAAACTCCTGGCCTAGGAACACAAACACCGGGCTCACCATGGTCTGCTGAGCCCCCTTTTCCTTCTGTGTCCCCTCTTTGTCCTACCTCGCAGTCGCTTGCACTCACTTCCTGCGTGCCTATTAACGTGAGTTTGTCTCCCCCAGCATGGGTTCAATGTCCTGTGGCAGGCAGACGGGCACAGCCGGGCCACCTTAGCCCAGCCTGTGGCGGTGGGACTTAGGGTTCCTGAGGGCTCCTGTATTTTGTCGGTCCTCACTCCTTGGACATAGCTCTGGGGCTGGGGGTCTCAATGACAAGCCTGGGCCTTTTCCCCTGGACTTACTTCTTTGGCAGGCCCAGCTCTACTTTCAGTCTCTCTGGTACCAGCAGACTGTGCAGACTTCTCTTCGGGATTCCAGCGTGTCTCGGTTACTTTCTCAGGGCTGAGACACAATACCTGAGCATCACAACTCTCAGGAGGAGAGGTTCACTTCAGCTCATGGTTTGTAGAGGTTTCAGTCCATAGTTGGCTGGCTCTACGACAGGCTGCTCGCCAGAGGGCACCACAGAGGAGAAACAGTCCAGGGAAGGGTAGTGAGAAGCAGAGAGGCATCAAGGGAAGAGGGAAGGAGACACACTTCCAGGCCACACCCAGTGACTCACCTCCACCAAGCTTCACCTCCCAGCATCACACCCAGCTGTACCATCCAGGGACGAACCCACCGAAGAGAGGCTTACCCCATGGTCCAGGTCCATTTACCTCCCAGAGCCCCACCCGTGAGCACATGAGGCTTAGGGGGCATCCAGATGTACCCTCAGACAGCCTCTTAGCAAGTGCTTTTCCCTGGTTTCTGGTACCTCTGCCCTCTTCCCACACTCTGTGCAGGCCTCACGTCCCGGTAAGAACTGGCAGCTGCCTCAGGAGAATGCGGTGCGGGTTTGGGGTTCACTGCCATGTGGTTTCACTTTTCCAGGATTGTGACTCCTCCAGTCCTGTCCTGTTGGATCCTTGGACTTCACTTTGTGTTTGCTCTGCACCCAGAGGCATGGCTACAAGACCTGGGTAACTGGTTTTGTTCAGCCCCATGCCCTGTGACATGAGTAGGCAAATGCCCTGAGGGTAATAAAAAACAAAATATAAAATACACACTGGAAACAAATGGACAAAGGAAAGAACACCCTCTGCCCCGCTGTCCACCTCAGCATCCTTCTCCTCTCTCTAGGTCTTTGCTGCTTTGGCTGTTTACCAATAATCTCAAACACCAGGAGACACTTTGTCTTCTATTCAGTTTAAATGGTGATTCTCAGTGAGAGGATTTGTCTATAAAAATCACTTTTTCATGACGGGAGCAAAAGGCACATGGGGGCATGGCTTGGAGATGGCCATGCCGGGCCTCGCCCCACACCAGTTCAGTGAGAACCTTTCCTGTGAGGACTGACACTGCTGATAAATGTCTCAGGTGAGGAGCTGCTGATGTGAACAGCGGCTAAAGTTGACTGAATATTTGACGTTTTTAAAATGTAGAGCTGGATGATTTAACGCCATATACAAGCCTTACTGTGTCCTCCACATTCTGTGATAAAAAATAATAACTTGATGCCAACATAACTTAAGCCACCAGGCCCTTGATGTCATCCCCTCCCACCAGCTCTGGAAAACTTTTATTGATCTTAAAGCTTTCACTTGCTTTTCAGAAAATGTATAGACTTTTATAGCTGTGTCATACATCACTTCTAGGTGCATATGCTATATGCACACATGTATGTACACTTATACACACCAGGACTACTGCAAACAGAATTTATGTTTTCTAATTTATAATTGTGCCTTTATGGTAACTGTTCATCCTTGAGTTGTGATCTTGTATTGGGCCACTTTTATCCCATAAGTTTCAAGATTTTTTAATGAATTCTGTCATAGTTGCTAGGTATTTAATCTTACTACCGCAGGGTTAATATTTTTCCCCTTGGCTAGTGGACAGAGCTCTGCTTTCTGCTTGAACATATTAGCTGGAAATTCTGGTCGGACTGGAAGAATGGGACGTGTTTCTAGTGTTATATTGTTGAATATTTCTGATTGCTACATAGTCAGAGAGCAGGCTGATCATTTACAATAAGCAGCACCGCAAGTTCTGTCATAATGAGAACGCTTTGGTTGTGTGCATCTGTTTGCCTGCTCTCATCCCCCTTTTGTGAAGGTCTGGGCTTCAACCCCGGGCCTTCACACGAGTTACACCCGCAGCCTGCTCCTCTCACCCCTCTTTAAAATTTTGGGACAAGGTCTCACTAAATGGTCAGCTATCTCAGGCTGGGCTTGAACCTGCTGTCCTCCTGCTCCAGCACCCCCACCTGACCCCCACTTTCTTTCATAGCTCACTCTGCCTATGCTTCGGTCCAGGACCATCACTGTGACGGCATTTCAGGGCACCGAGCTCCCGCCTTGTACCCGTTTCCTTGTCGTACTCAAAGCCTGTGAAGAAGCATCAGCTGGATTCCTGGGGTGGGATGTTGCTCAGGTTCTCTTCCTATCCTCAGGCCATTCAGTGCTTCTCATCCCACACATATCAGAACATCCAGGGACTCATCCCTATTTCTATTTCCCCATACCCCCTTTGCTGTGGATTGAATTTCGTACTCCAAAATGTTATGTTGAATTCAGAATCCACAATGCCTACAAACGAGACCTTACTTGGAGATAGGGTCTTGAGCATGCCATTGAGGTGTAGGTTGGATTCTAAGATCCTCATCCCTACTTCCAGCCTTTGGTGTGCACATGCCTTCTCCAGCTGTTCAAGCCAATGAAGATTTGCTCTTGTAATTGAAGTCCCAAACCTGCTGACTTAGGGTGGGAAAGCACTGCAGGGCTTCCTGTCCTAGTTACTGGCATCCAGTAAGGGCAGAGCATCCGCCCCTGATGGCCTCTAAAATGGAAACCAGAGAACTGAGGTGTGACAGACTCCATGCACCATTGTCAGCTTGAAGAGAAAGGACCCTGTGACAAGGACTGTGGGTAGCCAAAGCCTCCAGCTGGACATAGGAACCTCAGTCTTGGAAGTGAGCTTTGCTAACAAGAATGAGCTTGTTAGTACATCCCCTGCCCAGAGCCTCCAGAGGAGAACTAAGCTCCGAGGCCCATGAGAACTCAGGCAGAGAATCCAGCCATGCTGCCCTGTAGGGAACAGGGAAAGGGGACGTTACTAGAACCTCTGCATCAGGTCCTAGTCTCTTGTGAGCCACGACAGCACAAGGCGAATTAATTAATATATGGACAGACAGGAGACTTAGAGAAGAAGCTGAGCTTTGGCCTGATCAGTGCTGCTCTGGGCAGCAAAGACAAAGACCCTGAGCTTGCCACACCTTTATTGAGTACACTGGGAGAAATAGATGACTCAGAAGGCAGTGGTGATAATCCTAGAACAATGAGACTTATGCAGATGAAGATCCTACCTCAAAGTTATGTTGATTAGGAATTTCTCCCTTCCCAGGATGTCCTTAGCTGGTGTAATCTTGTCCTGGAGCATCACAGCACCACAGGACCATTGAGGTCTTAGCTGTGATCAGAGGCTAAAACGGAGTTGTCTCGACATGCCCTAGCTGGCCTGCAGGTAGGAAAACTAGGCCCTAATCATGATTTAATTGTGAAATGATTTTCCCCCCAAATGATGCAGAATTGCTCCCAACACTGCCCTACATTTTTGGCCTGAGGCGCTCTGAATAGATAAAGGAACGCTGGTTGCAGATGTGGAGCTTGGAGCACTTTGTCACTCAGCAGCAGCAAGCTAAGGAGGGCCATGAGTCTGTCTCCATCTCCAGCACTGTGAGTGAAACAGGAATTTGCATTCTCCGTCATCATCAGCATCTGCTTTTTCTGAACTGTGCATCATCAGGTTGATGTCACCTTCTTGTACTATGTCTGTACATGGCCCCGGAGAAGTTGGGAACTAAATTTCCCAGGATCTCTTTCCTCTATGGTCCCAGTTCAGAGTTTCCCAAAGAGAGACACACATGAGATTCAGAAAGCAGGAAAGAAAACACTACTCTTCTCTGCAGGCCATTGCGGAGTGACACTCAGAAGACGGGACCCATAGTGTCTCCTGGGGGCCTTGGTGGTTGCTCAGAGCCTGCAGAAGCTTTGCCATGAGCATTCCTCATGCCAGCCAGAGGATTCCTGCACTCCAGGTCAGGCTGAGCTTGCAGAGTCTGCTCTGCTGAGCTTCCTTGGAGTCACCGGCTGTACTTCCTCAGCTCTTCCGACAGTGTTGCTGGGGTGTCCTGGGGAGCAGACCCGGACTGATGCTTCTGTCCACCGCCAGTGCTGTGGTTTGGACTGGGAACGTGCCCCAAGACCCCCAAGGACCAGTCTCCCGTACCACACTCTTGGAAGATGATGGTGCTAGGGCCCTGGAGCGTGTGTGCTTTGGAAGGGGACTGAGGTACTCTGGTCTCTTCTTCTCTCTTCTTTTGGATCTCAGCCATGAGGAGAACAGTTTGCCCTCACTGGCTCCCAGCCCTGAGGTGCTCCTCACCTCTGGACCAACGCAACGGGATCACCCGGTCACACTGAGGGCGAAATGTTCCTCCAGGCTCAGCAGAGCAGGAGTCCCAGGGAGGGGTCATGAATCAGGGTTCCCAGGGCTCCCTCCTCATGTGGGATAATGGGGCAGAATGGCTCACCACACCCAGGGAGACACTGTGCTTCCTGTCACCCGGTTGTTACAAAGGAGGCAACACAGGAGCAGCCAGAATGGGGAGCTGCTCCACACCCTCTCAGAGGCCCTGCAAAGGGCATCGATATGTACAACTTGAAATCTCTCTGAACCCCACTGTTCAAGGGTCTTTGTGGAGGTTCCATCCCGTAGGTGTGGCTGATGAACTCTTTGGCTCTTGGTGATAAAACTCAAGCTCCAGCCTCTCTGTTCCCTGGGGATCTGGGGGACCGGGACTGGCAGGAAGGCCTAGCTCTCTCACCATGTGCTGGTTCCCCTGGAAACCAGCCATCATCCCGAGACTCTCAGGCGGCGCCAGGAGTCGCTTCGGCAGCATGAACTCCGGTGTGCTGAAAGGAAGCTGTGGCTCCTATCATCCCTCCACTTGAGGGATGTCCAGGGTTTAGAGGCACGGGTTAGAAACTAGGGACAGAAACCATATGTATTTCTTCTCATCATAAACACACAGCACCATCATCTGCATTGGGAGAATAGAGATTTATACAGGAGTTGGGGTTCACATCTGTGTGGGCAGAGCTGAGGGGCTGCTGGAGGTCTCAAAGGCTGCAGCACAAAGTCAGGGAAGAAACCCACTAATGACTCAGCCTGACGCGCAGTGGGCTGGAGAAGTCCAAGAAGCCATCGTGAGCTTGAGTGACCTGGCATGACCACATCCTGGGAGGTCATGGGCGGTCATCAAGCCACACCACAGGACGGACAGAATGGCTCTTGAGAATAATACGTAAGCTCTGCCCACTTCCTCCTTCCAGCTATTGCCTCGCTCCTTCCTTGGCCAAAATCTAACCCAGGATGATGCTATCCCCCTAAATTTTGTCCCCACTAACTATGTGTTGAAGCCATAATCCCTGGTACTTTACAATGTGAGTATATTTAGAAGTTGAGCTTTAAAGAGTCAGGAAAGCACGCCTGTAACCCGAACACTCTGGGGGGATTGCGCAGGAGGGTCTCAAGTTTGAGCCTGTACAACTTAGAGACTTAGCCCCTGTCTCAAAAATAAATAAATAAATGAAAATAAATAAATAAAGGCCTGGAATGTAACTCAGTGCAAAGGCCCTGGGTTCAATCCCCAGTACTGAAAACAAGCAGAGGTGAGGAAGTTTAAATAGGTCAGATATGTGAGCCTTGATCCACTAGGACTGGTGGTGTTATAAAAGTAGGAGACACCAAGGATGTGTACATGGGGGTGAGGTCACAGGAGGACACTAAGGAGGCAGCCGTGTACAGCTGAGAGCGGAGGCGACCAGAGAAACCCCATCTGCCGGCACCTCGACTTTGGACTTCAGACCTTCAGGACTGTCTGCTGTTTAAGCCACTGTTCGTGGTGTTTCATCATGGTGACCCCAGAAAACTAATACCACAGGGATGCTTGCAAGTGTCGTTTTCAAATTTAGAGAGAGTGATCACGGTGCTAACTCGACAGCAGATGATAAAACAGTCGATAGGCTTCTTAGCACCCCCACGGTGGGCCTAGGGTGGGTGTGCAGCGGTGCTGGGTGTCAGGTAAAGGGCCGAAGACCAAGACCAGACCAGGCCACAGCAAGCCTTTATTAGGGGAACAGATCTGCCGGGCTGTCTCTGAACAAAGGAGAGACAAAAGCAATATGGCGGGGGCAGGGAGAGTCTTTTATAGAGACTGGGGTGGGGCCTGTAGGGGCTGAGGTGGGGTTGAGTGAGGCAGTGACTAGGGAATGGAGGAGCCGGTGATGTCACTAGGTGGTAGGAGGCGAGCGAGTATTAGGTTACTCTCTAGGTGGGAACAGGGGCATGCTGGGAAGAAGGGTTTGTTCTTTGGTGGGAGCAGCCATCTTGGCATGATGTCACCCAGGGGAGGGGGCAAGGCACCCTAGGAAGAGGGCAGCTACTATGCATAATAGCTGCTGAGGTAGTGGGAGACCTATCACTGGGGTGCTGCTGTCACACTGGAATTAGCATTATCTCTGTAGATGGCCCCCTGACAACTTCTTAACAGGGGACATTTGTCACTGGCTGTCCCTCTCTGAGTCCTACCTACCCTATTGTTGCAGTCTGTATTGGTCATTTTTTGATTACTCTGAGTACCAAGGTTGTGCAGCTTTAAAAAGAAAAGAGATTTATGTAGCTCAGTTTCGGAGCCAGAAAGTTGAGATCGGTCTGCTCCATGGGCTGAGCCTCTGCTGAGGGGATGGAGGCTGGAGTATCATGCGAGTGCAAGAAAAAGAAACTTAAAGTAGTTCATTTTCAAGATGAAATAGTTAATTCTGAGTGGAAAGTTACTGGCAGTTAAAAATGTGTAATTGCCTGACAAAATTCATGCATTTAGAGTTTCTCTAAGCAAATAGGATCTTGGAGAGAAATAAATTAGAAAGAAAGTCTTTGTGAAAAAAATGTAGACGTGAAAGCTAGGGAAACATTTAATCCCAAATTTGCCTAAACAGCAACATCTGCTTCTCAGAAAGTCTTGGAGTAAAGAGTTGGCAGTGTGATAAAGAAATCCAAAGTCAAATTGGGAGTGACTGAGAAGCTTACAGATGCCGTTAGGGAAGACTGTTCTCAGCCAGTGAGGAAGATGGAAGGAGCTGCACGCCAGGCTTTGAAGTGCTTGCTGTGCCTGCCCTGGATGCGCTTGTCCACCAGACACCCAGCTTGCGGGCTGCATAGACAGCTTTGCTCTTGCTGCTCTGCCTGCCTCCAAAGTCCATTCTTTGGGTCTGGACAAATGCATGCATTTCTCAGGAGTGAAAGATCACATCCTGGGTAGGAAGGCAGAGTGCAAGGAGGGGCCAGGCCCCTCTCAACAAGCAGCTCTCAGGGAGCCAAGGTCGGGGCCCCATGAGGACATCCTCCCCTTCTTCCCGGGCCAGTGTCCCCATGACCTGAGGACCTCCTGCCAGAGGACCCAGCGCCCCTCACACTGCCACCTGGGGACCAGGCCCTCAGTACAGGAGCTCCAGGGGCAAAGCCACATCTCACTTGCGGCAGGCAGGGTCATGTCCAACCTGCACAACCTCACAGACTTCTGTTTCTTCTTCTAGTCTCAAGTTCTGTCTTAACCCATCACTGGCCAACTCCAAAACTTGATACTCTTTTTTGCTAGAACAATTTAATTCTTTCTTTAAGCCTTCTCTAATATAGACTAATCTAGGGAAAAGGAATGTTTTCTATCTCAAAATTAATCAAGCTATTTTCTTTCTTAAAAGTAAGAAGGAAGAGAAAATCTCTTCCTATGAAGAATCGTTCCCAGTTTCTAAGTCGTCTGCTTAAGCCACAGTCTTCCTTCAGAGTAATTGTTTTCTATTTGGCATATATTATGTTGCATGGTGTTCTAATTAGCTTTTGAAAACTGAGGCCATTTAAAGAGAATTTTCACAAATTCTTTGTCTCAGCCATTTTTCTCAGAGCTGAAACACAATACCTGACACCCATATCTTAAAGGAAGGAGAGGTTTATCTTGGCTCACCAGTTTTAGAGGGCTCAGTCCATAGTTGGCTGGATCCCATGCAGGGAAGGCATGTGCACGGGTCTGGTGGAAGAAAGTTGCTCACATCATGGTGGCGGGACACAGAGAGAGGGGAGGAAGCAGGGAAAAGAAAGCTCCTTCCAGATCACGCTCCTGTGGCCACCTCCAACCAGGCCCCACCTCCTGACATCAAGCCAGCTATGGCACCGCTGTGCCGTCACCTTCCACACACATGGGAATTTGTCGTGATATTTTAGATTTGACCACAACACACTTGTTCTGATTTAAATACAGCTTTAAGAAGCCAGTCATACATTCCGTTTTCCCAAGGGCTTGGATGAAATATCACTACTCCCCGAAGTTCTGACAAATTGGTTCAAGTGGGTTTGCTACATCTTAGATTAATTATGATAACTAATAGGGTTCTGAAAATTCCATGCAGTATTACGTATTTAGATATATTGGAATAATCTCATAATTTTCGAATCTCCTTATCACTATGACTCTTCCACTGTGGGTTGAATTGTGTCCTCTAATAAGTCATGATGAAGTCTTAAGCCTAGATACCCATGAATGTGACTTTATTTGGAAATAGGATTTCTGAGCATGTAATAGTTAAGGTTATTCTGGGTTGGGGAGGGAAAGAGATATCATATGACTGGCGTCCTGAAGAAGCCACAAAGATACAACTACAGAAGAAGGCAGGCAGAGATTACGGTTGTCCTTGGCAGCTGAAAACCGGGGAAGCCAAGGATCACCAGCCAGCACCAGAAATTGAGGCAAGAGGGGTCTTCTCTGAGTCTTTCCAGGCTGCTGACACAAATGCCGTGGAGTGGAGAGCTTAGCCAGTAAGCTCCCCTCTCCCTCCCTCCCCCCCTGCCTGCCTGCCTGCCTTCGATTCCTTCCTTCCTCATTTCTTCCTTCTTTCCTCTTTGGTGATGCTGGAGATTGAACCCTGGGTCTTGGCTTAGGCTAGTCAAGTGCTCTACCACCAAGCTGCACCTCAGGCCTCACACCTCTGTCAAGGGCGCTGATCTCACTCATGATGTCTCTTCCCTCATAACCTAAGTACCGCCCAAGAGCCTCTCTCTTATCCATCACATTGGACGTCTAGGTTTCAGCATAAGAATTTTTGGATGGGATAAATATTTAATCAATAACAAACAATCTTCTAAACCCTCCAAAGCGAGCATGGTCCTGCCAAAACCTTTATTTGATACTTCTAGACTTCAGAGGTGTTAGACAATAAATTCCTGTTTTAAGTCATCCCTTTGGTGCCAATGTGTTGTGGCAGCCCTAGGACAATAGTGCTGATTTATATCCTACATCTCTCTTGATTGGATTTCCTTATTTGATTATGGATCTAAAAGAAAAGTGCTCAGTCTTCTTTTGAATTCATTGATTTATGTTTTCATTTTTATTATTTTTTCCTCTTGCCATTCTCAGGCCTTTTCTAACTATATACTTAGAACCTTCTAATAGTTGAGTGATTAGTGCTGTTATCACAGCCAAACTCCAGTTGCAAAGCCTGGCAAAGATACATTTGTCACACATGAAAAGTCCAGTGGTATTTTGTTCTATAGTTGAGTCATCTGAAACACTCATGTATTAGTCAGCCTCCCCATCACTTGGACAAAATACTCAGCACCCACAATTTAAAAGAGGAGATATTCAATATGGCTCACAGTTTTAAGGAATCAGTCCATGGTTGGCTGGTTCCAAGGCAGAAATGGCATGATGGAAAGGCCTGGTGAAGGTTCGCTGCATATCCCATGATATCCAGGAAGCAGAGAGAGAAGGGAGGAGTCACAGTGTGACAGCAAAGTGCACTAGCTTCAGCATTACAGCCAAGTATTATAGCTATTCAAAGGTCTCTGGAGGTGAAGACGTTCAGCGGCACTCAGAGAGGTAGAGAGAACCTTTATTATGCCAGGCTCAGAGGAGTTTGTACTCTGAGGGAATGAGTTTGTACCTGAACAGAAATGTGAGCAACCTTATATAGAGATCTACAGGATGGGAGGGGGGGCCTCCTACCAGGTGAGCATGCTCATTGAGGTGGATGCGCAGAGTTAACAGAACATTTTTGTAACCTTAGGTAGAAACAGAAGCATCAGCACAGTTACACTGCTTCAGCAGAACATCTTATGGCAAAGTGGGGAGGGGGCTTGGCAACAGACCAGCCCCACCCTGTTATTTCCTTATCAGTGGAGGGAGGTGTACTGTCTAATGGCATAGCCCCAGGGACCCACGTCTTCCAACAAGGCCCCACCTCCTAACAGCACATTCAGCTAGGAACTCATCAATAGATTAATCCATTCTTGAGTATGGCACCCCCATGATACAATCACCTTCCAAAAGCCCTACCTCTGAACACATGAAGGCTTTGGGGCACCATCTAGATCTGCACCATAACATCTGGAGACGGGTCGTGGGAGCAGGAGAAACGGAGGAGACACGGTTCTGTCGCTGTTTTAGCCTGGGAGAGGCATTTTCCCTGCTCTAGTTCAAAGGCCTGAAGCAGCTCCCAGGCCCCAGCCTGACCGTGTGTCAGTGTGGAATGTGCAGGGGCCTTGGAAATTGAGACTGCCCTGCTGTAGTCTTCTTGGTTGCTTGTTTGCCTCAGGGATAGTTCAGCTGCATAAAAGATGGATTGACCTGTGAGTACAGCTTAGTTACATCTCATATATTTTAACATCTCTTCAGCCAGCTTTCCTTCAAATGTGTATTTTGCCTCCCACTGCATGTGTGAAACAATGCAGATTGCGCATGGCTTTTTCTTCTTTTGTAGATACTTTGATGGTCCGCGCTGACTTTCCCCTCCTCACACAGAAACCTGGAGAACTGGCCAGGTCCTGCCTCCAGCTGGAGGGGTCCTAGCATTGCCCCAGCCCCGTGAGGCCCCGGAAGTTGCTGGCTATCTCCAGCCGCAGCTGCTCTCCACTGGGCTGTGCAGCTCAGGGTCTTGGCCGGGACAGGGGCCCTGGAGCCTCCTGGAGCTCCTTCTCAGGGGCTCGCTCCCTCTGGAGCTTTGGCCAAATGACCCTTCACTGGCGCCCTTTGTTTCCTTCTCCCAGCCACGCAGCTCTCTGCATTGTCTCTGCTTCCATCTGGGAAACACTCCGGGAGGAGCCAGGACGAAGGCTGCACCCCTGGTCCTGCCTGCCCTGTGCTCTGCACCTGACTCATGTTCCTAGGCTCAGAGGGAAAGCCTGTCCCATCCCTTCTCAAATGTGATGTTCTCAGTCACAAAGGAAAACCTACTTTAATTTCTCACTGACCGAAGGGTTTGTTAGGGTTCTTTCACATTTTTTCAGGGTTTTTGAGTAATTTTAGTATTTTGCCGTCAAATAACATGGCATTTACAACTTTTTGAAATGGATTGAGGCTCATTCTTGGCTTAACAGTTAATCAGATTTAAGATAGCAATTACTGTGTTGTTCCATGAAATGATTATATAACCAGTATAAATTCATTGTTGATTCATTTAACATGATTCAAGGATATTACTCCAGTTTTCTATGTCTTTTCTTGATTTTGGTCTCATTGATCACTCAAAAAGGACATATAACACTGTGTGGAGTATTTTTCCCCTTTATTAGGGTTTTTAACAATTTATTTCCCTTTTTAAACTTCAGTTTTTGCTTTGTATATTTTGATGTTTTGTTATTATCCAAATAAGCATTCCTACCTTTCATCCTAACTTTATATTTTCTTCCTAAATGAATCCCATTAAGAAGAAATAATCTTTCTTCAGTTTTAGCAGTTATTACTTTGACTTATAGATGGCTAAAATTAATTTCATTATTTTGCCCTTTTCATTCTTTATTTTTGTTATATAAGTCATTTTCTGCCCTTTAAAGAGTCGCGAATCATTTGTTGTAGTGCTGTCATTGTAGACCTGATGAAGTCTGGCACTGTTTCGGGACACAGTCTGGGTGCTTCTGTGTTCGTAACTCCAGTCACGGCTGCTGCTCCGCAGTGTCTGAGCTGGTCTTGTCCTGTTGCAGCCTCGAGTCCCAGAACACGCCTGCAGGATGCTGCTTTTAGTGCTTCTGTTGCTGATGCTTGCTACCTATTTTCAGTAAAAATGAGTGTATCACTTACCATATGCATCCACTTGGAAGGTTCATATCTCTTTGAAAGTTGTAATAGTGGTTACCTTCAAGTTAAAAAAGGAGAAACTTTTACAGTAGACACCAGTGGAAGTGCGAATGCCTGGTTTAGAACTTCTGTTTTCTAAAATATTTCCCTCCTCTGGTCACTGATGCAGAGATGCTGGAGCAGGATGCCCTCCCCCGCTGCAGACAATTGCTGGTGCCTGGGGATCATGTTGACTGTCAGGTCTGGGGCGAGCCTTCAGGGAAGTGCCCACAGGAAGGAGCATCTGTCCCCAGATGGCTGAGAGCAGGTCTTGAGCTCATCGAACTCTGTGGTTTTGCCTACATGGATCCTGAGACACCGCTGAGAGGTGGCCGGTGCACACTGAGGAGGCTTGTTGGTGCCAGAAGGAAGGCAGTGGCCCCAGACTAGAGCCTGTCCACAAGCGCCCACCTCCCACAGATGTGCCTGTGGGCCCAGCCACACCCTCACACGTCCCAGCCCTCTGAGGGGCACCAATGACTTCATCCAGCAATGTCTGAGAACTCTTCTGCTTTTATTCAGCTTTTCAGCAGAGTAAGTTCAAATAACAACTGTGGGTGGAACGCTATGATCTTAGTGAATTCAAACAGTCATGTGATTATCAAGCACTCCGGGTTTTCTGCAAAATATTAAGTGTGTAATCTGCAGAATTTGAGAGGAGGAAGTCAGCTTAGAGGTCGCCTTGCCTCACAGCTCATTGATCTCAGTCCTCTGGACCACCTGCTGGGACAACTCCTTGGAGAGGAAGCTGGAGACGACTGTAAGTCTGAGGTATGACAGAAACTGCGACCGTGGTCATGGTGGCCCTACGGTAACAGTCGATGTCACATTCATAAGTCAATCGGGAGTTTGTCAAGCAGAACGGTGTGGGTTTTGCTGAGAAAGTGTCTCTGAGAAAGGGACAGGAGGGTGTGAGGGCGAAGTACTTGGGCCCGGTGAGGGCTGTGATCACTCTGCAGATCCTGAAGGAATCTCTGTCTCCAAGGACGAAGACCGAGCCGCCTGCAGACCTAAGTGCCGGATGAGGACCATTAGTCCTGCAGCCAAAACTGTGCGGCGGTGTCAAGATTCAGCTAAGAGAACGCCCCTGGGGGAGAAGACAAACCAGAAGCTTTCTGGGAAAGGCTGGGCTGATGATGCTCTCCGGGACACTTCTTGCAAGAAGTGGCCACGCCCACGTGGCAGGGAGCGAGGAGAAGCATGCTTAGTTGGATCAACCTTTCAGTTGTGGGTAGAGATAAGGATACATCGAAATTCAAATATGAGTTTTGATTTTGAAAACTGCATTGTTAATTTCTAAAAGTGGACTTTTGTTCTGTAATTGACTGAAAATTTTGTTCCACTTGTATGGTCTGCTTCACCTCCTCTCTACTCCCTCTCAGTCTCCGTGGCCTAATTACCGATCCTCCCCTCCACCTGCTGCTCCATGCACAGACCGAAGGTGGTCCATGGCAGCTTGTTCCTGCATCTCCACCCAGACCATCCCAGCCAGTGCCAAATTATATGGGTTCTGTCTTCTCTGGTCACCTCAGCTGCCAACACCAGGTTCTTCGCCGTTAGGCCCAGGTAGAAGACACCCTCCTCCCCTATTTGGAAACCCACAGTCCGTTTTCTGATTACCCAACTCCTATACTCTCTTCTTTACAGCAGAAGGAAGGCTTTTTGTTTGTTTGTTTGTTTGTTTGTTTGTTTTAAACAGCAATTAAATTATATCACAGCCCTCTTCCTGAATATGGCCAAATGTGTCATTATCCTTTATAAAGATACTACTAATGCCTTGAATTTATGTATTATTACCAGCTGGCCCCCAAATAACACTATGATGTAGCTTTTACAGATCCTCATGTAATAAATGAGGCCATTGATGTTCAACGAGGTTAAATAACTTGCCCAAATTCACAAAATTTGAGGTTTCTAAATTATGATTCAGGTTGTGTGATTCCAACACTTGCTCTTTATATTTGGGAAAAGGAAATTCTTTCTCTCCTTTTTTAATAACAAAGTACATTTATGTTTTTCAATAGCTGACTCTTCCTGCCAGAATCAGTGAGAATTTTTCTTACATTTTAATAACTTTGAATGCAAACTGGATGTTGTGGTTAAATTTTCAGCAGTTCTGCATTATTACTTAAAATAGCAGGAGGAACAAGAAACACAATCATAGCATTTCTGAGGCTGAGCTTCTGTACTTCATTTCTTACAATGAGGCATAATTCTAATCTTTCTTAAATAAATGGAGTTTAATAGATTATCAGCCTGATAATAAAAAATGAATACTTTAAAATCCTTTGGCTTGTTTTTCTCAGAAATTTTGGATTTTATTTTCAAGAAAATTTAGCTTTGAATGGTATTTTGTATTTCAAATCTATTTAAATTCTATGTAATGTATTTGGTATTCAGATGGGGTGGAGACAATAGAGAAGAATTGGCCCCAAGTCCTGTGTTTACCACCTAAGCTTGTGAACTAATCCAACTACTCTCGCTAAATTTTCCTTCAACTGATCTGAAGAATAAAGGCTAGCTCCAGCCTCGCAAGGTCTTTGTGAAGATCAAGTACGATGCCACCTTACGTGCCCACCGTAGAGGGTCCAGAAGAGCTTGTCGTAGTCCAGGTGGGACAGGGTCGGGCAGTGTAGGACTGCAGAGCCCAGAGGAGGCACAGTCGAGGGACGCCTGGCTCTGGAAGACTGCGGAGCACAGCAGGGGGAGAGCGTGAGCTCCAGCGGAGTAAATGGACGAACAAAGGCAGAAAGAGCTGTGACCCAGGAACTTCCAGAGCAGCGAGGTTTGTCTTGGGACAGGCGTGCAGAAGGATAGAGGCGAAAGTGTCGGGTCGATGAGAGGGAGATGTTCCATTTCAGCCAAATTCGAACACACCAGGCACTGTAAGACGCACTGTGATTAGGGCAGCACTCAGAAAGAACCTGGCCGACAAAGCCGAGACCCTTAATATTTACTTTATTATATTAAAAGAACACTTTTGTGTGTGTGTGGTACTGGGGACTGAACCCAGGGCTTTCACACTAATCTACATCCTCAGCCCTTTTTCATTTTTTAAGACAGGATCTCCCTGAGTTGCCGAATTGTGTGGGCGGAGGCTGCACTTGAGACCCTCCTTCTTCAGACTCCCAGGATCACACTGTGCAGCATGCCTCCGTACCTGGTGAAAGCAACTCTTGGACTTAGCCATCGCATATCATTCCCATGCATAAGTAGGAAGTAAACTACGAGCAAGAAAATCTGCTCAAGAATGCCCCAAACAGCTTTGCTTTCAGCACTGAGTCAAAACTCGCAGAAAATCTATTTTCCATACAGTTTTGTCCTCTGTGCCACCAAAACCACTGCGATGTGATGTTTTTTAAAGAACTGCTTCATTATTGCCCCGGGATTTCCTCCAAGCTGCTGCTACCCGTTCTGCGAATTCTGATGTGCATGCACGAGCAGCAGTACCCACAACACCATGCCACGGGGCTGCTGAGATTCTGAGACACAAACTACAAACTGATTCAGAGATCCTAACTGGACACAGAAAATATGCTTCTTAGAAGATCTTTGATGTTCGGTGGCTGGGCAAGGCCTTGAACATACATTGTTCATGGAGTCTGTAGCTAAGTCTGCAGCCCGTGAGAAGCACAGGTGGTTCTGAGTCAGGTGTGCGCTGTGGGCGGGTGGCAGGAGAGGTGGGTCCTGGTGAGGGAAGAGGACAGAGGGCACCAGAGACTCTCCATGCAGTGCCTCGCCACCCAGCAGGCTCACAGGCCACTGCCCTGCTTACCTTTGAAGTTAAGTGTTGCCTTCTGCAATCCTAGTCTGCTTGTGATGTAAGAATGGGAGGCTTTGTGAAACCAACTGTGGGAACTCCAGCTAGTCTGACTTCCAGCGCTCACCACCGTGCACCCGTGGGCCGGAGGTGACTCCTTAACGCACTTCACCGGACCAGCAGAGGAGGACAGCAGCTCTGTTAATTTTTTAAAAAGTGAAATCAAACTCTCAGCCGTTAGATGGGGCCCATGTCCTCCTGTTCACCACACGGCTTGACCCTAATACATCTGGTCACTTCAAACACCTAATTTTCCTGCTCAGTGTCGGAGTTAATTTACATTTGTGACCCTTGGCACATGGGCTGATGGCCCTGGCCATTTCCTTTCTTCTAGGGCAGATATTCAGACCCAGATTTTATTGAAGCATACATCTGTGATCACCACTTTCCCTCCAAACGACTGATTAGTCCAGGCCACAGTGGAAGACCAGAAACAATCAGCCTCTTTTTAGTTCTCTTGCATCTTCATCCTGCTTAATTTCTCTGGGGATATCTGATCCTGCTTCTTTGAGAGGCCTTGTCTCTTTCCTTCCTGTGTTAATTGAATTAATATTAATGAGTACCAAATGATACATTTATCTCTCCTTTTTCTAATCCTAGGGGCTGAATTTATGCACTGTGAGATTCCAGGAAGAAATCTTAAACATTCAAACCGTGGCAGAGAGAGGCCTGGCCGAGCAGTGGACGTACTCAGCCGGAAGCCAAGACCCAGAGTCCCCCAGGCTGGTCGGAACTGGCTTCCGACTTCCGTTCGAAGGCCACGCGCTCGTGTTTCCAAGGACTCCGTATCCCCACTGCCACTTGAGCTTTTGAACCCGCAGCTGTGCCTGACTCTGTGCTGGAGGAGGCAGGCGTTGCTCCTCATTTTCTTTCCCCATCCCCACATTCGGGACATAGGATCGTGAGCCGCGAGTTGAGCGAGGACAGAGAGGCAGGGACGCTCTGCACGGGACACGGGGGCACGCGAAGAGGGCACCAGAAGGGCAGCTCCAGGCCCTCATCTCCGCAACTCACACTGTGCGTCAAGAGCGACTCCGGAGGCGCGGAACGCCAGAGCCCCGGAGAGGGAACAAAGGCCCTGAAGATGTTGGGAGGAAGAAGGAGGAAGAACAGAGGCAAGGCCTCAAGGGGGGGATTTGCCTCACTGCCCACGGGCAAGCGAGCGACATGGAGCCCCGGGGCAGCCACATGCTGGACGTCCCCAGCCCGTGAAAGCGGCCATGGGCTAAACTGGAAGAGCCTCACCACCACCTCGGAGCATCCCCGACTGCAGCCAAGTCGCCCACACGGCCACAGAGCCCCCTTGGCGGCAAGCAGGCGGGTGGGCAGTTCAATGAGGGCCTGAGAGCGGGCAGAGAGCCCCGGCCAGCCCGCGGGCTTAGCGGGCTGTCCCGCACCCTTTCCGGTGTTACTCAGTGGTGGGCGTGGCCTGGCCTGGGTCCTTCCCGAGCCCCGAGCTCTGCAGACCCTAGGGCAGGACCGTGTGGGAGCAAAGTCAGAATAACTGACTCGTGAAGACGGAGGGCAGGACGTGCTCAGGGTCATCCCTCTTGCAGCAGGCAGGAATTCACTTTGTGCAACAGTCAGGCATTGCCTTGTCTTCCCTGCCCGTCGCAGGACAGCTTGGGGGGTCCCAGTACCTCGCGCTGCTGTTTCCGAAGAGCGTACCCATTCTTAGACCTCTTAGGTTCTCAAGGTTCTCACAGTCTGTGAAAGTCTCTTACCGAGGGACCGCTTTGCCTTCCTCTGCCGGCAGCCGCCTCCCTAAGGAGCCCCGGAGGTGCTGAAGGCTCTGCTTCTTCTCCCTTCCTCAGGGCCGCTTCCCTCTGGCCTTTCCTGTGCTGCAGTCAAGTGGCTGTGGTCTGCACTCTGGTCATGCGTCAGCTCCGGGCCCACCACATGCACAGTGCCCCGGGTCTGTGGTCCACATGGGTACACCCAGCACCCCGTGCAAACGACTGAGGCGGTTAATATGCTTTGCCCACTTACCATGGATTGCCTTTGAGTGCTTGAGGACAGACTGTTTTCAGCTCTCAGCCTTTCATGTCTCCAGGCACTGAACTAAGACCCAAATGTGCAAAGGTGGGTATGGCCCACTCTGCCCCCGAGCGAGCATCAGCCTTGTAGGGAAGACTGAGGGAGAGCCAGACCCAGGAGCGCCTCCTGCCTAGTGTGGTTCAGGAGGGGAGGCCAGAGAGCGAAGTGCCACATGGGAGCAGCAAGGGAGGAACAGGGCTCCCTCCATTGGTCTGGGTCCCACCAAAACAGAGGCAGGGTGGCACAGGTGTGTCTTCTTGCTCAGGGCTCAAGTCTCTTTGGGGAGGCTTCCCCGCTGACCCCCGAAGAGCAGGGCAGGCTGTTCATGATGGTTCCGTGGTCCAGCCATCCCCAGGAGATGAGTGAGGCCCTCCTACTACGTGTAGGTCCTGTGTTCTCACACGGGCCCACAGTGGCTCTGGTCCACTCCTGAGGGCCAAGCTGGCTGGGGCTCCTCCTTGGGAGAACGTTCCAAAAGGGGCATTTCTTCTGGAGCCAGAGTGCCATGCTAACGCTCAAGTGCCAAGGCAAAAAGTCTCTGCTGTGTGGGGAAACTTGGCCTCTTTGATTTTCACCCTGTGTGGAGAGGAAGTGGATTGGATTTTCTGCGAAATCATCACACTTGCCTTGCACCCAGAGACACTGCCAGGGAGGGGGTGTGGCATAAATGTTGACGGTGCTGCCCAGAATCCTTATGCCAGGGACTGGAAATCTGCAGGCCTGTCTCCCTCAACAAAGACCTGGAACAGACACAAAGATGCTGCTTGAGGCAAACATCCCCCCGTTACTGAGACCAGCTCCGCAGTCCATGGACACAATGCCGATGTGCAGTGTGAGATGTGACTAACATCTGCTCACTTTCAGGATTTTGCTTATGCAGATACTGGGGAAGGGAATAAATCTTTTTGGTGGAGTTGTTATCCATATGTTTATGATGTTTTAGTTTTAATCTTTTATATTTAATGCTGAAATTTTCTAGCTAAGATAACTCCAACCGTGGTAATAAACAAATGGCAAAATCCAAAACGGCTCAGTGCAAAATAATTGAAGTCTCCTTGCTATTTGCTGAGAGTCCAGGATGAGAGTTTGTAATTGACAAGCAGCAATCGGCAACTCAGCAGCGTTCTTGCTGTTTCTCAGCTCACGGCTCTTACGAGAACTGGCAGGCAGGTGGAGTGTGGGAGTGAGGGAGCCTGTGCCCTGTTACCCTGCATGGGCTGAGCACGGCCTCTGTGTCTGTGGACTGACTGCAGGACGGGCTGCTAAGGTAAGGCAAGCAGGGCAGCACCGCAGCGCCTTGAGGCTGAGTGACCCTCATCTGAAATACACGGGGCTAGAAGAGCTCTGGATTTCATGTTTCTTAGGCTTTGGAATGTTTGCATAAATGTAATGAGATGTCTGGGGATCAAGGCCAGAATCAGAAGATGATAAATTAATTTATAATTACATAAATGTAAGTCAAAATAAAAATTAGATTCAATTTCTCTTCTCTTGGAGTTAGAAATGTGTTGGGAAAACTTACGAGACATTCTTCCCCTTCCATAGAGTAGAATGTCGGACTAAAACTCACAAAGATATTGTGGTACCAATGCCTATCGATTCCTTTAGTGGACGGCACTAGGCACTGTGCTTCCTCAGCCATGATCCTAGATTTCAGACAATAAACGCTTACGCTGGGTAACTGGAAAATAGATGGATGTGTGAGAAAGCTGTCGAATGGCCCAGAGTCTCCTGAGAAGTTTGCAGTGACCTGGAAGGCTCTGGAAGAAGCCCGACTGCAGGCCTGGGCACACGTGCAGCAGGCCGGCCTTGCACTGTCCCTGACCCTGGAGTCAGCCGAAGGCGGAGGCTTGAGGGTCAGTGCTGCTGACAGTGGTTCCCGCCCCACCTTTCCCTGGGGCCACTGGCTAGGCCTCTGACCTCTAGGAGTCCCCCTTCCTGGTTTCCAGTGGTGAGAGGTGAGGTGAGTCAGAGGATTCTGCATCAGACGCCTGAAGCCTCACTTCCCCCAAATGGTGCCGCTCCATGGTCAAGCGTGGAGGAAAACACACTCCGATCACTGACGCGAAGGACGCAGCAAAGTCCAACAAGGGTTGGATCTAGTCCAAGTCTGGGACTCAGGCTGTGTTCATTTCTCCATTTCTTTCACAGTCTTACCATTCCATAAAGATGAATGAAGTTGTAAAGTTTACAGTCAACAACTCAGAGTGGGAGTTTGGTGAAATGGTTTATTTTTGTAATCCGAGCACTGGCAGGCTGAGGCAGGAGGATTGGAAGTTTGAGCCCAGCTGGGCAATTTAGGTACTTAGCAAGACCCTATCTCAGAATAAAAGATTAAAAAGGCCCAGGGATGTAGCTCAGTGCAAAGGCCCTGTGTTCAATTCCTAGGACTGAAAAAAAAAACCAACTCAGACTGCATGAAAGAAATGAAACCAAATCGAATTTTGGTGAAATGTATAAACACATATACTTGAGACTGTAAGGAAGGGATTTCAGGCAGGCCATGCAGCAGTTTATCTTCTCTTTGCTTTCAGCTAGTACACCAGTGACTGGTGCTCTTTGGCTAGGAGGACAACCCAGGCCTGCATCCCTGAGTTGTGTGCACCACGTGGTCCTCTGAGATCCATCGCCCTGCAGTCGTTTTCCCTATGATCCAGGCAGAGCACTGTGAGGGTGACCACCGAGTTCGGCCACGCTCCTCTCTAGCCATCTCTGCCAAGGCGTCTCGTAGTTATCTGGTAACCATGATCCGTACTTGCAGTAGACACTAGCCCTTTCACAGTAGCGGCTTCCAGTCCCACGGGGTTACTGCTTGGTCTCCCGGCAGAAGCATCACACCTGAAGCAGCCTTGCCTCTGTGACAGGCAGTGCAATCACTGAGTGCAGACAGCAGAAGGTAGAGTCCCTCGAGGAGAGAGCAGCGCCCCTCTGTGAGGGAGGTGCCCTGCTGTCCCGCTTCTGGACACCTCTCCTTAACGGGAAGGAGTGCAGCACTTCCAGCTTAATGATGTGCACGGCTCCCAGGATTTTACCCCTTGCCCTCACTCAGCGGTAACTGAAGCCACTCCCCGTGAACCTCACAGTGGTCCAGCACAACTTCCACACATCGCCGTGGACCACTGGGCACCCCAAGCCTTTCCTCTCCTCAGCTCTCGAGAGGGACCATGTGTTCACACGGCGGTGTAGGACTTCTCTGACGGGAAGGAGAGCCTGGGCTCTGACTCTGGCCTCCCACGTCACCATGTCTCTCACAGGCATGGGATTCGGTGTGGGAACTCCTCTTCTTGTGGGAAGGTTTCCTTCTACCTCTGCATTTAGCCCCAGAGTACGTGTGTTGTGCAGCTGAACTGGCTCTATTAGAGTGTGGTCTCGACTAGAAAATATTTATTATTTCATCGCAATAATCTCCCTAAAACTTCTTTGAGGAAGACTGTAAGATACCCTTTTAATGTTTGGGTTTGTGTGTGAGTATGATCATAGTATCTCTTCCCCAGGACCAACAATCTATTCCATTCAAGGAGCTCCAGATTTAGTAATGAGTGAGTAGCTGTTATTCTTAATTGTGAGAATTAAAATTAGCTTCAATTTGATGTTTAAAACTGACTTCTTCCTGAGATAAGCATACACTGAAAAGATTCCTATAAAATTTAAAAAATGTTTAGCTATCAAATTAGCAGTTAAGTTTTGCTTTGTTCTTTAAAAAAAACTTGGAAATTAACAAAGTATAGAAAACTTCAAATATATAGAAACAATAAAAGAATTTTACAGTGATCATGTGTATGCCTATTGTGAGGTTCTACCATTGACATTAAACATGTTTATCACTCATTTCTTTCTTTCTAAAAACGTATCTTAAAGTACATTGCAGACTTGGCATGCTTTCTTCTAAATTGTTCAGCATGTGTATCAGTGAGTGGTGTTGAGTATTTGTTTTCAATTTTCTTTTTTTTTTTTTTTTTTGGTACCAGGGATCGAACTCGGGACCTTGCACCTGTAAGGCAGGCAATGGAACCACTGAGCTAAACCAGTTTTTACAGTAAAATTTACATATAATCAAAAGCACAGAAGATGGATGTGCGCTTCCTGAGGAGCCGGGCTCAGGTGCGAACTACAGGCCCTGGCAGCAGCGCTCTTGTCAGTCAGGCCTGAGCCATCACGGGAGGGAAAGCCGCCTGGACTTCCTGCATTCGCGGCTGGCTTCCCTGGGTCCCACCCAACCCCCGATCTGCATGGTTCGGGGCTGCTGAGACCCATGATGTGCTGACCCAGGGCGCAGGATCGGAGACCAGACGCCTGGGTTTTGGCCACGGGAGCTGAGCAGCTGAGGTGACCTCAGCAGTGCCCGGTGGCCTTGAATTTCGGCCCAGGCTGCCTCGCCTCCCGCAGACTAAACCGACAGCCTGCATTTTTAATGTGAAGTTAATGGTTGCACGAGAACATCATAATTCCATTATGTTATAAACATTAACATTTTACACTAAAATTGCCATTATCATACCCAGTGGAATAAGAACTCGTAGCAATTTGATATCCTTCATTGATTTTAAAAATACACCAACCATTAGTCAGAAATTTCAGGTCTTTTCTTCTTCAAACTCATATATTTATTATTCTAGCCCTCATATTTTTTCATAATATAATGCTTTTGTGTGCTTTAAAAAGTCATTTAATTGATTACTCTGATGTACAACACAAACATAATTTAAACTAGACTAAGCTTTTCTTTGAGGAGTCAGTAACTTAAGTATATTCTGCCAGAGAGTGTTGTCATTACACAATTTTAATAAATTATTAATAAAAACGATATAAATACATTGCAATCTTGACAAATATTTTTTCTGGGCTTCAGGATTATAGACACAATTTTTCATGTTTGTTTTTTTTTTGTCGTTCTTATTTTGTTTTCCAGTGTAAAGTTTCCTTAATGATTATATGCTATTTTATAAGCAGGAAAGATGTCGAGAATAACATTAAATAATGAAGATAGGATATCAATCAAGAGTAATAGACAGAACTGTACTACCTTGCCAGCATGTGAGACAAACTAGATTCCAGGAATAAGACTTTAAAACATTTTTAATGAGTTTTTATAATAACAAGTTAAATTATGCTTATAATAATAAGAAGCACTTCTCAATTAACATTCTGTCATTGTGAGAGTGGAGCTCTTGTACTAAAGTTTTTTTTTAGTTCATTCCTGCTTTTTTAATTGAGTTTGGTACATTCTAGATGCACACAAGGATCATGCTCAGCATGAGAATTTGCACCTGTAAATATGTATCTCGCTGCTTTTGTTCTACTCCCCGCCCCTTGTTCAACCACTCTCACCTCCTTATTTACAGAAGCTTTGTTTCCATTTTCCCTTCTTTCTCATGCTTTTTCTTTTCCCTTCCTTCCCCCCCCCCCCCCAGCCTCCCTTGTTCCCCTTCCCATTAGAACATTTTCTTCCTAGTTCACAATATCTATTACACATTTTGGTCCTTATTTACACTTTTAGTTTCTCACAACAGAGAAACAATGCAATATTAGTTCATTCTTTTTTAAGCAAAATATATCAGTTAAAAACACATCACCTTTCTAAATATTCATAATGAAGTTCTTCTCTTGGATAAATCAAGAAGCCAAGCAGGTCCACTGGCAAATAGACTTCACTTTTTAAAAGTGAAGTGAATTTTTAAAAATTGACTAAGAATCTATTTCATTAGCTAAAAGGAACCCAGGAGAAGAAATGAATGCCATTTTAACACCCTGTGTGTATTCTTTATGTTTATACACATGTATTGTAAACAATTAGACAACACTATCATGCAAAATTATTAAAAGAAAGAACAAAACCATTCCCTTCTTATATTTTGGCAGTTGTAAAGGACTGTAATACTGATCATGCCCAAGGCAGGCAGTGAAGCGCCGGCCCCACCCCTGGCTTGTTCACGGAAGTCAGTCTATGGGCCGAGGTCAGAGTAACTTGCACCCAAAGTCTGTCCCCACAGCTAAAACCTTCTAATCACAACCATGTGCTCTGTCTGTTCTGTTCCTAATTCGAGAACGCTTTGTCTTGGCCTTTCCAAGCCTTGTTTACATTAATTTCCATGGAAACCACACATCACCTTTACCCCAGTTGACTGCCAGTAAAAGTCAGTGCCTGGGGGACCATCCAGCACCTTTGTCGGTTGAATCAGCATTGGTCGTCCTGGCCCCCGCTTCCTATCTCTTAGCGCATTTACTTCTCAGGCCTGCGTCGTGTCCTGGGCAGGGGACTGGAACTGGCTGCAGGGTCCCCAGTCAAGGCGATCACAGTGCTGTCTCTCACCCACCGTTTCGCTGGCAGTGATTTCAGTTACCAGTGGTCCCTGCACCAACTGCTCCTTCCTGGGATGTGGATGACCCCGTGTCCTGGGTGTCCATCAGGGAATGCCACTGGACCCGGCCAGCGGACAGCCAGTCCCGCACTGCACGTGCCTGTGCCAGGAAAAGGCCAGCAGCCTCCTCACAGCCCCCGGTGCCCACACCTGCTCCTCAGGCCATCTCTGTCCATCGCATTGGCACAGTGGCATCGTCGCTGAGGGCGGGAGTGCTGTGCCTTAGGGAACTGAGAGCGACAGCTCTTCCAGAGTTACTGCAGTTCACCATAATTATTCTAGTTCATTATAGCTACGGGTGTTAGCCCCACTACACCTAATTTATGAAATTAACGTGACCATGTGCCTAACATAGGAAGGCCGCTTCCCAGTTTCAGGCATCTACTGTGGTCCGGGATGGCGTCCTCAGGGCGGAGAGGGCCCGGTGTAACCCTGCTTATATCTAGAGCATATCATTATAATTTTTCTATACTATACTTGTGTGTGTGCAAAAGGAATTCTGTTTTTTACCCAAATGAGCTTATGCTGCACAGACCATTCTGCCCCAGGCCCACTGGGTGGCTCTGGCCAGTCATCTCCACCTCCTCCCCGCAGTGCGTGTTTAGCTCGTTTGATGCCCAGCTGACGCCCACGTTCACCAGCTGTGGTTTGAGTGTGTCCCCGGGCCCACGTGCCGGGCCTCCGCTTCCTGCAGCAGTGATGGGGCGGTGCAGGCAGGAAGGGCACAAGGCTTCGTTCTGCTGAGGGGCGCTGTGAAGCTGAGCCCATCACGGAGTCGGAGCCTCCCGCTCATGTCGGAGGAAGGCCCAGGACAGAGCCTCTGCAGGTGCTGCCCTGTGGGCTCTGCTCCTCACCACTCTGGAAGCATGGAGCCCACGCATTTCCCCTTTGTAAACTGCCCGGTCTGGCGTCCTGCTGCAGCAGCGCAGAACGGGCTGAGGCGATCCCCGTCAGCCTGCTTCAGCCTTCGCCCTCGGTTCACCCAGGCCACCCAGGCCACTCGCCAGCCTATCGGAAGCACTTGCTGCACTACTGCTATTTCCTGGGCCTCATAATCCAGCACAGACTCTTTCTTTGATAACATGGACTTAGTGAAGGCGGTGGGCTAAGTATTCTCTAGAGCATCTCACATTCTGGATTTTTCTGACAGACTCCTCATGGTTTTGTTTGGGTTTGCAGACTAGACTAGACTAGAAGCTTGCAGACTAGAAGACTTGCAGACTAGAAAGCTTGGGAGCCAAGCTAAACATTCTGAGTAGAGTGCGTGTTCAGGCTGGTGTATGAGCCACGGTGCATCACAGCAGATGAAATCTCATATCGGGCTGACCCCATTAGAGACAAAGAAGTTGATGCCTGGATCAGAGTGGTGGCTTCTTGATGCCTCCATTGCAGTTGATTTTCCATTTTCCTGGGTAAATAGTGGTATTGCTGTAGCGCTATCTGAATACTCAGGTCCCCACTGACTGGTCATCAGTTTGTTTTAACAATTGTGAAGCATCTCCCAAAGCGATCATTGCATTATGGTTTATGAAATGATTGTTAGGGTTGCTATTTTTGTCCCAAAATATGTCTCCTGATGGAATGAATGGGCTGGAGGTTTTTTTCTTGAATCTTAAAAGATTCTTACCCTGGGTGATATTACAAATATTTAATAACTGGGACAGAAGTGGCACTAGACAGGACTCTGTACAGCCTGCAAGAGAGGCACTAGCACCCTGGCGGCAGGGTGCTGACTCTTTAGTAACTGGGACAGCTAATCGCACGATGAGCTGGGCTCTGTGGGTGCAGTGCTAGGAGCGGCCAGGCGGAGAAGAGTTCAGTGTGGAGATTTTCCTACTTTGTTGTTTTTGCCATAGCTGGGGTGTACGTGTGTCAATGTGCATACACACACTTATTTGCTCATCTGCCAAGTTCTATGTCATAATCTTCATATTATTAAAATAAATTATTTTACATGAGCTATCTGTTGACAGCTAGTCTTTCATAATATGGGAAGGAGTCAAAATATATGCTCCTAACAAAATAATTTATCATCTAATCATTAAATTTTTTCACATCCTCAACATTTTCTGAAGGTTTAAAATTACTAGTGAATATTCCCACCATTCTTTTCACTTAGAGGCTTTATTTAATCCACTGTAATTTGGAATGGCTTGGAAAATAAAAAGAAACTATTTTATTACACTGTTGCCAATATAATATTTTACCTTATCATGAACTTTTAAATTATATCTTAAACCTAAGCTTTAGAATTACATATGTGATTCATTCAACTAAAAGGATATGGCTGTCACTTAACCAAATTGTTAAAGCCAGTCTTTGTGTGAACTAATAAAACCAAATCAGATTTATTTTGCAGCAAGAAATGTTTTCATTTTTCTCAATTCAAATTAGTGTACTAATCTATGCCCTTGAGAAAAACCATCTCACTTCTGAATTCTGTGTCCAAGATAGAAAAATAAGGCTGACACTCTAGCTAGAACTTTTTATCTGGCTAAAATATTTCTTTTTGATGCTTTCTTTGCCTTTCACTGACAAGACTTTCCACAGAAGTAGTGCAGTTTTTGACTTTCATCATAAAATAGAAGAAGCAAATCAATTAACATTCAACTATCCAGTTTCTAACACTAGACTTTGATCTACGAGGCAAGAATATGCTATTCAAATATGCTTTCTGCAGGGTTACAGTGCTTTGGGTAAATGAAAACTGAGTTCTACCTATTATTCTACCTGTCCCTTTACTGAGTGAAGTATTGTGATGATTACTACATTGTCTGAGAGTGCACTGTAGTAAGCAGTTTGGGGTAGGGTGTGAGAAGTATGCCTTTCTTTATAAAGTGGAAGAAAAGCAATTACAAAAGAGGACACAGGAAAGGAGGACTGGAATAACATCTTGACCTTCTGTGCTATCCCAAGGAAATCAATTTGGGAAAAGGAATTGTTGTGGTGTGGAACTAGAATGTCCCCAAGCCTCCTGTATTTGGAAGGTCACTGGATCGAAGGGGGTGTGAATCCACTGATGAGCTCAGAGCTGAATGTGCTTTAGGAGGTGGGGCCGGCCTGCCAGAGGAGGTAGGCCGCTGGGGTGTGGCCCGGAAGGGCACATCCTTGCCTGGGTTCCCGCTGCTCTCTTTGCCCCTTGGATGCCAGGCCTTCTGCCTTGGAGCCAGCTGACCCTGGACTGAACCCACTGGAAACCGTGAGCCAAATAACTCTTCCTTCAAGTTGTGGGAGTCGTGTGGTGTGCCCCCGAGACAGGAGCCGACGGCATGCGTCGGAGGGGAGGGCTGTCTGTGTTTCGAGCTCCTCCGCAAGTCTGAGGGCCTCCCTCTGGGAAGTCCGCATGTATTTCGGGCTCAAACTTACTTTCTGTGGCGGCAGCAATGAGCTCTCCCAATGTTCTGTTTTTAATACAGGCATTTTTTTTAATTTTTAAAATTCAATAGATTCTTCACTGAAGAATACCACGAGCTGAAAGATTAGAGTCTATGAATACTAAGAGTATGTTAGGTTAATTACCAATTAATTCTCTTTTTTGGTACTGGGGATCGAACTCAGGACCTTGTGCTTGCAAGGCAGGCCCTGGGACCACTGAACTAAATCCCCGGCCCTATTACCAATTAATTCTCATAATTGATCCCAAATTCCCTGAAAAGATTTTGCTTGGATTTCACTGGTAGTATTATTGGGGGGTCTATGGTTATACTTTATTATTATTATATTATTTTTTGGACAATACTTTATTATTAACAATAGAAACTCATCCAGGTTCATGTCAGTGAAAGAATGAATGCTTTGGAAGGATATGTGGAAACTCAAAGAACTAAAGGAAGACTGAAGAATTAGGCTTACAAAACAGGTAAAGTCCAAGGTCCAAATCACTGTAACTAAATGAAAGAAGGAAGGAAAGAAAGAAAAAGAAAGAAAGAAAGAGAGAGAGAGAAGAAATTTATGAAGCATGAACTAACAAGTAGTTATTTTTGTTCACTGGCAATATTTACTGAGCAGCTCCTATAAAACTGTGTTAGGACTGGAGACACAGTGTGGACAAATGGAGATAGTTCCTGCTCTCCTGCCCCCTTAGAGTGCTGCCTGATGGATGATGAAATGTGAATGCACTGTTGATTTAAATGTACTATGTACTGTAGGGTTAAACAAATGATCAATCATCAAGTAGCCAGACAGAATAATAAGAATTTATGATGCAAAAATTAGCAGAAATTGAAACTTAGGGACAACTTAAGAAAGTACTTATCATATGATAAATATAAAGCACCATTCTAAGTATTAAAGAAATTCTAGTGATCTGTATTTGTGTAAATTGGATCTCATTAATCATCTTAGGTGATTTTGAACAGTTCTGAGTTTGGTCTTGTCAATTTTAGGAACCTTTACTAACTTATGTAATATATTACTGGTGAGGCATTCTTGGATGCAGTTAAGGTGAAAAAAATCTATGGAACTCAATTGTGTGTTATTTGTCTTTAATTTAGCCAAGGATCCCATTTTTAAAATTATTTATCTGTTTGATTATACCAGTATGCATGAAGCTGACAAGTTTTCTGGCTTTGAGTTTGAACCTGGTGACAATCTGATTCTGTCTGGGTTCTCTGTGCAGGAGTTCTTGTGTGTCTCAGGATGCCAAGAAAGATGCTGGCTTCACATACATGAAGAAAGAGGGGTGAAGGTGAAAGGCTGGTGCCGTGAGCCAAGGCAGGGATGGACAACTTCTGTCTGGGAGTGGAGGAAGGAAAGAGGCACTTGGGGAGGGAGAGTTGCTTGAGCTACAGAAGAGAAATGCATCTGAGAACATAACACAGATGCTCCAGCTTCCTGGACCCAGTGTATCATAGAACATAACATAGATGCTCCAACTTTCTGGCTCAAATGTATCCTTGAGCATAACATAGATGTTCTGGTTTCCTGGGCTCAATGTATCTTAGAATGTAACACAGATATTCCAGCTTCTTGGGTTAATATGTCACATATAAAGATATTATATTCCTTGGAAAATATATTTAAAATGTTAATTCAAGTATGTAAATTATATTAATTTAAAATTATGTAGGACTACTAATTAACAAAAGAAATATGTACTAATAATGAAGAATTAAAGATATTTTTCTTATTATAAAAAAATTACTGTTCACTAAAATCAAGAAATATTCTTTTAAATTGGCAGGTACTTTTTTAAAATGATAAAAAAATATTGCCACTCAAGGCTACTTCTACAAAACATTTTGTTAACATGTCTCTTTATCCATCCACATGCATCCATACATATACATAGATAAATCATTTATGTCTCCCCAATCCCCACTGGGTGATGCAAGGTAAAGATATAATCTGTCTCTAAATTAGATATCACGTTATGATACAGGAATGTTTGCACATGTAATGACCTCAGACTCTTCCAATTATGAATTAATATTCATTTCTTACTAATCTATTTCTTCATACACTGACAAAAAGACAGCCGAGTATTTTATTATCTAAATTATAAAGATACTGGCTGAAATCTAAGACTAATGGTACTGAGAACCATAGACCTGAGTTGCGTTTGTGGGTCTAGTCAAGGCTCCCAGAGATTTGTCTGCACATGCACTGCTTCTCTCTGGAGATTAGCATCCCTCCTCTAAAATCAGAAGGTCTGTAAGCTCATCCTAGAAATGTGTAAGGAAGGAAAACCTAGGGAGCTGCTGAGAGGTAGAAGACCCTGGAGAGATGTGGTAGTGTAGTGGTAGCAAGGGTGAAATGAGAAAAAGGGTTTATCCTCACAGAACACGGGGGGAGAACAGGTGCCGGGACCTCAGGTGTCCTATGTGTAAACGGAGGCTCCTTTCAGTGTGGGGGGTGCTTACGGATGTCATGCCCCCTCTAGTTCCAGCCTCTCTTGCTGTGGGGGTCTGTCTCCTGGACGTGCGCGGCAGGGGTGTGTGGTGCTGTCTGGTGGATGAAGGTAAGGTGTGCTGTGCTCCCTCTGAACAGAACAGACCTCAAGAAGCCACAAGGTGACGGAGCAGCACAGTGTGAGACGTCTGAGCCTCTGAGCCAGCCCAGGTGTGGAGGGGCATTGGATTAGCATCATCTGTTACGTGAACTGGAAAGGAACTTCCTGTTAAGTTGTGGGGATTGAGAGAGCGTTTGATTCAGCTGCTGGCCCTGTCTTCTTTTACAAATATGGAAATAGATGTGCTGAAGAGGAACAAATAATTCCATAAAAATCTCTAAAATAAGAGGCATTGGCTGGGCAGTTGGATGGTCACCAGGAAGGAAACTGAGCCACAGAGCAAAAGACCATGATTCCCGCCACACCCAGCTGCAAAATATTTAGCAAAATTGCTGTCTGTGATACACAAGTGAGTAGGCCACTTGTTTGACAGCTCTAGAAAAAGTGTCTAGAAAGTAGTACAGCTATTTCTTGGGAAATCTGAATTACTATTGGCTGTTATTGTCAAGATATGGCTATAAAAAGACCAAAGGGTTTGCTGGCATATAAGCACAATATGAAAAGAAGTAGAAACAAAAAGCATTTGTGGATTTGCCAGTTTTAAGATAAAGAGCAAGAGATGAAACTTAGAATGCTGAGCAATGAAGACCTGCACGCTTCTTAGGGTGTGGCTTTTCCACTGGTTGCACCAGAAAACCCCAAGGTAGCAGACATTAAGTTGAGGAAGGAGATATATAGGAAGAGAGGAGCAACGAAATACAGGGCCCTGGAAACCAGGCTGACCAGCTCCACCCAGATGCTCTGGATGAAGCTTCTCAGGAATCCCCAAGTTCTGGGGAGTCCCAGGTTTGCTATGAGAAGACCTTATACGGGAAGAACTTTAAAAGTGGCCGCTGGCACAGGGCATAAAAACAATGGGAAGGGGTGTCACAAGCAGACCAGTCACAAGGGCAGCAGGAGTCGGAGGCAGCCGCATCGGCGGACTCTGCAGTGGTCCTCACCCCAGATGGGTGTCGGAAGACGTAGCCACTCAGTGCCCGACATAAAGCAGCATGGTACGTACACTGCACGTTTAACCATTTCTTGATCCCTTATACTCATTTCTGGGTGCAAAGTGAAAGCCACATGAGCTGTTCACACCGTATTGCTCAGGGAGAGGGCGAGGACATACTTCTGTGTGTGACAGGACGAGGCCACCACAGACCTGAGCTCATGCCACACGGTCAGCAGCTGGCTGAGTCCCGAGGAGGAACTCGCAGACACAGAGGCCAACCATTCCAGCCTGGACCTGTCCAGAACCCTCCGACTGTGGGAGATCCAAACGTGGATGCAGAGGAGGAAAATGGGCTGAAGCTTCTTCCCAGAAGGGGCCCTCAGGTGGTGGACAGTGGGCTTCACGCAGAGAGCAGGATCCGAGCACGAGGACCCAGCCCATCCACAGCAGATGCCATTCCTGCCTCCATCCAGGGCCCTTTCCTTGAGTGTGATGGACCAAGGACTGCGGCATTGCCATCCGCGCTGAAGGGCAGCAGGATGCTGTTCACCTTGCCCAGTTCCAGCTCTGAGCATTTGGTGGGAGAGGTGCAGACAATGTGCCGCTTCCAGTCATGGGCTGCCAGGCCAGGAGGCACTGTCTCTGGGCCTGAGGAGAGAGCAGCATTGCTGAAGATCCAGGGCTTGAGGCAGTGCAGGGACAGCCGTGTCTCTACTGCCCCCTTGGAGAGGCTGCTGTGTCTCCTGCAGCCCTGGTAAAGGGATCCTGGCGGTGGCAGCTTCACACCCTCCCAGCCTCCCTTGCACTTTTCCCAGCCATGGAATTGGCTCTGGCCAAGCCCGTGTGAGCAGAAGTGACACATTTCTGCGGATGGGATAAGGGCGTCGAGCACTGATGTTTCCCCCACATTCTTCCCTCGCGGCTGCGTGGATGAAGTCCAGGACAACCTGGAATTCCCAAGATGAGGCCACCACAGGGAAGGAGACCACGCGCCTGCATCACTGTGTGGAGAAACAACCAGGAAGTCTTGCATGGTCCCCACTGACCTGGGATACAATGGAAACAAATTCCTCCTTGTGTTAGGCCACTCCTATGGGGAGACAGTGCCACAGCTGGTAATAATCAGCCTGGGGCTTTGGGAAGACAGGTATTTGTTTATCTGACCCACGCAGATCACTGACTGCTGTCTCCACTTTGTTCTACTAGTCAGCCCAAGACGATGTGCTTGGAAGATGAGAGGACAGGTGTGGAAATCTGGAGACGCGACAGCCCCCCTGTGTGCCCACACAGCGGCACCCTGTAGGTCAGCTTTCTATGCTGGGCCCTACAGCTCAGCTGATTGCTTCCCCTCCATGCCCAGAAGCAGCTGTCTCCGGGCCACCTGCTGGGGCGTGGCTTTCAGGGACAGTTTTGTGCTTGGGCTCCGGTGGCCCTTGGGGCCAGCGTGCAGGACCATGGGGAGGGGGAGGAGGGCCCTCTTCCACACAGGCCCTCGGGCCCACTTCAGGAGGGAGCCGCTCCTTCTCCCTCCCTACCCAGCTTGTCCTCTTCTCCCTGGTGAAGGGAGAAGTGAGGCCACTGCTCCCAAGCCCTCCAAGCCCTGTGCTGCAGAGCGGCACCTGGTGTGGGGAAGCGCCTGGGCTCTGTAAGGCTCACCCGAGTGTCCTGTGAGCCCCGTGCCATGGAGTGGATGTCATTCCCACTCCGTTTACATCTAGCTCCACTGCCTTCTTACCAGGCACAGGCAGAAATGTGTCCCCAACCTCTCTGATTCTGAGCGTTATCCACTATAAAATGAGACCTATAAAACAGAAATTGTGAGACCTATTTCTGGGGGAAGGGTTGAGAGAAATCCGTGAAACACCTGGTTGAGTGACTGGCACATAGGTGGTGCTTCATAAATGGGTTTCTTTCCTTTTCTTCTCCTACTTACACAGTGTTATCCAGAGTAGGATCAGGGGACAAAGAAATTATTTATTGAGCTCTGCCTGCTCTGTACATTCCTGGATGTGTGCGGCAGAACTTCCTGAAGTATGATTACATAAAATCTATAGCAAGTCTCTTTGGATATTTTAATGTAAACCCCTTGACGCTTGTCCCGATGCCCCTGTGCCACAGATTCCACTAGACTGAGAAAGAAGGAAGGCAACAGAGTGGGAAGAGCACTCACCTGGCCGCAGGCCTGTTTTCCAGCTGGTGCAGTGTTGGTCAAATTAGAAATGCCTCCAAGCCTCAGTTCACCTGCATGGAAACTTAGTAGTGGCTTCCAGAGAAAACTGCAAAATGTAAAACCTAGAGCAAGTATAAGCTATGTTGGCACACTGCCGGGATACGGTTTTTCATAAGTGCTCTATTTCTCTGTGCTCTCAGTGTACCCCACATGAATCTTCTCCCAGACTTGCTGAGCTTGTAAGCAAGGAAGATGCCTTGGCTGGGTAACCCTTCCACGGCCTTACTCATCTTTCCATTTGGTTTTAGTGCATGTGACTCTAAAATATCTTCATCAGAACCAGGTGTCTTTACGGAAGATTCTTTTTGTACATCTTCTTTCATTTCTTCCATAGATCCTAATGCACTTTGTACATTTCTGTCAAGGTTTAGTGAAGTTTCACCCCAATTTAGTGCTAGACATTTAATAAATAGAAAAGCCTAAAAGTTAACATAGCAGATAAGAAATACAACCCATGGGTAAAGTGTGGGAGATATTATTATCTGGGGAGTCTTTTGTTTGAATTTTCTCACGACTTAAAAAAAAAATCTAACCACCTTGAAGTTTGTTTGATCTTGAACTCAGTTTCATGAAAGTGTAACACTACGGTCATCTCATTTACAGGTTAGCAGAGTTTCATGCATTGGAGAATAGAATGTATTTTCTTTTTTCTTTTTTTTTTTGGTACCGGGGATTGAACTCGGGTCCTTGAGCTTGCGCAGCAGGTGGCGAAACCACTGAGCTAAATCCCCGGCCCAGAATGTATTTTCTTACAGTTGGAGGCTTTGGGACTTCTGCTTTATTTCACAGCTCTCTACACTGCAGGCCATGTTTTTGGACCTTTACTTTTAGTTTTCCTGCCTTCTGCCTCTTTGGAACCAATTTGTGTTTCTTCTGCAAAGAAACACAGAGAGCTCACTTAGGGGGCCCTCAGCTCATGATATGGGAGCTCACTTAGGGGGCCAGCACATATTTCCAAGGAAGAACTCTGTGTTTTGAGCAGAGGGTAAAATAGCATCATGGGAATCCCACGTTGCAATCTGTTCTGACTCGTTAGTTCTCTCACTGTGTGACCTCGGCCCCCCAGATCTACCACAGGCCTTCCCTCAGGCCCCTCTTTCTTTCCTGGGTGCCCTGTCCTTTCCCCCTGCTTCCTGGGCACATGTCCTCAGGCCCGGACTTCAATACAGTCTTCGCTCCCCTTCAGCTGCTGCTGCCTGCTTTTCCTCTCATTTGGGCCTCATGAGCTAATGAATCCTGCTCGGCTTACCTCATGCCTTATTGCAGCAGTTACCACTTTGCTCCAAAATTATCGTCTTCATACCAGATTACTTTGTCACTCAGGCTTGTCATTATGTCAACGGGTCACTCCCTCCCATGCCTGCTTTACTGAACATCCAGATGTGGTACACAAGGCAGCAACTGCAGTTGATGACTTGAATCTGCAGTCTTATGTGTGTGGGGGGTTTGTAAATTTGTCACTTAGAGTCTACGTGAACACTGAAAATCTGATCTGCTGTCATTTGTTTCTTTTGCTTTTGTTTAAGAAGCAAAGAATAGTATATATCTGGGGTCTACTGAAATTCTTTTATGCAATGATAGATTTTCTAGAAAGGAATAAAAAATTGTCCATTAATCTGTGTTTCCTTCTTTTACTTCTTACTTATTTTCAAAGGCTTTGTTAGGGTGATAACAACTATTGTATGCCTTGAAACTTGGCAGGATTTATTTTTAAGTATTTTAAGCCGGGGGAGATTTAATCTCTACTTTGAGCACGACTCCACATTTCAGTAAGCTTTTACTAAGGGGAACTATATCTAACAACCACCCTCAATTTTAATTTTCCTAAACTGTCTGATTTTTCTAGTTAGAAACTGGAGGAATTTTACCTTGCTCTTTGTTGGTAGAATTCTAGATTGGGGGGTTGCATTTAGACATTGTCAAATTCATCTTCCCAGTTCTTCAGACACCAAAGCTCTGAGCAGCTGACAAAGTTCTCTGCTGTCACTAAACGGAGTTAACAAAATCGGAGCCAAAGCTCATGACTTCTGATTCCAGCTCTGCTCTTTTGTCTTCTATGACATTCAAGGACATGAAGTATTTTCACTTGTCATTGTCCTGGGACTGTGAAGTTTTTTCTTAGACTGTGTCCCTTGGATGTCTCTCCACCTGCATGACGTCCTGGTTGGCTTGGTTCCTCTTTTCAAGGGGAGGATGTCTGAACAAGGCTGAAGGAAATAGTCCCTGATGCTGTCACAGTGGTTGTAAGCCTAGCAGTATTCCTAGCACATAGAATTTTCTTAATAAATATTTGTTGAAGAAATGAAAGAATGAAAATTCTCTCTTTTTACTACTATGTCAGGAACTGTGTGGCAAGTGAAAAAGGGATCACGTTTATGGCTACCAGCAGAGGTGTCCCTTTGAGGCTGACCGTGGGAGTGAAACACAGCAAGGTAAGAAACCACATTTAATTGTCAGGATGAAAGTGCAGAAGTGAAAAAGTGAAATAACTAGTGCCTATTCAAATACAAGGACTGGAAATTGAGTAAACCCCAAAACACGTTGCGGAAAAGAGGGTTTGAAAACTTTGTCTTCTTGACAAACCAGAATGAGAGGAATGAGAATAGGAGATAGGAATGAGAAATAAGGAGAAAATTAACATTCCATAGAGAAAAATAACAGAAAGCATCTAAAACCTTGAGACTAGAGACAAAAAGAAAGCAGAAATTAATTTAATCCTTTAAGTAAATGCATTAATAATAGGTTCATAATTTTAATGAGTCTTGAAAATGCACATGGTGTTTTTCTATGGATTTTGAGACATTTCATGGATGTATCCCAGAGTCTTTTCCTCTCTGCGGAGAGCTGCTACGGGACAGGGCAAATCAATTGTCCAAATGCCTTTATATAAATTAGATTCTCATTAATGGTCGAGAGTAAATGGGTGGGAGGGGAAATGTACTTTTTGTTATTGAATCAAACCCTGAGAAAACAAGAGTAAATGGCTAAGGGTGTTGTCATGGATTAAGCACCTCTGGAGATAGCATTAAACACTGACCAGCACCAGTGCTGAGCGTGGCCCACCCTGGACGCCTGGGCTTTGATTTATGCCAGAGACTCTAATGAATGCTTCCCCTCTGTGGTCCCTGACTTCACCATCTCCATCCGAGAAAGGAACCTTCTATCCAAGCCCTCTTCTTCTTGAGAGCAGAGGAAGGCTTTGACCTGAAAGAAGACAGGGTTTGGTCTGGTTCTATACCTCAAGCAATGAAATTAAACTTCCTGCAGCCATGGTTTCTGTGTGTGCTAAATCAGACGTTCCTACAAAGCTACTTTCTCTCAAGCTTTATGTCTTAGTGAAAGTTTGTGGATTCCAAGCATTGTTAGAGCTGGGATCCAGAATGTCCCCTGAAAGGTCACTGTGTTGAAGGCTTGGTGACAGCTGATGGGATTTGAGGAGGAGGCTGACGGGTCGCAAGGGCTCTAACTTCATCAGTGGGTCAATGTGTTGACAGAGTCAGAACTGGGTGGTGTTACTAGAGGGGACCGAGCCAGGAGGAGCGGTCTTGCTGGGTGAAGCAGGTCACTCAGGTGTGGCTTTGGACACTGAATCTCGTCCCTGGGTGCTTCCTCCCCCAATCCCTCGCCCTCTTTTCCTCCTGGTTGCCACAGAGTGAGCAGCTTGATGCACTGCTGTGCTCTGCCCCTCCTCAGACCCAGAGCAAAGGAGCCAGCTGACCACAGACTGCAACCGCAAAACCAGGAGTCCAAATAACCCTTCCTCCCTGGATGCTGACATTCTCGAGTATTTTGCCAGAGAGGCAGAAGCTGACTAGCACAAGCACCAAAGGAGTCTCCTGAAAGACGGTACTGGAATCTAAGCAGATGTGATCTGAACAGCCTGTGGGAAGGAGAAGTCCCGAGAGGTGTGCACATAGCTGTTGGCTGGCAGGACCGAAGGGCAGCTTCTGGAGGGTGGGGATGATTTGCAGACCTTCATCAAGCTCAGTCTCAGCCTCCCCAGTGCTCGATCCCTGGAAGCTGAATTCAGGAAAAGGGACGCGAGAATCCGCAGTAACGAGCACATTCCCAGGGCAGTCACAGGGGTGCAGCTGAAGCACTAGGTCCCAGGCCTTGTCTCCCAGTGACTCTAACCTGTGTCCTCCCCTGGATGTGTACACTTCTGATGGAAACAGTAACTATTTTTGCTTTAAGGAGTTGCTCTTTTCTCAACTATAAGCCTTGAAGAGGTTTAGTTATCTATTACCACAGAAAAGCAATGCCTGAAACTTAGTGGCTGAAGACAAAGCCATGGCCTGGCCTGGGGCCAGGATGGACCCAGGCCTGGTGGAGAAGGCTGATCAGGGCCGGAGCTCAGAGCGACCTCAAAGGCCCAGGACTCCCTAGTCTATGAGGCCAAGAAATGATGCCACTTCAGCCAATTCTTTTCCAATAAAATCACAGAATTCAATAGGAAAAATAGATGAGAAAAAGGATTTCACTTTTTTCATACTCATTAAAAGAAACACACAGACCACTGGCTCCATTTTTGTCTCCACTCAGGCTGTGTAGGATTAAAGTAAAGTGCTAGTTAGACTCCAAGCTGGAACTGCAGAGACTTACCTACTTATTCAGGAGTCAGTGGAAGCTTAAGACTAAACATGGGAGATGAAGTTCACAAATTTGTTGACTTATTTTACCACCGGAGTCTCAGTTTTATATCCACTGACCCGTATACCCCCTTTAAATCCTTACCTCTTTAATATTTTGCCGATACAAAGTGAGTGCGATGCTTTTCTTCCCACTGCTGGCAAGGCCCCGTCACGCTGAACAGAGGGTCACACAGCAGCCGGGGGGAGTCCGTCCTTCCCTGGGGGCCGCTCTGAAGCATGCGTGCTCTTCTCGGGAGTCACAGTGAGCTCCCGTGGCTGCTCTCCAACATGACACCTCCCTCCCTCCCCAGAGAAGCACAGCTCTGCCAGTGAGCCACGCTGAGGCCAGCATGGGCTGGGCCGCTGTCCAGAGCCTCCTGCCGTGTCTCTGCCATGTCTCACAAAGCCTCACAGCAGGCAGCAGCCAGACGCAACTCCAACACTGTCTCATTCACACCTCCTGAAGGCTTGCTCCGCTTGTTTTGTGCGCAGCTGAGGTTTCCTACGGGTCTAAGGAGTAACTCAGCAGAGAGCCCTTACCGTGGAAATGCCTGTAAATCTGTAATATGAGTGACCTTCACGATACCCAACTCTCTGCTCTACTAAGGACAGACACAGAAAAACAAATAAAAGGGGCACTGTGTGCACAAGTCGTCACCCCGATATCTGCAGAGGATTGGTCCCAGGACCTCCGATAGACACCGAGTCCTCAGCTGCTCAAGTACCTGCCATAAAAACTGTAGGGTTTTCATCCAATCCACAATCCTCCTACATACTTGAAACCACCTCTAGATTCCTGACAGGAGCTGATACAATGGGAATCTATGTGAACAGTTGTCAGGCTGTATTGCCTCGTGAATGATAAAACCGATCCACACATGTTCCATACATTTTTCTGAATTATTTCTGATCCACAGTTGATTGAATCCGTGGATGTGGAACCCAGACCTGGAGAACCAAAGTGTTTAGCCTTGCCAATATGCAAGAAATACTAACTAAACTGACTACAATGTTTTTGTCCATCTCCTTGGGAAACTTTAATTCCAAGAGGAGGGTATATGCGGATGGGTTCCCTCATTCACTTCCAATCGGTGGAAGGTAGTTCTGTGTTCTGGGCCACAGACCTTAGAAAGGTCTATACATTTGACCTACTTCTACTGCAAACCCTAAGGAAATAATCTGACCCTTTCAGTAATTTTTGGCAAAGATTCTTTGAAAACTATCTTTAACAATAAAAACTCAAAAGAAATGACAGAAAATAGGAATTTGTCATATAAATGAGGACATATCCAATGGAATACACCTGATAAAAGGGATTTTTTAAATAGATGCTAAAAAATTAATTATAAGAAAAAAATTCAGAAGGGCACAGGGTGGAGACCATTCTATTGAAAGCAAACAGGCAGACTTATCTAAGGGCCTTTTCTGTGTGTGTGTGTGTGTGTGTGTGTGTGTGTGTGCACTTGCATACGTGCACCTGCACATGTACGCGATCTTGATCTACACATTTGCCTATGTGTGTGAGACGCATCCCTCCTGCCCCGGTCACTGTCACCAAGCTGGTCTGTCTGCTCTGCTTGGCGGGGCTCCACTTCACTCCCCGAAAGCAGCCAGACTGCCCTGCCTGAGCACCTTGCATGGCTGCCTTGCTGGAGCCCTCCGGCCTGCCCTCCCCTTGGCTGCAAGGCTAAACTTCCCCAGGCCTTCCAGGCCATGAGGCACGGCACATTTCACCTGTTTGGTTTCAACTCTAACTCACCAATTCCCTCTGATTCTCCATGGGCCGCGAGTAGAATTCGGTGCAGAGCTGCTGTGCTCTGCGGCCAGAGTGAAGTCCCCAGGGCAGACACAACGCTCCTCAGGTGTGCAGTCAGTCAGGCCAGGTGCTGAGCCCTGAGGTGGTGACACATCCAGCTCCCTTGCTCTGTCACCAAAGGGCAGAGGTGACCCATGTTGGGAGGGTGGAGGAAGAAGAACAGAGGCTAAAGAGCTGACCATCTCTATTCTCAATTTGTTCCTTGTGTTAGCAGGAACATCAGGAGTTGTTCAATCTGAATTTTAAAGATTACATGGGTCTGCTCTAAAATACAGGATGAAGAGCCTCATTATCTAATCCTCCTGCCTAGGCAGAGTCTTTTGCATCTACTGTTGCTTCTGTTTCTGCAGGTTCCCTGACATCACCAAGCCAAGCATTACAGAGGGGACAGGGGCCATTTGTTTCCCAGTGCTTCAATTATCCCATGCGTGGGCTCCCTGGAAATCAAGGAAAGTTAAGAAGGAAGAAAGTGAGGGATTTTGGGTTTTAAATTTCTCATTTCATTGAAAACGTTATTTTTCTGATTATAAAAATACAGTGGACCCCTGAGTTATGACCAGCCTGACATACAAACAACTTGAGTTATGAACTGAGTCAGGCCACTTGTGCTTCCAGATGGTCTCAGATACAGATTTAACCCTTAAAGGGTTCTGGAAGGAACATTACAACATCCTTTCCTGTGTGGGATCAACTGAGAAATCCTGGGCCAATATCTCTCTAAGGACACTGAGATCTGCCTGTGTACGGAGAGAGACTTTGAAGGCTGTGTAGAGGATCCTGAGCCTTCAGTTGACCACCTTGAGTTACAACCAGCCCTCTTGGTTATACCAATTGAGTTTGTAAGTCAAGGGTCCCCTGTAACATATTTGAAACAGAGGCCTTAGGAAACAAATGAATTGATTTTCCCTTAATCTCATTAATGAGAGGTAAAACATATAAGCACATAAAATTCTAGTTACATATTTGTTTTGTGTGTGTTTGTATGTACACATAGATACTCATGTAGTGTATACTCACGTATATACTCATAGAGCTGTGCCATGCTGGCATGTACAAATACATGTGACCGTGTGTATGCATGGGCTCACATGTCTATATCAAAATGAGAGTGTGTACACCATATGTGTGTATGTCCTATATGTGTATATGTATCAACATAGGATTCTGGACACTATATGATGTCTCATTCAGCAGGATACAATAGTCTCCATGGAGAAAGTCCAGGCATTTCCCATATGGCAATATGGCAGGTATTGCTGACGGGGTCTCCTGCAAGAGCAGTGGGTGGCATTGCAGAGAGAGCAGAAGCAGGGTAGGGGAGAGACCGTGTACACAGACAACTCTTCTGGAAGTTCAAGAAGAACTAGGAGTTGTCCTGGGGCAGAGGGAGTTGGGAATTCTGTCAATATGGGAGATGCTAAAGTATAATTAGATGAGAGAAGAACGATTCCTAGTAGATAGAAAGTGATTCGGGAGAGGGAATGGATGGTGCCAGTGTCCTGGAGAAGGCAGAGGAGATACATGTGGGCCTCAGGTAGAGAGAGCAACACTTCCCCACTGGACCTGGAGAGAAGGAGGGGCAGGGAGACACAGGTGCTCTTGGTGTGGCACTGGGAGGCTAGCATTATCCAAGAAAGGATGGAATCTGGATGTCTGCAGGAGAGAGAAGCTGAGGAGATACTCTTTAGAGAGTGAAAGACTGGACAAATGCAGAAGGAGGGATTGGCACTACTGAAGGGGCCATGTGAGGCACGAGATCAGGAATTTTCAGCGAGCGCGGTCACTGGGTTGTGAGATTTGGGGACCATGTTCAGCAGTCCTGGTGAAGGCACAAAAATGGACGAAGGCAGGGCTCGTGTAGGGCTATGGTCTGCTAGGTGAGTCAGAAGCATGAGTGCAGGAAGGTTGTGGAACTGGAACGATGTGCAGTGGATTCTAGGTCGGACAGTGTAGGAAACAGAACCAAGGGAAGCACTAACGGATAGTGAGGATATAGTGGCTCTTAGTAGTTACCTGGATGATATCTCAGTGCCAGGAAGCTAAATCAAAACAGAAGGTTTCAGGCTAAGGGAACACATCCCCATGCTGGAAAACCATTTTATAAGAACTTTACAATATCACAACAACTTCGTATTATAAACTGCCCTGAGCTGGCTTGTAGATTCCTCACCCTCTTCTGGAAAAATCAGAACCTTATGCTTGTATTTGGGACACAGAAGGGGCCAGGGGAGGATGGGTCACGGGATCCCAGTGGAGCAACTCTAATGGGCAGAAGAGGAGAGTCACTTACTGAGGAGGGGAGGCACACTCAGGGCCAGACAGGGAGCCTGGGTCTGGGAGCAGGTGGGTCAGAAAGAATGCCTGTTCCACATGAAGCCTTAGTAGCTGTGATGGAGGTATGCCTTTGTAATTGCTGATTATGATTTAAATGGGCAAATTAAACTTATCCACATGGACCCTGAGAACTCATGATCAAGGCCTAGTTTTAAATTATTCACTATGACTTAAATTATCAAACTGCATACATTCAACTCCAGCCACCTCCTCAGTCATGTAGTTCTTAATGAACAGGACTAGTTCCCCTACTAGAAATGCCGACTGGCACACTGAAAAGAACATGAAATTTAAGGGCAGATGGATCTGACCTTAAGTCTTTTGCCACCAGTTGCCACTCTGAGTCTTAATTCCCTGCTCCATGAAGCAAGGCTGGCAATGCTTACTTATGTAATTATTCTAAGGAAAAAATGAATTCAGATAAAAAACAATTTTTAAAATTTCGAAGCCTTATGCAATGTTACTATAGTGGCAGTGGATCCAGTCACAAACAGATGTTTATTAAGGGTTGCTTCATATTTTCCTTTACTTCATTTTAATTCTGACTCACAATATCCACCCACCTCTGAAAGGGTTAAAAACCTCACTTCAGACACTGTTCACCTGCCACCTCTCCCTATGTGGACAGTGAGTCAAGAGGCATCAGGTCCTGTCAGTTGCTATGGAGACACTGTGCGACTCTGTATTGGCCAGCTTTGCCATTTGGGGGATGGCGTTCCGAGGTGTACAACTTAAAGGAGGAAAGAGTTTAATCAGAGTTTTCAGTCCAGGTGGCTGGCTGCGAAGCATTCATCATGGTGGAAGGTCACAGTGGAGCAAATAGCACCTTCATGGGCCAGGAAGCAGATCTCAAGGAAGAGCAGCTGAGAGGCACTCCCTCAGTCACACCAGTGCTCCATCCTTCCCTGGGCCTTGTCCTCTTAACATACCTTCAGCCATGACCATCTATGGATGGATCCACTGAGCACAGCACCCCAAGAACCGGGCACCCCCTGAGCCTTCAGCCAGCTGACAATTGAGATTAACTGGGCCTGACTCTTCCAAGCCCAGCATCATCCAGGAGGTGCTAGGTGAGGCTCTGTCTTCCCAGGGGAACTCTGGAGCCACCTTTGCAGAGGGGTCCTGCAACAGAGAAAGGTTAGGCCCGCTTGAGGGATCCAGGCACTTTTTTTCCTTCTCAGCCTTGAATAATCTTCCCTGTCTTTCTATGCCCTTGAAAAACTTAAATTGCTATGCTAGCATTCCGGAACATAATGTCATTTTCTCAAACAGCTTTTATTTCCATAAATTTCAGAAAAGTCATTCCTTGAGAGTATTTTGCTTTTAGTTCTACTAAAATTCCTAAGGTAAAGGAGCCCCAGGCACCTAGATACCCTTGTAAAAAGAAGTAGGATGAGGGCATGTAGAGAGAAAACTGAAAGTACTTTAATAAATTACACCCTATGATGCTTATTTTTATTCATTTGCATAGGGTCTTTGGTGGTCTTGTTGGATCAGATGCTCCATAAAGTGCCTGGCTAATGAGGGCTTGGGATGTGGCTCAGTGGTGGAGCATTTGCCAAATATGAACAAGGTCCTGGGTTCCATCCCCACCAGAACAAAAAATAAAAAAGGTTGAAATATTTGTGAAGGTTTCATGTTTTTAATGGAAGACTGTCTAAAGAGCCAGTTCTGAGCAGGAGACATTGGCGTGGATGCGTTTGCTGATGCAAGCACTGTCTTCTCCCTTGGGACATGTGCTGGGGAGCAAGGCAGGCTTTGAGAGGCCAATGCATATTAACCGAACACCTACATGGATACTGGAAATCCAGCTCTTTCCAAGAATGGCTGGGGACCAATGAAGTGGATTTCTTCTTGTGGACCTGCTGGCCATGTTCAGCAGATCAAGGCAATAAGCACTGCTTGGCTAATTGTGAGAGTCAGTTCCATCTGACTAGTCAGTGGCTCATTGAGCAAAGCACAAAATCCATCCCCACACTGCATTCCTGAGCCTGCAACAGCAGCAACAATAAAGGCTTCACCTAAGCACTGCCCTACTGTGTCCAGAGCTGTGACAAAGTGAGTGAAATGTGTGCGATGCATCAGTGTCGAGGGCTCTGAAGAGATGGCGGACCCAGCAAACAAGGCATCTCCAGAATTGATGTGCAGTAAAGAAAACTCTTGCTAATCACCCAAAGCTCAAAGGCGGAAACCATGATGCAGGATCTGGTTTTACTCCCTGGCTCCATGCAGCCCACCCTACCACAGCCTCGGCACGTTTGCCCTAACTTTCCAGACAGAAAAGTCAGTCAAGCCACAGCCCTACCCGCAGCCCTGCTCCAGCCTTCTGAGGTGCTCATATTTACATTTGAGCCCAGGGCAAGAGATCCTGAAACTGACCAATAACAGATGGCTAAAGAGACAAAAGATCCACTCTACTGTCATTCTGATGGGCTTTCCTTTGTATGTGATTTGTTTCTTTTCTCTGACTGCTTGGAGAACTTTGTTCTTCTGTTGTGTTTCTGGAATCTTAACAATTATATGCCTATGTGTAGATTTTTTTTGATCAAGGCTATTTGGAGTCCTATATGCCTCACTTACCTGTATGTCAAGCTCTTTTCCCCTGCTTGGGAAGTTTTCTGCCATTATTTCTGTGAAGAGATTTTTTATGTCATCTGCACTCTCTCCTGTTTCTTTATTGAGCCCAATCAGTCTTATGTTATTCTTTTTTGCATCATCTAGCAGCTTCTGGATTGATTTCTCATGTTCCCTTATAATTTTGAAGCAATTTTTCTTTTCCTGGTCACTAATTGCAATCTTATCTTCTATATGTGAAATTCTGTCCTCACTTTGGCTCATTCTGCTGTGTAGACTTTCAATGGAGTTTTTCATGTCCTGGAAATCTACTTGCATCTGTTTTATGGATTCCATTTGTTTCTTATGTTGGGATTCCATCATGTTCCTCAGCTCCTCTCTAGATTTATGAATCATGTCTTGCACTAAGGGCACAATTTCTCCTGTTATCTGAGAAATTATTTCTGATTTCATTTTTTCCAGATCCCCTTTTGTTGCCAGTTCAGTGGGTCCAGGTGGTTGAGTATCAGAGGGTTCCATCTCATTTCCCTTTGGGGTTGGTGTTGGTGATCTGGAAGTCTGGTTTTGAGACTTATTTATGTGTTTTCTCATTTCGACTGGGGTGGGGGACTGTTAGTGCCTGCACGGATTACCTCCTCTGAGCTGGGTGAGGTGGGACAGGGGCTGGGAGCAGCGGTAGGGATGGTGACCCAAAAGCCCTTTCCTGTGGGCTGGGAGCAGCCGGAGGGATGGTGGCTGGGAAATCCCTTCCTCTGGGCCAGGAGCAGCGGGACAGAAGGTGGCCCAAAAGCCCTTTCCTCTGGGCTGGGAACAGCGGGAGGGATGGTGACCAGGAAGCCCCTTCCTCTGGACCAGGAGCAGTGGGACGACGGCTCAGAAGCCCCTGTCTCTGGGCCGGGAACAGTGGGACTCAGTACCTTGGTCTGGTGGTCTGGTGTCCTCTGCGTCTTTGTAGTGTGGAACCAGGTGGCTGCCTGTCTGCAGTGGGGTGATTCGGTGTCTTCCGCATGACTCGGGACCTCGGTAGGGCGTGCACAGACCTGCCTGTCTGCAGCGGGCTGATTCGGCGTGTGTTCCTCGCGACTGGGGACCTCGGCAGGGTGTGGGCAGACCTGCCTGTCTGCAGCGGGGTGATTCCAAAAGATCCACTCTAAACACAAGCTAGTATTTAGATTTGGGGATTCTAAATATATTTTGGGAGAATTCAATTTTCAAAGAAAGCAATAGTGTACTTTATAATTCAAAATCATGAAACACTCTATTCACTTTTTAAAATATAAGGTTGTATATAATGCCGCTTATAACACATGGCCAGCAGGAGATTTTTTTCAGGAACCCACTGGCAATGTTACTGAGGTAAGAACACTATGGCCCTAACAAGAATTTTAAGAGAAAATTTTTTTTATTATGTTCTGTTGTTCTAGGATTCCCAAAATGGGATGCTAAGCATTTCAGGATTAGCGTCTCTTCTCTGGAGGACTGTGCCTGGGGTCAGCTCTGGGTCTGCTGTGCTGGACGGGTGTGTTTCTTAGAGGACATACCCCGGAGAAGGCAGCCTCTGCATGTTCTCCCCGTGCATTCCTGGAGGGGTCCTGCACAAGCCTTTTCAAGGCCTGCTTGGAGACCACCTGTAAAGGAGTCTCTGGTGAATCTCTGAATCAACAGGAGCTTTTATGAGCTCGGGGGGTGTACCTGGTGAGCGCCCTGGAAGCAGGCTGCATAGGCTGTGGGAGGAGCCCTGGATGACAGGCAGGCCTGCCCGGAGCTGGCTCTTGCCCTGTCCCCCTGACCTGCAGAGGAGAGGTTTGCACACCTCTCAACTGCTGTTTTCCACCTGAGCTCTGGAGTCCTGGGAGAAGGGTGGGAAGAGCTGAATTTTAGGGGCTGGGCCCTGCTGCAGCCAGAAACTTTCCCCAGATGCTGTGGATCTGCTCTGCACATGAGACGTGTGGTCAAATATACCATGAGTGTTTAAATGTTTTTAAACATTTATTACAGTAAAAGAGAGATTGTCATTTATCCCCCTCAAGATACCCTCCTCCCTCTGAGGATACTTATTCCATCATTCTTGCCACTTTCTGAAGCAGCTCTGGAGTCCTTCATCTCTTTACAAAATGTGATTAAAAAAAAAAAAGCCCTTACCACCCGACAGAAAAGCAGACTTATAAAAACACTGTAGTGTGTCCTCATCTACCTGTCTGCCAGATGTGCCTCTCTTCAGGCTCTTCCCTGAAGTCCACATGACTATAAAAGGTAAATATTTTGAAGTGACTCCAGACAGTAAGACAACCACAGTGCAACTAAAGGCCCTCACAAAAAGAGGCCTCCAGAACCACTTTAGAAAGGGGGAGAGTGATGGCAGAGGTATGCGCAAAGCAAGGGGTAGTGCTTTGGGAGGGATGGATGGTAACGTGTCTTTTACAGGAATGGATTTGTTTTAAATTAACCGTTCATCCTATGTTTCAATCACAACTCATGTTGGGTTTCTGAGTTTGATTCTGACCGAAGCGTTCTGCCATGTTGTGCTGCTGCTGTTGGTGGAAAGTAGAAGGAAATTATTTGTCACAAACCAGTAAGCTACAGTCATGTTTCATTGCTTCCAAATGGTGTTTTACATTTTTCAAAAATGTGAAACCAAAGTTTAAAAACCAGAAGATTTTACATCCAAAATTAGAAAAAACTGAAATGATAACAAAACAGTCAACTATACATCTGGCTTTTAAAAGTCAGAGTCTGGAAATGTTCTTGCAATTCCACATGCGAGCAGTTAGCTGGTGCTGAGAAGTAGCCACTTCCATGGGAAGGATGGGCTCTGTCTGACCCCATGTTGCCTGATCCCTGGGCCTCTCCATACACTCCCATTCCCGGCCTTGGCCAGGGATTTGGGCACAGATCCCGAAGCCAGATGATCGACACTGCCAATGCCTGGTGCCATAGTCTATTGGATTTCCATAACACTTGTGGCAATTAGTACTAAAATGAAAGCTAAAATCCTTTCCCTAAGATTTCCCTGAGTTATGATGATCTTAGCCAAGAATGTTCCTCCTCTCAGGTTAAATATTGGGGCTGGGAGCTGTTTTTCTTATGAACAAAGAAAGGTATGAAGTCTCCACCAAACAAACACTGGCACGTCACTTATTCTTCAAATCTGTTTTTGTTCCTTCTCTTCCACTGGTCACGAGGCAAGAGAGAACCCGATTCAAGCCCAGGTTTGACAGGATGCTCTGTGGCGACTGGATGTTCAGGGTACTTCAGAATGCCTCTGCACTTCCCGTCCCTCTCTCCTGGCTCTTGCATTTAGCCTGATTTTTCAATGCTGTTGGCTAAAATAATTACTCTTTTGTCTTTCCTTATTGCTCCTGAAATGGGGGCTAGAGTCATCACAGCTGAACTAGCTGCAAGACATCCAGGTCCACAAAGTTTGCAGCTTAAATTTGACAGTTTTGCTCTCCAGTGTAATGAAATTAATTCTTCATAGCTCAGAACACTTCAGTGGAATTGATGTGCTCATTTCAACTATGGGAAGACATTATTAAAGAAATGGTTGTGAATGGAACAACTGACATGTTTTCCCATGCTCCCCAAACAGGCCTGAAGTCATCTTCTAACTCTTGTCTTCTGACATGGGTGTCAGGTAGAGGAAAGACAAGCTCCGCAGTCTCAATGTCTCCGTGGTTTACCTGTGACTCAGGCCCTGAGTCTGCTGTTTTGCCTCATTTTGTTAGCACTTCTTTCTCCAGCTGGAGGCTGGTCCGATCTAGATCCAGGGACACCATCATCAGCACTGTCTTCCTACATCCTAAAATCCTGTGCTCTCCAAGTCTCAAACCACCGTTGTGTTGATCCCCACTTCTGAATCCTACATATCTTCTTCTCGTGCCACAGAAAACTAAGCAGCAGGTGGCTCTTCTGCTTCAGCACACAGTGCCCAAGTTGAAGCCCTACTCAGTAATAAGTTAAACAATCTTTTTTTGATCCTCCTGGTATAGTGATTTTGTCCTCCACCCTATCTTAACCACTGCATATCCAGAGACAAACTTTTAATAATAATCATAAAATCTCAGTGCCCGGCGTCCACTTTTCTGACCATCTCTACTTCCTAGGTTTTCAGCCTACTCTCTATACTTGCTCCATACTTTTTCAACCCCCGATAACAATTCATGAATCTTAACACAATTTCTCTATTCACCTCTTCATATCCTCACTCCTCCAGCTAGCTTACTAGTGCACGATTCATCATACTAATTGCTCTCATACACACTCTCAAGAATGCGTTACACTCAGTTGGAAAATCTCCACCAAGTTACAGCATTTGCTTCAATTGGTTGCAGGTGTCCAAATTAGAGAAAATAATAAAATCAAATTGCCTCATCTTACCTTAAATATATGACCAAAACCTTAAGTAGACTCTTGTCAAATTATGCTTCCATTTTCCCGAGGATACTATCCTATTCATGCTTTCTCCTCTCAAATCTAAAGCTTCTCCTTTTTTTTTAAACTTTATTTTATTGGTACATTTTAGGTATACAATATAATGACATTCATCCTTGGAAATTTGCACCTATAAGTAATCTCTTTTGGTTCTTATTTTTCCCCCTTCCCCTTCCCCCCCTTCAACCCCTCCATCCTTCCCTATTTACAAAGACTTTGTTTCCATTTTTTCATTTTCTCATATTAATTCCATTCCCCTCTTTCCTTTCCCCTACCTATCCTACTTCCCCTTCCACTTTGCCCCTTTGCTTCCTATTTCGCATTATCTATTATACCTTTTAGTCCTTATTTACACTTTCAGTTTCTCACACTAGAGAAACTATTTGGTATTTACACACGTGTGTCCTATTTATTTCACTTAAGAGTATCGCCTCAATGTGCACCCATTTAGCTATAAACGTCTCTAATTTCTTATTTTTTATAACTGAGTAGTACTCCATTTTATTAAAAAAACCCCACATTTTCTTGATCCGGTCTCCAGTTGATGGGCAACTGGGATGCTTCCAAGTTTTAGCTATTACAAATTGTGCTGCTATGAACATGGGTACACATATATCACTGTGATATGATTCTTTTAATTCTTTGGGGAAGATACCCAGCACGGGAATAGCTGGGTCAAATGAGACTTCCAGTCCTAGTTGTTTGAGGTATCTCCATACTGATTTCCACAGTGCTTGCACCAGTCTACACTCCCAACAGTGGAACAGGGTTCTTCTTTCCCCACAGCCCCACCAGCAATTGTTATTAGTTGATTTCATGATAGTAGCCATTCTTTCTGGAGTGAGGTGAAATCTCAGCATTGCTTTCATTTGCATCTCTCGAATTGTTCCAGAATAGCAGAAAGGAATGTATGGAGACACAGAAATTGGGTAAAAAACAAAGCCTTTACTCGCCAGTGAGGGGAACCGCCAGAAACTCGTCTGATCAATGTCCACCCCGTCCATTGTTTTAACATTTCCTTTTATATCTTCTTTTAGCCATTACCTCATTTCTGGTGGTCTTAGTAAAATTTCTGTTTCTCTTTTACAACTAGTTCCTGTTAATGATTGTAGTCACAGACATATAACAAACAGATGACGCCTAAAACACATACATTGTAAACTACCCAAACATTTCTACTTTGCTTTTCTCCAGGTTAAATGTTACCTACAGTTAGGTTACAGGTCAAAGGTTCAGTTAGCCATCACCTTAAACAATAAGAGTTACAGGTAGGGCCGGGGATTTAGCTCAGTGGTTCTGCCGCCTGCCTTGCAAGCAGAAGGACCCAAGTTCAATCCCCGGTACCAAAAAAAAAAAAAAAAAAAAATGAGTTACAGGAAAGGTAAATCTTAAAGGAACAGATTACTTATTCTACTTCAGCTACCTTAATAACTAACCTATAGTTTAAATTTTCTGTATCAGAATGACCAGTGATGTTCAACACATTTTCATATGTTTATTTGTTATTTCTACTTCTTTGTCTGAGAAATGTCTGTTCATTTCAGATGCCCACTTTTGGATTGGGTCTTTAAATTTGGGAGGTCTGATTTTTTAAAGTTCTTTATAGATTCGAGATAGTAGACCTTTGTCTAAGGAAGAGCAGGTGAAGATTTTTTTCCCACATTGTGGGTTGTCTCTTCACACTATCAGTGGGTTCTCTTGCTGTGCAGAAGCTTTTTAATAAGAAGAGATCCCACTTGTTGATTGTTTGTGCTAGTTCATGGGCAACTAAGGTTTTGTTCATAAAATCTTTTCCTACATCAGTGTCTTCAAGAGTTCTACCTGACATCTGTTCCAGGTGATTCAGCATTTCTATTTTAATATTTAGATCCTTAATCCATTTTGATTTTAGTTTAGTGCATGGTGAGAGATATAGGTCTAGTTTTAATCTTTGGCAAGTTGAAACCCAATTTTTCCAGCACCATTTATTAAAGAGGCTATCTTTCCTCCAGTGACAGTGTTTGGCTCCTTTATCAAAATGAAATGACTGTGTGTGCCTGGAGTTTTTTGGCATCTTCTAATCTATTCCACAGGTCCTCAGGTCTGTTTCTTTGCCAGTATCATGCTTTTTTATCACAGTAGCTTTGTAGTATAGTTTCAAGTTGGGGATTGTGATACCCCCTGCCATGTCTCTGTTACCTAGAATTGCGTTTGCTATTCTGGGTCTCTTGTTCCACATGAATTTTTGGATTATTTTCTCAAGGTCCATGAAATATGCTGCTGGGATTTCAATTGGGATTGCACTGAATCTATATAACAGTTTTGGAAGTGTGGACATTTTCACTATATTGATCCTTCCTACCCAGGAGCAGAAGATGGCTTTCTATGTATTTCATTTTCAATCTCTCTTTTCAGAGTGCCATAGTTTTCAGAGAAGAATTCTTTGATTTCTTTTGTTAGGTTGATTCCTAGGTATTTCAGTTTTTTGCATGCTATTGTGAAAGGAATTATTTGCCCTATTTCTGTCTCAGTGAGTCTATTGTTTGTGTAGAGGAAAGCTATTGATTTTTGTGTGTTGACCTTGTATCCAGCTACTCTACTGAATTTGGTTTTAAGTCTAGAAGATTTTTCGTGGGGTTCTTGGGGTCTTCTATATAGAGTATCATGTCATCTGCAAATAATGACAATTTGACTTCTTCATTTACTATCTTTATTCCTTTCTCTTGTCTAATTGCTGTGGCTAATGTTTCCAAAACTATATTGAACAGGAATGGTGATAGTGGACATCCTTGTCTTGTTCCTGATTTTAGTGTGAAGGATTTCAGTTTGTGACCATTTAGTATGATACTGGCTTTTGGTTTTTCATAGATGGCTTTTATCAGTTTGAGTTACAGACCATCTATTCCAATTTTTTGTAGGGTTTTTTATCATAAATGCATGTTGGATTTTATCAAATGCTTTATTTGCATCTATGGAGATAATCATGTGTTTTTTTCCTTGGCTGTATTGGTATAGTGTATTACATTGATTGATTTGTGTATGTTGAACCAACCCTGCATCCCTGGGATGAATCTCACTTGGTCAGGGTGTATGATCTTCTTGATGATCTTCTGCATTCTATTTGCCAGTATCTTATTAAGGATTTTTGCATCTATGTTCATTAGTGAGATTGGCTTTGGGGATCAATGTGATGCTTACTTCCAGGAATGAATTTCAGAGTATTCCTTCCGTTTCAATTTCATTGAAGAGTTTAAACAGTAGTGGCAGTAGTTCCTCTCTAAATGTCTTGTAGAATTCAGCAGTGAAGCCATCAGGACCTGGGCTTTTCTTAGTTGGAAAGTTTTTATGTTTTCAATTTCATTGGATGGTATTTGGTTGTTTAGAATTTTTATGTCTTCTTTGTTCAACTTTGGTAATTCATATGTGTCTAGGAATCTGTCCATTTCTTCCGTGTTTTCCGTCTTATTGGTGTATAGATTCTCAAAGTAGGTATTGATGATCCTCTTGATTTCCGCTGGGTCTGTTGCAATTTCACCCTTTTCATTCCTAATTGCATGGATTTGGGCCTTTTCTTTCCTTTTTCTGATAAAGTTGGCTAAGGGTTTGCCAATTTTGTTTATTCTTTCAAAGAACCAACTCTTGGCTTCACTAATTTTTTGTATCATTCTCTTAGTCTCCATTGAATTGATTTCTGCTCTGATCTTTATTATTTTCTCCCTTGTATGAGCTTTGGGTTTGTTCTGCTCTTCTTGTTCTAGAAGCTTGAGGTTCAGCATCAAATTGTTTAATTAGGCTCACTCTGTTTTCCTAATATGTGTATTCACTGCTATGAATTTCCCTTGTAATACTGCTTTCATTGTGTCCCATAGATTTTGATATGTTGTGTTGCCATTGTCATTTAATTGAAGGAACTGTCTGATTTCTTCTTTAATTTCCTCTGTGACCCATTGGTTATTCAGAAGTGTGTTATTCAATTTCCATGTGTTTATGGAATTTTTGCAGTTTCTTTTGCTATTGATCTCCAATTTCATTGCACTATGGTCTGATAATATACAGGGGATAACTTCAATTCCTTTGCATTTACTTAAAGATGTTCTATGAGTGAATATATGGTCTATTTTGGAGAACGACCTGTGTGCAGCTGGAAAGAATGTGTATTCTGATTCTGTGGGGTGGAACACTTTGTAAACATCTGTTAAGTTCATTTGTTCAAGTGTTCAATTAAATTCTAGTATTTCATTACTTATTTTTTTGTCTACTTGATCTATTTATGACAGTGGGGTGTTGAGGTCCCCCACTACTATTGTATTAGTGCATATATGACTTTTCATAACCATTAGTATTTGTTTTATATAGTTGGACACACTAGTGTTTGTTGCATAGTTATTTATGATTGTTAGCTCTTCCTGTTGGATTGTTCCCTTTACAAGGATGTAGTGTCCTTCTTTGTCTCTCTTAGTCAGTGCTGCTTTGAAATCCACTTGATCTGCAAAGAGGATAGCTGCTCCTGCTTTTTTTTGGGTTCCCATTGCAGGGACTATTGTTTTCCATCCTTTAACTTTTAGTCTATGAGTTTCTTTTTGAAGTAAGTGTGTTTCTTGTATGCAGCATATTGTTGGATCTTGCCTCTTGCCCCATTCTGGCAGTCTGTTTCTTTTGATTGGTGAGTTGAGACCATTAACATTGATGGTTATAAATGATACCATTGTGGGATTCTCCCCCTGTACGTTGTCATGCCCAATGGGTTCATTCTGCTGTGCTTCCTGGGGTTGTAATCCTCATTGTCTGTTCCTAGAATATTATCTAAGATTTTTTGGAGTGCTGGTTTGGTATTCATGAAGTTCCTAAGGTGCTCTTTGTCATGAAAGTATTTTATTTCTCCATCAATTTTAAAAGATAATTTTGCAGGGTACATCAATCTGGGTTGGAGGCTGTTTTCCTTTAGGACTTGGAAGACATCACTCCAAGCTCTTCTTGCCTTGAGGGTTCATGTTGAGAAGTCTGCTGTGATTCTGATGGGCTTTCCTTTGTATGTGCTTTGTTTCTTTTCTCTCACTGCTTGTAGAATTTTGTTCTTCTGTTGGGTTTCTGGAATCTTAACAATTATATGCCTATGTGTAGAATTTTTTTTTTGACCAAGGCTAGCTGGAGTCCTATATGCCTCACTTATCTGTATGTCAAGTTCTTTTCCCCTCCTTGGGAAGTTTTCTGCCATTACTTCTGTGAAGAGTTTTTTTTTTTTTTATGTCATATGCACTGTCTCCTGTTTCTTTGTTGACTCCAATCAGTCTTATGTTATTGTTCTTTGCATCATCTAGTTGCTGCTGGATTGATTTGTCATGGTCCCTTACAGTTCTGAAGCAAGTTTTCTTTTCCTGGCCACTAATTGCAATCTTATCTTCTATACCTGAAATTCTGTCCTCACATTGGCTCATTCTGTTTTGTAGACTTTCAGTGGAGTTTTTTAATCTCCTGGAAATCTGTTTGTATCTGTTTTATGGATTCCATTTGTTTCTATGTTGGGATTCCATCATGTTCCTCAGTTCCTCTATTTTTTTTATCTGTGTCTGCTCTAGATTTATTAATCATGTCTTACACTATGGGCACAATCTCTGCTGTTACTTGAGAAATTATTTCTTATTTCATTTTTTCCAGATCCTCTTTTGTTGCCAGTTCAGGGAGTCCAGGTGGTTGAATATAAGAGTATTTTATCTCCTTTCCCTTTGGAGTTGCTTTAGGTGATCTCGAAGTTTGGTTTTGAGACTTGTTTATGTGTCTTCTCATTTCGATGGGGGGTGCTGTTGGCACCCACACAGCTCACCTCCTCTGGGCTGGGAGTCGTGGAATGGCAGCCCAGGAGCCCCTTCTTCTGGGCTGGGAGTGGTGGAACAGTGGCCCAGAAGCCCCTACCTCTGGGCTGGGAGCAGTGGAATGGTGCCTGAAGCTTCTTCTTCTATCTCACTCTTGTTTGCAGATCTGGGGATAGAACCCAGTCCCTTAGGCATATTAGCCAAGCACTCTACCATTGAGGTATGCCCTCAGATCTGGCCTCACTCTTTGATTTTATATTATTGAGAAAATAGACTAAGATTTCCACATCCCTGCCTTTGAAGCCCTGCATTGCCTCCTTCCTATTTAAATGGTTAAATACTAAGAAAATACCCTGCCTTGGGGTCCCTTATTTCTCAGGTACATGTGGAAGTTCCTTTGTAGACCCCACCTCTCTTCCCTGCATGTTCACACTGCATTAATTTTTAAATGAAATGCGATTCATGTGCAATAACGACATCATTTAAATCATAGAATTCAATTGTTTTCAGTATCATCACAAAATTACACAAATACAGATACCATCTAATTTCAAAGTATTTTCACCACCTACAATGTATTCATATTAGTCAGACTTTTGTCACTGTGACTGCATACTTGAGAAAGTCATCTTAGCAGAGAGTTTAGTTTGGCTCATGGTTTTAGAGGTTTCAGTCCATGGTCACCTGGTTCCATCACTGTGGGCCTGAGGTAAGGCAGAGCATCATGGCGGTAGGCTTGATGGAAGAAAGCTGCCTACCTTACAGCAGCCAGGAAGTGGATAGCAAAGGAAAGGCCCCAGAGGAATGGGCCAGGAATCAGATCCCAAAGGTCACACACTCATGATTCAGCCAGACATACCCAGAAGAGGGCTTCACCAATCTCCTAAGCTTTGCTTAGGCCAATCAAGTTGACAGTCAAGATTACCATCGCACAAATCTTTTATTCTTTACTTTATTCCTCCCTCTATCAGCCCCTTGGTCTACCTTCTACTCTTTATGAATTATTCTTATTGTTATTCTTATCATTGCAGTTGAACTCATGGCTGCACGCACACTGGGCAAGCACTGAGCTTCACCCCCAGCCTATGAATTAGTTTTTATTCTGGAAATTTGATATTAAAGAAATCTATAAGGGCCCTTTTGTGACTGGCTTCTTACATTCAGCATAATGTTTTCAAGTTTCTTTTATGTTGTAGCATGCATGTATCAGTACATCTACTATATAAGATAGTAGTTTATGTTGTAGCATGCATGTATCAGTAGACTTCTACTATATAAGATATACTGTACTTCATTTCTCTTGTATATACAAGTATGAGTGAAATTACTAGCACTAAATCTATATTTAAAATTTGGAGAAACTTCAAAAACATTTTCCAGTGCAAATGCCCAACTTTACATGCCATCAGCATTGTATGAGGGTTCCATTCTATACATGCCTTCTCCAACACTTGTTGTTTTCCAACTCTTGCTACAACCATTCTAGTAAGTGTAAAGCAGTTTCTCATTGTAATTTTTTAAAATTAATTTTATTGGTACATTTTAGGTATACAATACAGTTACATTCATCATTGACAACTTGTACCTTTACATGATGTATCTTGGTTCTTATTTTCTCCCCATTCCCCTGCTCTCCCTTCAATCCCTCCATCCCTCCTTATTTACAAAGACTTTGTTTCCATTTTTTCTTTTTTTCATAAGGGAATGGAATCAATCTCATTGTAATTTTGATTTGCATTTCCTTAACAGCTAATGACAATGAATACATGTTCGTGTTCTGGCTATGTGTGCATTCAAATCCTTTTCCCAATTCCTAGTTAAATTATATATCTTTTCATCTTTTACTTGTAAAAGTTCTCTGTGTATTCTGAGTACTAGACCATTTTTAGCCATGACATGCAAGTATTTTATCATATTTCTGAACTGTTTTCTTACTTTCTTTACAGTATTCTTTGAAGCACCAAAGGTTTTAATTCTGATGAAGTCCAATTTATGGATTTTCAATTGTGTTGCTTGAGCTTTTGATGTCATATTTAAGAAACACATGTTTAATTCAAAGTCATAAATATTTGCACTCATTTTTATTGTAAGTGACTTATATTCCTACCTCCTATTTTCATGTCTTGATCTGTTTTTGAGTTAGGTTTTGCCTATAGTGTGAAGTTGAGGGTTTAACTTCATTCATTTACCCGTGACTATCCCATTATCACAGCACCATTGATTGAAAAATCTACTCTTCACTTCACTGAATTGCTTTGAAACCATTGTTGGAAATTCTTGAAAATCAATTGATTGAAAATCTAAAAATTCCTTTCTGGGCTCTTGATTCTAACCTACTGATGAGTGTGTCTATTCATATGTCCATGTCACATTGTCCTTATTACTACAATTTTTAAGCTATTATCCCAACTGTGTCCTTCTTTTCAAATTATCTTTTGCATTTTAGAGTTAGCTTGTCAACTTTATGCCAGCTATTTGGATTTCCTAGATAAAACTGACAAATTTCTAGAAAAAATCTTTAGCTAATGTGACTCAAGAAGAATTAAGCTCCATAGATCTACAACATGAAATTGGACCAGTAACTAAAAGCCTCCCAACACACTAAAATCCAGGAATACATGGCTTACAAATGAATGGAGACAACTCCAGCTTTAATAGGAAATATTTTAAATCTGTAGATAAATGTGGGGAGTAATCTTAATACTGTTTTTGAGCCATAAAAAATAAAAAGATTTTTAGAACATGCATTATCTTTCTATCTTTCTTCAACAATTTCATAGTATTCAGTGTATTTTTAAGTTTTTCAGTTTACTTTTAAGTTTATTGCTAAGCACTTATTCTTTTGGATATTACTGCAAATTGAATTGTTTTATTTTTTGCATCATTGAGTGGTGCTGAGTACAAATGGACTTGATTTTCTGTATTGACCTTGCATCTTTCAACTTTGCTGAACATGCGTATCATCTCTGATTTTTGTGGATTCTTGGGGATTTTCTATACTGTGGTTTACATGGTTTGAGTGTGTCTCCCAAGGACCAAGTTTTGTGAGCTTGGTCCTCAGAGTAGTGGTGCTGGGAAGTGGAGGAACATTTAAGGGTGGGGTGGTGGCTGGTGGGAAGTAATAGTTATCATGGGCACTGCCCTAGGAGGAAATGGATGTAGTTAGTTTTCACAAGAGGGTTGTTTTCACTGAGGAAGCATGGCTTCTCCCAGGTCTCTCTCTATCTGGCTTTCTGCCTCTACCCATGATCTGTCCTTCTTGCAAATGCCCAGCCATGAAGTAATCCACCAGGGAATGTAGATAAGGCCCCTCAGTAGAGCTGAGCTGACATGTACATGCCCTTCAGCTTCTAGGACTGTGAGCTAAACAACATCTTTTATACATGCCCAAGCTTCAGCTACTTAGTCACAGTAATGGAAGCTATGTACAACATCATGTCCTCTGTGAATAGAAGTAATTTTTATTTATCTTTTCCAGTCTAGATAATTTTATGTCCCTTAATTGCTCCATTTAGGACCTCCAATAAATAGAACTGGTAAAAACAGACATTTTGGTCTGATTTTGACTAAAATGCAGGCAGAAGGAAGCCTTCAGTCATTCACCACTAAGTATGATGTTATCTCTGGGTTTTTAGTAGTTGCCCTTAGGCTGAGGAAGTTCTCTTCTATTCCAGATTTGCTAGTTGAATTTTTTAAATCATGAAAGACTATTGTATTTGTAAAATGCTTTCACTCTTTCTAATGTGATATTTGTCCTTTATTCTTTTTGTGAAATTTAATATTGATTGCTTTTTGATTAATAAACCAAGTATGTTGTCTCCATTCCCTCCTGACAGTTATAGTCTCTGATGAAAAATCAGCCATGAGTGTTATCAAGGATCTCCTGTACATACTGACTTCCAAGATTCTCTCTTAGTGTATGGACATAATAGTAATTGTCTTATTTTTTCTCATTTCTGAGACAAAATATCCAACACCCAAAGTTAAAGGAGGAAGGATTTATTAGAGCTCACAGTTTGTAGAGGTTTTGGTTCATACTTGGCTGGCTCCAAGGCAGGGTGGCAGGGCAGAGAGGCATCACAGAGCAGAAACAGTCCATGGCAGGCAGAAAGCAGCAAAGCAGTGAAGTAGTGAAGAAGCAGCAAGCAACAGTAGCAACCTCTCTCTGTCTCTAAATTCTATCCAGGCTACACACCCTTACAGTGGGTAGCACTCACACCCAGGGTGGGCCTTCTCATTATCCACACTCAGAACTATGCCAAATTAATCAGTGGACTAATTTAGTAATCACCCCCTTGATCCCAGCATCACACATTTGATTCCAGCATCACACACTCTAGATGCAGCCACCTCTGAAAAGCCCCACCTATGTCCACATGAGTCTTTGGAGAGATATCTAGACAGAAACCATAACACTAATGATGCATGTAGGTGCAGACTTTCTTTAATTTATGCTGCCTGCTGCTTGACAAATTTTTTCGGAATGTGTACATTTTTTATGAAATATGGGATATTTTGACCATTTTGTTTTCAGATAGCCTTTCTGTTTCTCCTCTCCTCCTGAGGCTTCCAATACACTGGTACACTTAATGGTATCTCACAAGTCATGAGACTCAGCTATTTCTATTCATTTAGAATGTTTTCATTTCTAAAACTGGATATGTCAACTAACCTATTTTGAAGTTTTCCATTTCTCTTGCCAGCTTATATCTGCTGTTGTTACCCTGCCATGAATTTTTCATTTCTGTTACTGGAATTTTTATTTCTGGAATTTTTGTTTATTTAATAGAAATTTTATATTTTAATTTCTATAATATATACTTCAGTTTTTAGAAGATCATCTCTATTTGGTTAACAACTTAGACCCATACTACCTGTTAGTTCTTTTGATAGGACTTACTTTAATTCTTTGGACATATTTATGATAGTTGATTTCAAATTTTTGTCCAGTAAGTTTTAAAGCATGTATTTCCTCCAGGACTTTTAAAAACTGTTTTGTTTTTTTCTTTGTACTTTTTCTATTTTTGACTAGTTCATCAGTATTTATTGATAACTGTTCATTTAGAGGATTGTAATATGCTAACTGGAAATTATATCCCTTCTTTCCAGGATTTGTTTTAATTGCTATTTGGTGTTGGTCACATTTTTTATCTAGTTACTTAAAATCTGGGTATTTGTTGCACATGTCCAATGACATCTGTGCCCTGTTAGCTTTATGTTCACCTTGTGATTGGACAGAGATTTCTTTACATGCTTGAAGTAGTTCATCTCCCCGTGTTTGTGTTTGTGACATGCCTCCATTGCTCTGAAGATGGTTTTGTCTTGATTTTCTGCTCATACACAGCCTTAAGGTCAGTCAGAGGTGAGAGGTTAGGGCCTTCCTAGGTTTTTCCTGAAAGTATGCAAAGCCCTGCCTATGTGTGTAGTCTTTCAGATTCCTAAGAATATTTCAAAATGTTCTAAGCTCCTTAATGAAATTTCCAGGTTTTAAAAATACTTTTATTCTTTTGGTCAACTTCTTATTTACCCCAACTGTTATTGCTACTCAAGGAAGCAGTGATATTAAACTATCACCCTGGATCATTCTCAAAGAAGCTGCAGGGAGAATTCTGGTTGCAATGAATGAGCTCTGATTCTCTCAGGTCAGATCAAGACCAGGTGTAAATTGAAGTTCCTGTGCGGCTGTCACACAAGCCAAATAATGGCATTTATTTGAGAATGACGTTTTGGGGGGGGGCTCCTGACTTGTTTTCCTCCTCAGTGGCTGCCAGACTTCTGGATTTCATGGTTACCATGGAGGTGGAAAGGTGAGTAAGAAGAGGGCAAGTTGAAACAGCCCCCGACCCAAGTTTCTCCTGAGATACACTTGTTTTTCTTGAATAGACATTCCTCAGATTCGTGCCAGCCTTTGGTTAATTTCCAGAAGTCTGAAACTGGTGGTTTTGATTATTTTTTTTTATCACCATTATCACTGCTTTCATGGAAGAGTAGAAATTCAGAGATCCTTACTCTGCCATTCCAAGTGTTCTTTTTGATACCATGCTAGTCCATTGCTTAGCTCCACCCTTTCAAATGAGATCTCTTAAGCCCCACATCCTCCACATGATTCTGCCCTTCATCTCTTCTTTTTCCATTAAAATTGCTTGAAAGGGTTATCTCACTAATTCCATTCCTGCTCACTCTGTAAACATTCCAGTTAACTTTTTTTTCTCACCTTTTTACTAAAATAACAGCTCTTCTCAAGGTTACCAGTGTTTTTCCTGTCCTCATACTGAAAGATCAACTTCGAGTTTCCATCCTATTGAATCACCCAGTCAAATTTCATGTAGAAGATCACATTCTTTTCTTCAAACATGTTCTTCCTTTATATATGGAACTTCACTTTCTCCAGTTTTCCTCCTACCTCAGCTGCCTCATTAGATTTTCTTTATAGATTCCTGGGATAATCATCTTTCACATTTCTAAATTTTAGAATAATTCACGGCTTAGTTTGGGACTTTCACTCTTGCAACATGTAGTTCCTGCTAATATTATCCATTCTCATGGACACTTTTATTAACAACATGCTGATTTGTACCACATTTCACTAAAATCTGATCATGAATGACAGAAAGGTGTGGTACACAGAGTTCAAGTTGCCCAAGGACTGGGATGCAAACTTGTCAGTACTTGCATGCTTTCCATGGGAACTCTGCACTGTAATAGTGTAACTGGTACTGCAAAATAGAATGGCAAAAGTTAGATTTTTTCTCTTAGAGATAAACAATTCCTCCAAACTTTTTCCTACTGAGTTTATAGCCACCACTCCCTGCTCCACTCAGCCCAAAAGAAAAGACAAAATATGCAAATGCCACCTGCCCCAGGAGTCTGGAGCCCAGTTCCTCTTCCATTAGAAAGGGGAGTGAGGCAAGCAATTAGGGCATAGCAAAGCGGCTGGGTAAGTGGGTGGAACTGTCAATCACAGAGATTCAGAATATGTGCAGAATAGCTTCTTCTAAGTCCTGCAGAGAATGATATTTTCAATTGTTCTGGCACAAGATCAAGTAGGATTTTGATAGGATGGCCTAGATCTAATATCAGAGTGGGGTATAGAAGATGGCAGCCATTGGCCTTGTGGGCATGGCCCTCTTCCTTCCTCAGGGGCCCACTCTGCATGCAGGGTGTATTTCCTTTTCCCACACTCACTCTACAGAGAACTTCTTTTCAGAGCACTTCTTCTCCCTTCTGCTCTTACCTTTAATAAATGTCAAACCTCACTTGCCAAGGCCTGTGCAGCAGGGGTCTGGGGCCTGAGATGAAGAATCATAAGAAAACTGTAGTGGGGCTGGGGAAGCCTCACCACCTGCTGAGTGGAGAAGACCGCTGTGCCCTGCATGCCACCTTATTTAAGGCATAAGGAGGGGAAGTACAAGCAAGGAGACGGGGCAGGATGTCCTTGGTATCTTGCTGTTCTAATACCTTCTGAGGATTGCTCACTGATAAGGCTGGTGGGAACAGGGACATGCCAGCTTGCTGTTCCTAGGACCATGTCAACTAGGACTACAATAAACAGAAGACAGGGAAGATTTCCTTGTCCTCTGGGCTATCTGTTTTGGCAGAGTGAATCGAGGAACAAAGAGAGGGAAGTCATGAGGTGCAGGAGGTGAAGGGCCATCGTCAGGTTTGGCCCACAGCACTCACTAGTTCATTTCCTGTCCAGAACATTTTTCAGGATAACAAGAGCTTGGAAAGGGACTGCTGGAAAGAGTCTGTGGCATCCAGCACCCCACTAATGGGAGGACTAGCTACCAATGTCTGGGAGTGACGTGTGATTTCCATTATCTCCCTGTGTTCCCTCCCCTCTGTTCCTTACTACAAAAGACTTTTGCCCAGCTGCACATGAGGAGATGACAATTTGAGGCAAATGGACCCCTCCACCTCTTTGGAACTAGTTTGAATAAATCCTTTTTTCTTTACAAAAACATATGGCTGCCTTTGATTTGTTCAGCAGCCAGCAGATGAATCTGAGCATATGAACCTAAATGATCAGGAACAATTTTGGCAACCACTAAGGGACATAAGTCCCTGTTCCTGAGAGCCATGCACACTGGAAGGCACTTGGGAAGAGGAACTAATTGCTCATGCACAGATGAACCCATGGTCAGGACTCTAGGGATATCCCAGCACCTTCTGGGACACTTCTGCTCCTGGGCATCTCCCTCCTTTCCTGTTCGTGGCACCAGCTGCCTACAGATACTTTTGATGGAAAGTGGGAAAAGGCTGTGGAGCTGAGCAGCTCTGCCTGGTTTCCCATTGGAAAGTGCACTTCAGGCATCTAGTGTCTTCAGTTTGTGCTTCCTCTGAGATCATTCAGCAGTGCCATCTAGGTGAGATGAGGACTTTCACCATTTGGGGACTATTTGGGCCCTATTGCAGGTCATTGTGGAGCACTGATTGGTGTGAGAAGAGAGTCAGAGGAAGAAAAAATTCCAGACATTTGTTTTGTTTTGGTTTTGATTTTGAGTGTTCATTTGTTCTCCTCCTTTGGTATGCTTTCATTTGTTTTTGTTTCTTTTATCTTTCCCTTCTTATAACCACCTTTACTCTAGGATGAGCAACAGGGTTTTTCAGTACCATCTAGAATTATGCACGCCGCTTGGGACTTAAGCCATTCTGAAGCTTCTTTGTAAGCCAATAAATACAGAGTTCAAGATTCTTGAACCATTGGTCAACAAAAACAAGTTTGGATTAAAAGATTTTAAGAGGATAGAGACACTGCCGGTGTGCTGAGAAATTCTGCTAAAATCTGGTCAAAAATAAAAGTGCTTGTACCACTTTGCAGCTCCCTAGAAAAGTTCCAGTTACCTGTGATGTTGTGTGATAACAACATGGCCTTTATAACTGAAAGGGCGATCTGATGTCACAGAACTGTTCTAAAGCAGAGTCTTTCGGCAAGCTTTGGCCAAGATAACGTCCATGGCTGCTTTCCTTGCCCTTTTCCAGATTAGTGGGGAGTACAAGCAAAAGCCTCTGTACCCGCTGACCACGCAGCTACTAGGCTAATATTGCTGAGTTCATTGGGGTTTAATTTCCCCTCATTTGGCTAACAGTACTTGGTACATTCTAAACCAGTTGTGTTTCAAAATATGTATAAAAATTTGATTGCTGGTAATTGATTTTTGTCTCCTGCCACTTCAGTTCTTCAACTAGAAAAATGAAGAAATTTGACTACAGGGGAGTATTGTTCCTTAACTGCCTCTTTTTGTCATGCTAGAGGGCCTGAGCAATACAGACAGGATAAGATGCGACCAGCTATCTCTTCTCACCAGCTGTCTCTAAATTTTAGCACAGTGGAAAATATCTTAAAGCCTGGGAACTTTAAAATTGACTATGTTCTATAATAAATTAAGGCAGGAAAAAGAAAAATCTTCAGGAAATTCAAACTCAGATACTGGACAAGCAATGTCCTTTGAGATGTATAGTTCTCACTTTGCTACAACTAGGAATCTTACTGTTTTAATGACTTTCTTATTGTGTGGACAAAATACATGACACCCAAAGTTAAAGGAGAAAAAGTATTTGGCTCACACTTTGTAGAGGTTTCAGTCCATAGTCACCTGGCTCTAAGGCATGGTGCATGGCAGAGGGGCATCACAGAGGAGAAACAGTCCATAGCAAGGCAGGCACAAGACAGCAGAGCAGCAGCAAGCAGTCTTTCGCTTTTATCCCATCAAGGCTACAAGCACAAAGGTGTGTTCCAAACTGCCAATATGCATTTTGCCTAGTCAAATCAGAATTATTTTGTTAGTCAATCAGAATTATATTTGAGGTGTTTAATTTTCAAGAATATTCTCAGATTCTCAGGTTATAAAAAATACTGATGAGCAAAAAGAAAATTTAATGAAAACTTTTGAGTTTACTAAGTTCTTAAAGATTCTTAGAAATCAGAGTTGGTAAAACATTGAGATAATGCAATACACATTATACAGCACTGGCTGGGCACTCTTTTATGTAAAGTTTAAATTGTTTAGCTTCTCAGAAACTGTTTCGCAGCCATAGTCAGTATGAAGAAGTATGAAAACTTCTTCTTCTACTAGTAGAAGGTATCCTAAGAGGCAGTATTTTACCAGACATTGGTTAAGAGTGTTTTGGTCTATAGAAAAAATGGCTTTTCTACTTAAAAGCTTCCATACTAAGTCTATGAGAGGAAATGGACAGTTTTGTCTCGCACATTAGCTCATGTCTGAGTGAACATTGTCTAGCCATGTTGTAGTCCTTCCTAATTTCCCGAAAAAGTCAGGTCCATGCTTGTAGGAGGAATAACTTCCTCAGCTCTGGAATGACAGGTCAGGAGGCACTGGTGTGGGACAAGTATAAATGATATATTTGGGTCTATTAAATGTATTTCATGGATTGTTATATGTATAGGTTTAACTCTGATATAAGATCAAGAGATATCTAATCCTTTAATAAGTTTGAATATTCTGGAAAGACAATAAATATCTAAAAATGGGGACTTCTTTCAGATTATAGGTCCCAGTTAAAATGAGCTTTTAAGTATTAAGTGTCAAAGTGATTGAGGGCTGTATGTGTCCATCATTTTAAGATGTGCCAAAGTTAATAATTTATGTAAGTACAATTCATTTCATATTCTAGTAATAGTTGGTTTTAAGAAAAAGAAAGATTTTGTTGAAAGGAGTTAATAGCTAAGACTTACATAGCCTGTTAACTTTTTTACGTGCAGACTAATGCTAATAGTTTTAAGAGAAGCTAAAATGTTTGCTTGCTTCTCTGTAATAGATAAGGTGCTATTATTTTACTATCTAGTCTTTGGTTAAATTAAGTGCTTAAAATGAGTGTTTTTAATCATTTTGTTTTTTCAGAAAAGCCTTGAAATATGCAGAAACACACATTTTGGTTTTTTTCCCACCTCAAGTATGTTATATATTTTTTCCCAGAAGTCTAGTGCTTACATCTATATATGATACAGTTGCGGACACAAATATGAGTTAATAACACAAGGTTTAAAACTGCTGGTAATCTGTGTGTGGGATGGCATAATATTCTAACAATGTAAAAGTTATATATTTATTTTAAACTGGTTATACATGTTAGGAGTATAACTTCTGAATAAAACATATCTAAATAGAGACAGTTGGTACTAAGATAAAGTTTTTTTTTAAATTAAAAATGTAACACATAAGGATAATGTTAGCATCTTTGTTTAAAGTAATGAGGCTGAAGATACTGATATTATTACTTTAGGATCTCTAAATGATATAGGGAAAATAAATGTAACTCCCAACCTGCTAGATGTCAGATATGCTGAGTTAGTGTTCCCCAAAATCGAGGACCGAATTTTAAGAAACAGCAGAGGTTAAGAGCAGGAAATACTTATTGAGGGGAAGATACAACTCCTGAGAGAGACAGGAAGGGAACTGAATGGGGTGCTAGGGACCCCATTCTACAGGGAAGGTATTATAGAAGAAGATCACAAGGTGGGTACAACGTGGGACGAAGCTATGATCAACCAGTAACATTACAAGTATAGCTGCTTAAGTACTACTGATTTGGCAGGGAAGCAGGTCACATGTCAGGGTACATGGGAAGAACAAGATTTTTAGGAAGGGGTGGATCCAGGGGTCTTGGTCACCCAATGGCATGACGGACGTCTGTCTGGACTTTATTGGGCCAGGTGTCACCACCTATCTTATCTCTTGGGGAAATGTGCAGGCCTGGTCATTGTGTCTTTGTCTTGAGGCCTGACCTGCAACAGTTGTGTCTCCAGCCACCCTTGTAATGTATTTTATCTTTCGCATTGCCTCTCTTAAGGGCCTGCTTCTCAAGGATCTGACTACATATACTGTTTCTACCTAACTTAGCTGTCTATAATATTAAAAGTATCGATGAAATTTACAAAAAAACTTTTAAAGAGAGGTTTTAAAATAATAGCTTGTGTGTTCAGTCTTCTTAGCATTAAGTGTTTAGGAAAATGAAGTCTTAGGGAGTTCATTTATTGAAATATATCTGTTTAATATTTTGTTTAACAGTTCTGGTTACATAACTACTACTATGTGATTTTCCTTACTTTTAAAAATGTAATTATCCTGGAGTAATATGCTCCTGATTATTGCCTTAATATGCTATAGAAGTAACTAAAATGTCTCACTAAATTGTTACCATATGTATTGCTTATAGTCATATAACTGACAAAAGACATGTTCCTCTTGGTTGGTAAGAGACAGTCTTGCTCAAAAATGTATGTTCTCAGTGGGTAACATCAGCATCATTTTTTGCACACTATATTCAAACATGCTTACTTTTCTGTATGTTTACCTAAGAAATACTAAAGATGTTACTAAACTGCAATTCTTAGTCTTGCCGTTAGTAAGTTGTATGGTTCCTCCTAAATGGTGATTCACATTAGTTTATAAGAACAGGGGACTCTGAAGTATTTGCTTGCTATACCTTTCTGGCAGGACCAAGCCTGTTTCACCAAAATATTGGCTTTCCCTAATTAACTAGGTCACTATGTTTCTTAGTGCAAGTCTACTGTGCAGATGGATTTGCCTTGCTCATATTGGCTTATTTTATGTCAGGTTATCTATCACCTTTGTAACTATTTGTTAAAGTTCTAATGTTTTAGGGTGCTGGCTACCAAATAGACAAGATTAGACTTGACGTTGGACACTAGATTAACTTAACCCAAGATCCACTCTCTCTAAATCCCTGGCATTGCTCGAATTTGCCAAGACAAGCTTTCGTGGGCCAGACTCTAATCCTCTCACATGCCTGCCACAGTGGGAAGTGTTCTGGACGGCCATCACTAAGGAAAGCCACCTCGACACCAGGGGACAAGGTTGCCGATGGTTAACTGGCAGTGCCTGCAGGAAAGAAGAAATCGCATTCTGAGAGCAGGGGAGAAGCTGTGATGTGAGTATCACAGGTTACCAGTATGTCACCCTAACAAAACAAGTGGAGCTGCAGCACGGTTACGAAAGATGGCTCTTATGCATGACTGCCCGAGCGCAAAAAGCCCTCTGGCACGTGTAATAGTTAGATATCCCCTGACTTTTGTTTTCTTTTGCCTTTGACTTCACACTTTTTAGTGACAATTTTTCAGGCTCCAGCTCCTGGCTTCCCTTTGCATGAGCCCCAGCTACCCTCCGTGGGATCTATGCACCAGTCCTACATGAGCAACCAGTCAGATGGTTTAGCCTCAAGACTAAGGCTAAAATAAGCAAGGGACGAATTGTAACTGGCCCTGCAAAATGGAACTTTGAAAGTTAGAGATTGTCTTTTAGGGATAAGCAACTTCTCTAAACTTCCTCCTGCTGAACACAGAGCCAACTCTCTCCAGCCTAGATGAAGTGACAGAATATGCAGATGCCAGACCTGGGAGCCAGGAGTCTGGTTTGTTTTCCAGAAGAAGGAGGATCAGGAGTGGAAGATGGCTGGAATGGTACCGCGGGTGTGCAGGTCTGCACTGTCTCTCTGTGCCCACTCCGCTCTGCTCCTGACTGTAGAACACCCTTGCCCACAGCACACAGTGAGATGCTGATTTGAGGTAAATGGGCCCCTCCATCTCCTTGGAGCTAACTTTTAATAAATCCTTTTTCCTCTTTACCAAAATAAATGGACAGCAGTAAGCAGACGAACCTAAGTATATGAACTGAAGTGGCAGGTAACAGCAGCAGAGTAGCCAGAGGCTTCTGGGCAGAAATAATTGAACACTGACACGCTATACACAGTCTCCAAGATTTTGAGTGCATCACCTAAGATATCACCTAAGGTCCATACGCAGTCTAGCTCATTATCATCTTCCATTAACTGTTCACTGGGAATTGGTGAGATGCATAGCCAGGAGAAACTAGGAGAATCCTGTCTTTCATGGTAGGATGTGCTTCTCTCTTTCCCATAAGTCAGGTTCAGATTCCCTTGCTTGTACCCCACACTCTTCCTTCTTTGACTTGTCATTCACCTGAGTCTGCAACTGAAACCGAAAATGTCAGCCTCTGCATCTATAGTTACTGAAATTTCAAAAGTTAAATGCAGAATGCTGTGAATTGAATGCTTGTGTGTCCCTACAGTCCATATGTTGAAGTTCTAACCCCTGCTGTAGTGCCCTTCGGAGGTGGAAGCTTTGGGGAGAAATGGGTTTAGAGATCAGCAGGGAGAGGTCTTCACAGCGGCATGAGTGCCCTTACAAAGAGAGGAATCAGCTCCAGAGCTTTTTGTCTCTCCAGGCACAGGCACGGGGAGAGGCCATGGGATCCCATCGCCAGAGGCCCTCCTGTGCATGACCTCAGGCTTCTGGCCTCCAGAACTGTGAGCAGTAGGTGTCAGTTGCACAAAGCACCCATCAACACAATGCTGTTTTGGCAGCCCTGGCAGTCGGAGGCAGTGACCAGGCTCCTGCTGACTAAGCTCTGAGGAAGGAGCCCTATGATCCCGTTTGCTGCACTGCACTCCTGGTGCACAACAGACACAGTCATGCCTGTAGCCTGGGCACCTCCTGCACTTGCTCTTCCCTTCCTTCTTTCAGGCCTGCGGGGTGTGGCCCTCACCCTGGTCCTCCACGGTGGTGCCATGTACCCACAGCTCCTCTTTCTGCTAAATGTCAGGTCCAAAGGACAGAGGGTGGAGGTCTGGGTTGACAGAGACGTGCTCCACAGCAAGCACACCCTCTCTCCTTCAGTGCGCTGCCTCCTTCTTCCCTTCTACTTGTCACTCCATCCTCCTCGGGCAAGCCCAGCCCACCTACCTGCACCCAAATTCTCCCTCCGGGATGCCCTGTCATCTCCTGAAAAGACACTGGGAAATGGTGATGCTATGCTTTCAGGTAATAGATTCACATTTTCACAGAATTATTTGGTGACAATGCTTCACCGCACATCACGGCACCTCACAGTGCTGCTGCAGGCTGCTGTCTGAGTTGTTTTAAAGCTGATGATTCTTTCTTTAACCTGATTTTGAAATTCTACTCAATTTTATTCTAGGAGTCCACTTAAACTTGTGAGCATGATTTTCATGTTAATTTGAAAAAACATAGTAGATCATTATTGATTCCAATCAAAATATTCTATCTCCATATTCCTGGTTGTTTTGTTGTTTTGAACTAAACACAAAGATAAGTTTAAGACTGACTGTCAAAGGAGAATAGTAAACTAGATGAAAAGAATCTCCTGGACATACTTCTGTGTAAAGTCTTCTGACTTTTGTTGCTAAATAGAAGTTGTATTTCAAATGCCTCAGGCTAGCAGGAAACAACTAAGGAGTTATGAGGAAAGTGACTAACTTCCTCCACTCCCTGGAAGCGCGCTGTGAGAGGCCCTCTCTGACACTCACCGGGAGAGGCTGTAGCTTCTGATCAGCATCGTTAGAAAAACTGCCCACTTCTTCCCTATTTTTGGATTCCTTTCAGACTGGGGGTGTAGCTCTAGCAAGCTTGGCAGAGTTGGAGCTGATCAGGGAAGGAAGTGTGGGGTGCCAGCAGCTGTTTTGCTGCTGATCATCCCTGGCGCGGAGGGCCACCCTTCAACTCTGAGTCATGCTTTCCTTGCGTGTAAGAGGAGGCAGAGAGACGCAATGACCTCCATGTTTCTCTTATAGTGTGGGTCGAGATGTCCCTCCAAAGCCTCGTGCAGTCATGAGGTGGCTTTTCAGGAGGTGACCTGATCTAGAGTGTGTGACACGAGAATTGATTCATGGTGCAATGCCAGGCTCAATGTCACCAGGTTTGAGAGCGTGAATGCTACCCGCCCTGAGTAGTCTGGATAAGATGCAGGGGCAGGGGGACACTGCTCAGGTCCCTTGCTGCCTTTGCTGTCTTCTGCTGCCATGAACAGTTGCCTTTCTGCCATGTGCCACCCTGCCTTGGAGTCAGCCGATTACAGACTGCAGAGGTACAAACTGAGCTAAATAAACTTTCCCTCCTTTAATCTGGAGTGTTGGATATTTTGTCTCAGCAATTAGAGAAAAGTAACTAAGACAGTTTCCTTCCACACCTGCTCAGTGAGCTAAGCTTTCTCATTCAAAGGCAAATGAAATAGTGTAGGACATTCTTGGTTCACAAAGCTTTAAATCACACTTGAAACAAAAATTTAAACTGAACAAATCTACCTGAACCACTTCCTTTTGTGACTTACTATGGTGCTAAGAGGGGAATGACAGATTTTCCTTATGCAACTGACATATTGAACAACCTCAGTGTGTGGATGGGAATCTAAATACAGCTTTATTTTATCTTTAACTTGAATCAGTGGTGGTAGTCATCTTTTTCCAGGAGGCCTGACTTTTCCCCTTGCAGTCTTAGGAAATGATGCAGCATTTGATTTCAGAGGCCAACCCTCTCAAACCAGAACTTATAAAGTCTAGTTCCTTATAATCATCAAAATGACAAAATTATCTTAGTATAATGCTTCCCTCTGCCAATTTGGACTTGCTTCTCTGAGCAGGGGCTGTGGTCCTGTTGACTTCCCATTATCTGTTGCATTGTTCCCCAACAAGATCTTGGGGGAAAGCAGTTGGGAGCAGGAGGGGGACACTTCTTTCTCTCCAGTCTGGGTGGCTTGGTGTGCTGTGGGCCTGCTTCTCCCACAATGTGTTTGGAGGACGCTTGCCAGTTGCTTCCAGGACCCTCTCCCTTGCAGTTTCCCTGACCCAGGGGAAACACACTTGGTCTATGTGGCCAAGTGAGACTCCTTCTTCCGCCCTTGGTCACATCATTGTACACGACTCTTTCATCTCCTCCCGACAGAGGTGCCCTAACCCCTCCGCCTGGACCTGGTGGGCAGGATTCTGGCCAACCCCACTCCTGCTTAATGGCTAGATCCACTCCCCACCATGGGAGAGCTCCTGCAGCTGCTGCCCCCACAAGCTTTGGAAGGCCACCTGAATTTCAGCACAGTTATGTGGGCATTCACTTTCCTCGGTGTTTCTGGACAAGGCTCAGACTGCAGCCCAGAGCTGCCTTAAGTTTGCTTAGTTTCAAGGTGAGCCCCAGTCTTCTTTGTCTCTCAGTGTCAGGAAACTGCCCCAGTACTTGATGTGGACACCTCCCCAGCGAGCTACAAGCCTTCTCACACCCACAGTCTTCCACCAAGAGGAAGACAGGCAACAGCAAGACAACCAGACTCTCCATCTATTGCTCCTCTACTTTTGATGGGGTTGCATCCTGGTGGAGCCAAATACTCCAAATAGCATAATTCAAAAGTTCTTGTGGTATGCCTAACCCACTGACATCATGGGTGAGCCTCGCCTGCCTTAAATGTGTTCAGAACACTTACATCAGCCTACAGTTGGCAAAATCATGCCGAGTAGCTTATGTAACTTGCTGATACCTGTTTTCAGAAAAAGAGACCCCACTGACAGCAGGATTTCCTGTGGGGTGACAGTGCCCCATCATGATTGCCTGGGAGCTGGAGATTGCAGCCAACACCACAGTCTCGAGAGCGGATTGGCCCATGTATCACCAGTCTTGGAAAAGATCAACATTTCTAATTTGAAGTATGGTTCCTGCTGAATGTGTGTATCTTTTACACCACTGTCAAAAAAACCTTAAGAAGTGGGGACTGTTTGCATCTTTGCTGTACTTTCCCCAAATCTTCCCTCTGATGCTTTTGTACCTTTATTGTCACTGAAGTATCTGAGAATTGAGGGGTTTCCATTAACTGTACACATTTTGCATTAGGAGTGATAGGCAGACTCATGTCTCCTTGAGTCATCAGCACTACATTTGTGCTTTGGTTGGAACAAGTGAACAATGGAAAAAGGTCTCAGTTGAACAGCCTCTTGCAGATATGTTAAGCCCAGGGCTGATATTTGCCATTAGAAAGACACATTAGAAAAGATAATAAAACAATGAAAATATTTTAATTGCTTTGACAGAAGCACACACTTTGATGCTTTTACTTTTGAGTCTATAAAACCGTACTTCATTTGTAGCCCTCATCTAATTGTGTCTATACTTCTGCAATCTGTGCTTATTAACTTACTCTTCACAGAGTTGTGCTAGATCCTGCTGGAATTTTAATGTGTGCATGTGGGCCTGTATGCCCACAGGCTGTGTATTCATCAATGGCTTCTCAGACACTTACCCTGTGGCCCAGCGTGGCTTAGATACTGGGTAAGATGAGAGCCAGCTGAGCGGAACGCAGGGATGACAGTGTGAGATCCTCCTTGCCACCCCCAGTGCCACATGTGAGGTGGGCTGCAGAAGGAAACTCATGCTTCTTTTTGGTGCCAGGGATCGAACTCAGGACCTTGCACTTGTGAGGCAGACACAGTGCCACTGAGCTACATCTCCGGCCCCTGAAAACTCATGCTTTTAAGGAGAACTAGGTGGAAGCCACGAGGACAGTGTTGAGGTGTTTGTGGAGGGTGTGAGAGGCAGACACACAGAGGCGGACACTTGGTAGGCAGAACTATGCCTGCGAGAGCTTGGGGTTTGTTTCCATAGTAAAGGGGCGATGTGCTTTTTGTTCAAAATGGATATAGCATTGCTCTAAAAAGTACTCATTGAATAACCCTTTCTCCTCAAGTAAGACGTGACACTGAAAGCTAGTTTGGTTATACCCTAATTGCATCATTTTGTCTACGGATGGCACCTCCTCCCAAGCCCAAGGATTCGTGGTTTTCTTTGAACACCAGCACCATTCTTCTTGAAGCATGGTAGCTTTTCTCATCTTCTCAAGGACCTAACGAGCTAACCTGTTTTCAGAGCTTCTCTGGCAAGAGTTCTTTTCTGAATTGTTCTAATTCTAATACCGTCTCAAAGGAATCTAGTTCTCTTTGGATTTGTAGGTGTCAAAAGTGTTTTTAATATTTTAGAACACTTGAAGCAAAACAGCTTCAAATTTTCAGCCGAATCAATGATTGATTTCATTTCATTCTCGCTTACCTTTGCCTTTAGGTGAAAATCTTACATAACAGTTTTGAAGCCAAATCTTAGAAAGTTTGAAAATATTTCATTGCCATTATTGATGGAGTTTTATTTAGTTTAGGTGTGTTTCTTCATACAACCCTAAAAGCACATAACTTCATAATCTCAAGGATTTCAAAATGCCCATTTTTCTTAAAAAGTGTGGGGTTTAAAATGAATCTTCCAAGCTGTATAATTTAATCTAGTGAGTCAACCCAGGGATATGTACCTATTCCTGCACTCAACATAAGGAGGCAAAGTGATGAGCATTTGGAGATGGTTGAGGATGATTAATTCCCTTATTTAATACTCAGTGTTAGATTGATATCAATTTAGTTCCACGTGTTTCTTCTCTTTTTTCCTGAAACCCTGAAGAAAAATATGCACAGAAATAAAACATACATAGGAAAGATCCCATTCTGAGCCAGTTAGAGTTACTGACAGCCAGTGGGCTGTGGCCCCAAAGCACCCCATAAACTCGATGATGGTCCCTGGGGGTAACTTGCACGGGGGCTGCAGGGCATGGGAGGAGAGGGAGGAGGAAGCCCACCTCAAGGTCATGGCACACAGCACCTGAGGTCTTTCTCTGAGTTTGGAGAGGAGGCAGGACCAAAGCGCAAAAGGTGCGTTACGCAGATGTGGGCTTGAGCACTGCCGCAGATGCGACAGTGGCCTGATCATGTCTGCTACACTGCCACCCCGAGAAGACTCCAGGTGCAGCACACACATGCTGTGAGGCACTCCTGAAGGGTCCTCCTCGAGGGCAGATGAGGAAAGCATGACAGATGCTGCACGGTGGCCAGCAGCACCCCTAAATCTGAGGTGAGGCCAGTCTCTGGAGTCATTGGTTTAAGGGAAGGAAGCCTTGAGGTCCTCATGGGTGGGAACCGGGACAGTCCAATGCCATTCATAGCACTGGTGTGTGCATGAGGCGAATGGACTCCGGCCACGGGTGGGTCAGGTTTACAGTTACTAAGTGCTAACTGGGTTCCACTGAACACTCACATCAACCTATGCCTTTCTGAAGGGTTTTGCAGTTATCCGAATACCAAAACAAACAAAAAGCAGCCCTGGAATAGTTTGGCGAATCATCAGTCCCACGTAGTAGGAGACTCTAAATAGGACTCAGAAGGCATCATTTCTCATTTAACTCAGGCTCCTGTTTGCCCTCTCTGGACTGATAGGACATTCGCAAAATGAAGGAGTGCCCTAAAAAGTGCCCCCCCCAAAAAAGATTGTTGGTCTCATGCATGACCAGGAGGGGAAAGTTCTTCAATAAAGTACTACTAAATGGAATCTAGCAGTGCACAAAAGAATAAAGCAACTTGAAAATCCAGGGCTTATTTCAGACACAGAAGAGGGGTGCAAGGTTAGGGATTCTATAAATGAGACTCACAGCATCAATATTTCAAGGGTGCAAACAGTAGATCATCTTCATAAATTTCAAATCGTATTTGATGTTACTTGGCAACCATTCTGATAAACAAGAGAAAACGTACTTCCGTGCTTTGCAGCTGCTTCTGTTTCTTGATCAAAGCTATACGGAACTATGGCATTCATTCCTACTCTAGACTAGTCGGGGACAGATGCCGCCTGTGGGTGCGACTGAACTGTGGCTTGCTATACAAATAGAACCCCAGAAATACTGCAGTGCCTACTCTTGGCTTATGCCATACAACACCTGATATCACACTTGTGCCCTTGGCAGCCATCTGCCAGGGAAGAGAGCAATTCTCCCTTGTTGAGAGAGCAGACACCAGCAAAAAATCTAGAGGATTAAGTGCCATGCAGACAGAGAGGCGCACATCAGGAAGGCCTGACATGTGAGTGGTGAAGCCAGATCAGTAAGCAAAGCCTGCAAGCAGGGATTTTTATGTGGCTAGTTAGTCACAGTAACTAAAGCACCACAACATAGGTAAAAAGTGAGGTATACAAATAAATGTAACATAGTAGAGAACCCAGACACAAACACAAGTACTAAAGGAACCTAAAACACACACACACATGGGTATATCTTATATGTATACACACACATTTATGTAAATGCCAGTTGGATTGGTGCTGACACTATGAATTATGCACGCATGATTCAAAAAATGTTGCTTAGACAATTGATGTTCAGGTCAACAAAAGGAGAACAGATTTAGGTCTTATCCCATCACTAGCACAAACAAATCTAGATGAATAAAAAATTTCAATTAAAAATGAACTATTAAAATATTAGAGGATAACACAAGCAAATGTTTTTTATATTTTGGGGTGAAGAAAGGTAAATTATAAGCAATTTAAAACTTAAAAGACCATAAATTAAATTATATGAAGACATTAACAAAATAAAAATGAAAACTTGAACATGACAGAATTATACTTATAAGCAGATGTAAACGATAAATGTGGGAAAATATTTGTTATTTGTTTGTCAGATTATTATAGCCAGCTAACTTAGGTAGAAATGTTACGGGCAGTCAGATAGGGCCAGGTCCTCGAGAGTCAGGCCAAAGGTGAAACTCACCACAGCTGTGGCCGGAGACATCGGCTGGAAACCGGGCCCCAGGATAAAGACAGATGACCAGGCCTGCACACTTCCTCAGAGGATGAACACAGGGCCTAATGAAGTCCAGATGGACATCAGCCACCCCTGATGGTGGCCAGAGACCCTTGGACCCACCACCTAGCAGAATCCTTGTTCTTCCCATCCATGCTTGTTACATGACTTGTTTCCCAACTGGACCACTACTATCTAAATGACTGTGCTTGCAATCTTATTGGTTGATCATGGCTGTGGCCCACGTTGTACACATGTGGGTTCCATTCTATAAACTCCTTTGTAAAGTGGGGACCCCTCCTGCCTCTCAGGAGCTATCCTATCAATAAATATCTTCCTATTCTTAAACTCCATTGTTCCTAGAATTCATTCTACGATTTTTAGAGAACACAAGCTTAGCGTATCAGATAGCTAACAGACTGAGAGATATAATATTTCATATTTCATCTCCAATATTATTTCCTGTATTATTATGATTACATAACTTTACTATGTAATGTTCTTATTAATTATTACATAAATGATACCTCCTAGAAAAATGAGAAAGGGCTGTCAATAAGCATTTCACTGATGTTAAATACAAATATTTAGTAGGATCAAGATGCAAATTAAAAATGAAATTTTATGTATTTTTTATTAATACCAATGCTCAACTTTTGAAGAATGAAAACATTTGTCTTAGGAAATGGTCATTCTCAGATTTTTCTTAGATTGAATTTTTAATATCTTCAAAAAATACTTTCTACTGAAGAATAACACATTCAAAAGTCAAATGTGTTACATCATAAACATCTGTGTAACTACCGCAAGTCGAGCATTGTAGCCACCAGTCTCTCAGAAGTCCTCCTCATAAGAGCTTCCACATATCTATGCGTCCTCTCTCTTCCCTAGGTAACCAGAAATCTCATTTTTAATGCCATAACTTGCTATCTTTGAACTTTGTAGAAGTGGAGTCATTCTTTATGTCTCTCTTGTTTTGTCTTGTTTGTGAGACTTACCCTTGTTATTACAAGTAAATGCAGTTCTAATACGCACACTATTGAACACAGTTTCACCTCATGAATACATACAATCTACCATTCTAGTCTTGACATTCAGGCTGTCTCTGGTTTTTACCATTTTGTGTAATGTGTCTGTGTCTCTTGGTATAGGTGCAAGGATTTCTGCCCTTTCATACATGGGACTACAAAAGCTTATTCTTGATGGATGCTTGTGTTCAACTTTGATAGATAATGCCAGATAGTTTCAGGAAATTGTTGCACCAAGTTCTCTTTCTACCAGCAGTGTATAATGGCTCAAATTGCCCCATAATATGACCAAGTGCTAATAATACAAGGCTCCCTGAGGTTAGCCATTCTAGCTTGTAATCCAGCACCTTTTCATATGTTTATTAGCCAGTTAAATAACCTTTACAGAAAAAAAAGCAAATAGCCTTTACAGATAAGGACCTATTCACTTACCTTGCTCATTTAGGATTCTCTGTGGTTTTCTTCCTAACTTATAGGAAACATTTATACATTCTTAAAGGCATTGGAAATATTGTCTCCCATGCTGTGGCTTCTTTGACAGTCTTTTAATGCTATCTCTGGATGAAATATTTTATTAATTTTAATATAATGCTAGCTATCAATGTTTTCTCTCTCACTCCTCGCCTTCTGTGTCCTGTGCATAAAATCTGTTCCTGCCACAGGTCATGAAGATAGCTTTGTGTAATATTCTTTAGAGATTAGCTGTCCAACTCACTAGCGACTAACCATATGTAACCTCAACTAATTGTGTGAACTTAAATGAATTGAAATAAAATCAAATGAACAAAAAAGTCAGCTTCTCCTTCATACTAGTCATGTGTTAAGCCCTGAGAATCACAGACTGAGGATTTGTCTGTCACTGCAAAACAGTTCTATTGATCAGACAGGTTCTAGAAAGTTATTTAGTTTGGCCTTTTGTGGCTCTAAAAATTATTGTACCCAAATAAGAGGATGATCAGTTGTGACATTTTAGACAAAAACAAAGCAAAAATGATCTCATGGAATATTTATTTTTTAAAGAGCCTAAATTTTATTTCACTGCCAGATTATGAATAAATAATTAAAATATGGAGCACTCGTGGACAAAGTGAGAATTTAAACCATTTGCATCTAAGCCTAGGCTAATTTACTGTGAGAAACAAGGATGTACCTAACAGCCATCAAAGGGTGGGAAGGTAGTGGGAAGAAATAGGAGAATGTTCATTTTCTTTCATCTTCAGCAGGAAGACAACCAATGTTTTCTAACATAAACACAGGTTGAAAAATTTATGCCATTTCTTAAAACTTAGCCTTACGAAGAATTTTTTGGCTATATCTCTGATATGAAAAAATATTGATATAAAGCATAACCATTGCTTCAGTTTTGCTCCCTCCTTATTTTTCTATTAAATTCAAGTGGAACTGATTTTCAGTAACTGAGAATCTACAGGATGGCTCTATGAATAGATTGCATCAGATCCCTGCTTTCCTGCTTTGACCCTTTTTTCTTTTTTTTTTTTTTCTCCCCATTCTGCTATTTCCCTTTTTGCCTCCTTCTTCCCCCAAACCTTGGAAATCCACAAGGCTTGCAAAAGCAGCTTTCAAAGGAATTCTTCTGAGAGTTGCTGGAGTGAAATTGTACCAATGATTTGAGCAAAAGGCATGTGAATCCAGAGCATTCCCTCTTACAACTGTGAGTTTTGCAGCAGTTAGGGCCTAAAGGTACAGCCTAGGCTGGAGCCAAAGGACATAGGACCTCTTCACCTTGTCTCCAGAGCTCCGGGCTTTGACCGGGAAATCAGGGATACTACCTGGCTTTCAAGTTTTCTTGAAACCATTTGCATCAACTAATAAAGATTTTGTCATTTATTTGAGTCAAGTAGCTTTTTTTCCTTGAAATCTTTTTAGAGAATTCAATTTATGCCTCCATTTGCATATATGCTGAGAGAAGGATATAGACCATTACTTACAGATTTTTCTGAGTTGTTAAATTGGGTGAAACTGGTATTTTTCTATGTTTGAACGTTCTTTATAATGAACATAAATTAATGGAAGTAGCCACTCTTTGAAAACTGAGAATTTAAATCTATAAGTCTGATAGTGCGCAAAACCTAGAGTATATTGTTAAGCAACAATAATAATAATTTGTAGAATAATTTGTAGAAAAGGATTCCACTAAAAAACAACTACAGCATTATCCCTGTGCGTCTGAGTTTGCACATGTGTTTGTAACGTCTGAAATGTGTGCTACCTAATGGCAAACAAAAGATCTAATGATCCACAAAAGCAAATAATGAGAAAGGTGTTACAAAAGGAGTCTGAATGAAGGTAAAAAATCTAGGTATGTATGTTGATGAGAAGTGAATTAGAAATGTTTTCACTGGAAAAGCCACAAAATGCAGTGACTTTTAGATTTTCATGAAAAATATCCGTGTGCAGAGCCGTTGCCCACAGTGACTCACGTGTGCGGCCCAGGGCCTAGAGCGTCATTCACACAGTCTGCACTGAGGGGCCTGGCAGCACCGACCCCGGGTGGCCTACAGACGGGCGCCCTCTCAGTCCTGCCCTGGGGCAGCCGCTTTCCCCAGTGCACCTGGGGAGTTTGAAACAGTACTCGCCACTGAAAGAAAACAGACATCCTTGCGGGGAGGCTGACCTCTGTCTTGTGGCTTAAGAAAAGTCAGCCTGGAAGCAGAACATCTTGTTTCTCTCAAGGCACAAAGATCCCATCTGAAAATCCTGGGTATTGCTCTGAGAGCCACATACACACACATACCAGGTGGTGGCAGTTCCATCATCAAAAAGTGTAAAAGAAAGTGCCATTTAACAAAATGTATTAAAGGGTGCCTTGCAAATATGATTATGATGGCTGTAATGGTAATGATGAAGGGTGACTAAAATATGCAGTAAATATTTACATTCTTAAAATTATTATAGCAAAACACATTGCTTTCAATCCCCCTCAAGCTACTCTACCTTGCTTTGAACACACCCTATCATTCTCTGCACTCTCCAAAGCAGCTCTGGAGTCCTCTTTCCGAGTGTCTTTGGTCACACCGTCCTGGCTGCCTTGATGTCCTGAACTGATTCAAAACCTTGGCCTTTCACGGTCATTTTGACTGTGGGGAAGAGCCAGAAGCCACACGGTGCCAGATCCGGTCAAGAAGGTGGATGAGGACGCAGCGCCATGTCTGACAGAAACTGACAAACGTGATCAAGGAAGGGTGATCAAAAACTAAGGTGAATATTTAAAATGTTTTAAGTGATTACAGAAAAGACATATTGCCACATTGTCATTAACCCTCCCCAGCATATTCCTCATTTCAAACACACTTATCATATTGTTCTTGGCAATGTTTCTTTTACTGTAATGTTTTAAAACATTTTAAAATATTCACTGAGGTGTTTGATCACCTTTGTAGATTTGTGCATCACAATGCCTATAGAAGAGATGATATAGCTGAATATTGTTCCTTTAAGTATATATTGAATTTTGCTTTTCTATGCAGTCAGGAATGAGTGGATTCAGGGGATTGTGAGTTTATTAGTTACTTTTTTCTCATTGCTGAGACAAAATATCCAACACTCAAAATTAAAGAAGGGAAGGTTTACTGAGTCACAGCTTGTGGAGGTTCCAGTCCACAATCGGCTGGCTCCAAGGCAGGGTAGCACACGGCGGAGGGACAATAGTTTATGGCAGCAGAAGACACCAAAAGCAATCAAGGGACCTGAACAGTGTCTTTCTGCCCCTTTTATTGAGACTACTTAGGGCTGGTAGCACTCACCCCCTTAAACCTAGGGCCCTTGGGCTTAGCCCCACCATGAATCAGTCACACACTCTAGATTCGTCCACCTCTGAAAAATCATGAGGCTTTGGGAGCACATCTAAACACAAGCCATAACAGTGAACAAACGAAATATCTTAAGGAAATTTCATATGAATAGAAAATTCTGAGGACTAGCCAATTAGAAATAGAATTCTAGGGTCCATGTTGAGGTGATGGACCAGTGAGAGGACCCACGATGAAAGACAGCTCCATAGACTAGAGCCTCATTTCTATAATTACAAAGCCTTAGACAAGTCTCCCAGTGATAATAAGATGTGAATAAAGCATTTCCATGGTGTCAAAAATGCTAAGAGAAATTTGCAATGATATGAATAAGGTTGAAATATCAATGGGTTTGCAATGCAGGTCAGGTGGCAATCAGTAAAAATTTTCTTCAGTTTTGTTGCATTTGAAGATGAGATCACAAAAAATCCACTTTAAAATGGGGGTTGGCTGCAAAGAGGGCCTATGGATAGCATTTATCCAGCTATGAAAGATTCTAGAGGCCACAGTGAAATCCCAGGCCCTGGCCGAGGATCACTTAATTAACACTCCAAACCCCACAACTTAGCAGAATTCAGGGGCATGGTATTTTCTTTTGCATATGTCAAGATTACTGTAACCCTGGGGAGGTATAAAATTAGTACAGAAAAACAAATGACTCAAAAACATAGTGTCAATATTTTGTATTAGGGTAAGTAAAAAATATAAAAATAAAATTTGCAATGAATTTTCTCTGTTTTCAAGGTGATGGAATTAACCAAAAGAAGTTGACATATAAGACCTTTGAGTTTATTGAAATATAGAGAGTGTGGTTAATTGCATTCTAAATCAAGGTTTAAATATTTAAAAGGAAACATTAAATGTGCAAATACTTATGCTCTGTGATGTTTAAATGTTTAGAAACATGTTCAGAAGATTTATAGATTTTAATAAAATGAATACCAAGTAGAGAAACACAAATAGAGATATTCTTCATGTCTGTGTTTGGTGTGTACATAAAACAAGAGCTTACTTTTGACAAATGAGAGGTACAGCTAATGGAATGACACGAGAGTCTCTGTAGAGAGGGGACAGCTCTACATCTCTTCAAGTAGACTCTTTAATAGCCCGAAACTGTCACTCTTACAAGAGTGTTAATGGCAATAAAAGTTAATAAAGCTGGACTGGATGGCTCAGCAAGACTTACCTTTTATGTCCGACATTGGCAGAGCCTGCAAATGAGGCAAAGGGACACTGGGAAGGCCACACGGGCTTTCATTTGGGGTGCAATGTGAGAGTACTTCTCGTGGTTTAGATTTAAAATATCTCCCAGAAGTCTTGCATTTGGAGGTGGGGCTTGGCCGCAGGAGGCAATCGCTGGGGTGTGACCTGGAGGGTGCATTCTAGCTCCAGCTCCTTCCAGCTCCAGCTCCTCCTAGTTCTCTCTGCTTCCAGGTTGCCCTGGGTGAGCGGCTGTCTTCTGCCAGGCCCTTCCGCCATGCCATCTCTGCCTTGGGCCAGTGGACCATGGGCTGGACCCACGGGAGACCATGAGCCGAATAAATTTCTCCTCCTCCGTTAAGGTGTGGGCACTGGGTATTGTGCCCCAGGGATGGGAGAGTGACTCAGACAGTATAGACAGCTCCAAATATAATAAAGTTTTGAATGAGAATATGAAATATTAAGTGAAGCGTCAGGCATAGGAAGTCAAATATGGCGTAGTCTCATTTATAGGTGGAAATTAAGTTGATCTGAAAGAAACGGAGAGTGGAGTAGTGGTCACCAGAGCCTGGGATGTGTGGGGAAGGGAACGGAGTGAGGGTGCCCGAAGGCGACAGTGTGTGCTGGACAGGAGGAATGCCTTCTGACACTCCAAAGCACAGCAGCAGGATGACTGTGGTCCACAACAACTAGCTAACGGGTCACAAAAGCTGGGAGAACTCTGGGCGTTCCCAACACATGGGAATAACATATGTCCAACACGCCAGACGCGGCAGACACCTGGTCATTACACTTCAGACACATGAGTTGAAAGGCCACATCATACCCTGGAAACAGGTGTGGGTACTGTTGTTGATTTTAAAAATATGTTTAAAAATTACAGAGAGAAAACGAGAGAGAGTGAGTGAATGAATGAATGAGTGTAAGAACTAAGAAAGCCCAAGCCCCAGTAAAGTCTAACCTAACTAAATCATATTATGTGATGATGCTAAGGTCCCAGGGTGGACTCTGGTTATGTGATGTGTTGTCACTGGGGGAAGCTGAGTTAAGGGTATTTGAGGACTTTCTGTACTGTTTTTGAAAAATTGCGAGTCATAGACTATTACAACATAAAGATGCTGTCAAAGATCTCTGTGGATAGCAGTTATTGCCCAGGAGTGAGTGTGGGCTCTGGCGGAGGCAGGCAGGGGGTCGTCTGGACCTGAGGGGCATCCCACGTCCCTCTGCTTCATCTGCATGCTTGGCCTGTGAAACCGATATGCGACAGGAGAGGTGAGACTTGCTAGTTCTGCCGGTTCAGCTTTGTCGATTCCCTTTGGTATTAACACTCTTTGATGCAGCAGGAAATCAGCACAAGCATAAACACTACAAAACAGTCACTTAGGTTGACGTACAGTAATTCTGCTCTCCAGCCTCTTGGGATGGTGCCTCCTTAAAGACGAACCTTCAGGCACACACCTGACCCTGTCATCCTGCACCAAAGCTTTTGGGGTATGAAACATGGCTCTCGCATTCCCTACCACCCTCCCAGTTGCTTCCCCTTGCACTCAGGGAAGAAATGAGGCTTCTCAGAGGCCTCCAGGACCTGAACATCTGCCCACGCTGTCTCGCCTGCCAGCCTCCGTGACCCCTACGCAATTCCCGGGATGCCCACACACCTGTCCCAGGGCTCTGCTCTGCTGCTTTCTTTGCCACAATCACCCATGATTTAAAGTGACTTCCTCTGTCACTCTCTCTTCATCAACTGCTATTATCTTCTATATATGTCTTCCTTTTTGTCTTCATTTTAATCTCTATTATCTAGTGCATAATTGATGTTCCATAAATATTTTTGAGCAAATGAACAATGGATAAATGAATGAGAACCCTCATTGATATTGCTTATTGTGAGACCCATAAGTGAGGACCAGAAGACTTTCTACTTCTTACGCATCAGGGCAAGTTGATGTCCTCATACCAAGAGAAGCTTATTTCGCAAGCAAGTTCAAAGTAAACATACATGCACGTGCGTCTATTTCTGCTGGGACCAGATGACCGCAAAGATCATTTTTGACTCTAGCATTCTAAGATCTAGAGTTTTCAAGTGATTCTTAAGACACAGGAAGAGCCGGACATGGTGGCACGTGCCTGTAATCCTAGCTATGCAGGAGGCTGAGACCAGAGGAGCACAAGGTCCAACCAGTCTGGGCAATTTAGGGTTAGTGTCTCCAAACAAATAAAAGAAAGGGCTGGGTGTGTAGCTCAGTGGCAGAGTACTTGTGTGACATGCACAGAGATTGAGTTCAATCCACAGGACACACACACACACACACACACACACAAATCAAAGATACAAAGGAGAGAGAGCACAGTTTAGCTCTAAATGGTGTGGCTCAAGATAGAATCAGTGGATTCTATTTTCCAATTTTGAATTAACATAAAGCATGAACCAGTGTCAGTATCTAGAGCCTTCCAAGAATCCCTTAATATACAGGTTAATGTGGGCACGTGTGCTCCTTCCCCGAATCCCTGAAAAAAAAATCAGGCCAAGACCCTCAGTTCTCTCTGGCCACCAGTGATGCATGGGAGAAACAGGCAGTATCATCCTGGAGGGTGGCAGTGAGCTCACAGGCGTGACAGCTATTTCCAGATAGAGTACCCCCTTTCCCATCTGGTCTTTGGATGCAAAGATACAAAATCCCTGCCCTTGCTTTGAGGGTAATTACCGGTAACACTGAACCATTTGACTTCTTGGCCAGGAGGTGGGCAGGTAAGGGCTCACATGGACTGAATATTAAATTCCTAGCATACCTTCGCCTCTCCTATAGTGCATTTAGGCAACCTTCAAAGATGTGGAAAAAAGACAAGATAACAGCAGAGACAAGAAAAGGCCTGAGGTACGTTAACATGAAAGCCGTTTCTCAGGGACCCAGGCTTTTGTAAATAGGCTGCAAACGTCTGCTGCACCCTTCTCAAATCCAGTACAGACAAGGAAACTGGATCAGTCACACCTTCTTCAATATTGCTAACATAAGCTAAATCAAATCAGTTGCACTGTCAGTTCACGCCTCTTCCCAGGAGACAAGTAGAAGGAAATTCTCCCTGAAAGTCTCTGTAAGGAGAATATTATTCTTAATCTTTTTCTCCCAGTGATTTTTTTTTTTTTTTTTTTTTGGTACCAGGGATCAAACTCGGGTCCTTGTGCTTGCACAGCAGGCGGTGAAACCACTGAGCTAACCCCTGCCCTTCTCCCAGTGATGTTTAATCTCATTAATGTTAATTTAGGGAAATGTTAACTCCAAAACGCAATTAGGCTAGAGCAATTCCACAGTGATGGTGGGCGTGAGTGGGTGTAGAGGTTGTGAATGTGGTTCAAAATAGATACTCGTGGCCTTAAAATATTCACATGCATTTTCATCTTTCATTTGCCCCAGGATGAGACTTAGAAGGCATACTGCTTTAGAATCCGCCCCTGGCACTCAGAGAGCAGAACCAGAGAGACTGGAAGTTAAAACCACCTAATGTCATGTGTTTCTGCCTCTCTGATCAGATGTATTTTGGGCATATGAGTCAGCACAGTATGAGCCGAGTGCTTGGCCTGGACTTGGTCAAACTTTACATCGGTTTTCAGCAAGTGCAGCTGTCCCGCTAGGTACTTCAGACTCGGTGGGATCAGGGCTGAGGGTGGGGTCCTGCACCAGTGACAAGGGCACCCCTGAGCGCAGCTTCTCTGTCCCAGCTGCCTCTGTCCTGTCTGGGTTTGTAATGTCACTGCCTAGCTTATTACTTTCCCATCACTAGATACAGCTCCTGACACCGACAACTTAAAGGAGGAGAAGTTTATTTTGGCTCATGGTTTCATTCCACATTTGGCTGATTTCAAGGCAGAAACAGGAAGGCAGAGGAGCCTGGCTGGGGAAAAGGTGGCCAACCTATGGTGGGAGAAGGAGAGTGAGTCAGGAACACACCCTTCCGGGTCACTCTCTCAGGGACCACCTCCAGCCAGGCCCCACCTCCTAAGGGCAAATTCAGCTGTGAAGTCATCCAGGAAGGCATCCACTGGTAAACAGCTCACCCTGTATCCGGGCCCTTCCACACACAGGACACTGGTGGACATTTAGATCTAAGCCAAAGCACTATCTTAAGCCCAAGTTGCCCAGATCAGCCAGGGCTCCTGTGCTCAACGCTCTGCAGTACTCAGCAGCGACGCTGGCCTGCCGGAGCTCTCTCCAGGGCAGATTAGTGCCCAGGGAGGAGGTGGTCCTGGTGATTCTAACTAAGTGCACTCTATGGGTTTGATGTGCATGAAGGAGGAGGTGGCAAAGACCAAGACTTATTCCTGTCACCAGAAGCTCTCAGTGTGCTGGCAAAGACAGAGCTGGACACAGCTGCCACAGGGCCAGTCAATGAGAGCACAGCAGAACGAGCCCAGAGGTCCTGGAGCAGGGAAGAGAGGCCTGTCTCTGGAAAGACTCTTCTATGCCCTTTCCTTGAGGGCCCTGCTATTTACCAGACACTTAACACATTTTAGCAAATACCTAAAAGTTGCTAGATAGATGAGTAAGTGAACGGAGTGCTGGGTGCGGAGGAAAGAGTAGCCTGTGAAAATGCAGAGATGCACAAAGAGGGTCCTGGAGGTGAAAGCCCCTTGAGGGACGGTGAGGTACAGAGCCGGCTGCGGTTGGGGCGGCTACAGCCCAGCGTGCCAGCTCTCCAGGGCTCCTGGAGGTGAGCCCAAGAGGCACTTGGAGAGGCGGAGGGAACCTCTTATTGGGCCAGCGGGCCCCGAAGAGCTGGGACGCTGAAGTCTGAGTCCCAGACAGAAGTGGAAGCAACCTTACAGAGCTCTGTGGGGCGGGGCTTGGTTCGCGCGCAGGCCAGCGCGGTTACGGAAGTGGGAGGCGGATTAACAGAGTGTCTTGAACCTTCCGGCGGGGTGGGAACACCCTGCAGCTTGTACATTACATTTGCAGTTAGGATGCTGGGACAGTTGCATTACCTGAACCATTACATTGGCAGTGCAGATGGCTTTTACATAACATGAGTCCTGGCAAAAACATGGGGGAGGGGAGCTTTGAAACAGACAAAACCCTGCTATGTTGTGCATTATTTCCTTATCAGGGGGACGAATAGTGGCCTAGAGTGATCAAAACCTAAGAAAACTAATTTTCAAAGAAATATGTATTTTGATAGTCTAAAAATGAGTTTGGAAGTACATATAAGCCCTTGGAAAATGAGTACAGACAAATACTACTATAAGATTGAAGTTGGTTGATATAAGCAAATAAATACACTATTGTAAGATAAGATATGATATGATATGGTATGAACCCAAGATTTTCCAGTGAAGTCTAGTAGGCCCACCTGTTGACTGCCTCTTACCTTTTGTGGCACAGCCCCATGGGGACCTAAGGATACAGAGACCTAGCATCAGGGTACTGGCACACAATAATAGGGGAAACTGGGAGGGTTCAGGGAAGAGCTATCTATAAACTTGCAGGTCGGGATAGAGAAAACCAACAAGGGGTACGCGGCCTTGGGGCTATTGACATCTGGGGTCCTTGTGCCATTACAGCTGCCCTGGCAAGGGAATAGGATGGTGAGACGGAGCCGGGCTGTGGGTGGGGGAAGAAGGTCCCCAGGTGGAAGCGGTGCCTTCTGTAGAGGAACGTGCCCACTGCCATCTGTGTGCCAGGGCAAGCTAGGGACACGCCCTGGACACCTGTGTCCTCCCTGAGCCCCTCTTGGGGCACCAAGGCCCTCCAGCTCAGCCTCTTGGCCCAGAGAAGGCAGCGCAGGTGGGAGAGTACTCGGCAGGAGAGCAGAGCAAATTTGGCCCACATGGGAGGCCACAGCTCCTTTGCCCATGGAATCTTGGAAGGTCTCATTTTATTCACACCTTTGACTACTGTAACATCGAGGCTGAGCTTGAAGATATTGCAATAGAGCTTACAAAAGTGAACTGCCTCACAGCTAGTCTAGGCTTTCTAGAATGTAGAATTATTTCCAAATTCTAACTGATTGAATCTCCTTCATCCTAAATACCCATTTTCCTGAAATAACTGGGTCTCATTATTTTCTCCAGTGTTGGTAGCATGCATGTGCAGCATCACGGACTGGGCAGCACAGGTTCCAGATGCCATGGCCGCTTCCCAGTTCAGTGATTCTTGTTTCGCCACTGCAAATCTATGTGTCTTTCACTCAAGAACAGCATTTACAGATTGAAAAACCCTAAATCCATGCACCACGCTGCTAAGGAGTAATGAGTCGCCTTGCTTTAATTCCAAGAAGGCTGTAGAAAAACCTCAGGAGAAGTACAATGAGATTCGAGTTCAGAGGTCAGTGGAGTGTGCTGCATACAGGGAAGGTTGTTTCATGTTTCAGAAATGGTTCATTAGCAGAACAATGGGAACTGAGCAGAGTCGAGAAAGCCTTACTCCTCCCCAGCCCTTTACGTAGGATACCAAGAGAAAGAAAGACTCAGGGAGTTAAAGAAATATTTCTACCTTCAGAGAAAGACACCCTAGTTCATTTCAAATATCAATGCATTAAGGGTGAATTTTCAACCACAAATTTGCTTGTAAAAAAATGTCACACAGTTGTTTTCAAAATGAATAAAATCTGACTTTGAACGAGGAAGTTGCTGGGCTAACGGGGCATAAGATATCAGCCCAGTGGCTCCACATTCTCCCTACCCCGAGAGGCCACACGGTGCCCTCTGGTCTCCCTCAGCTCCCCAGCCAGGGGTCACGCCCATCGGGCTGCCAGGGCAGAAAACAGTCCCAGCACTTGGGAGACGCCTGGCCTCCATTCCTTCACCCAGACTGGGAATCTCTGGAAGCCACGGGCCCCTTCCCTCCTGCATCACACAGCTCAGTGAGTTTAGGCTTTCTTAAAGATGAGGGGGGGCTTCCCATCAGAAACTTAGATGTGGAGTCACTGAGTGGGCCCCAGGATGAACAAAATAAAACACTGTAGACAGAAAACCAGACAAAATACGTCGCATCTTTAGAAATCTCTAGATACAGAAAGAACAAGCCTAAGTGATGCTTTCAGAAATTATCTTGCCACACGGAGCTTCTCCGAAGCCATCCTCTGGCTTTGGAGGTGAGCCCTGAGGTAGGGCTCTCCCCGGCTCTAAGGAGCTCTGTCCTGGAACCGTTGCTAGGTCCCAGGCCACAGAGAGGCCTCAGGCCAGCCCCCCACTCTTCCTCTCTGGGGAGGAGCCAGTAAGGCGGTAGATGCCGCTGTGGGAGACAGTGGGGTCCCCACAGACTGTCGGGGTGCAGCAGGGATGGAGGACATGGTATCTGCGTAGCAAGCCAGTGACCAACACAGACCCAGCAGCCGCGTGGAGGGAAGCACCGTTCACAGCGGAAGAGGCAGCCCTGGTAGTTATCAAACCACAGAGAGCCTGTTGCGGTAGCCAGTGAGAGGGTCCCTGTCTGGTTTCCCTGGGGCCGACGCCGAAGCAGATTTTCCTGTTGAAAGCTTTCTGGTGAGTGCTGAGGAGGGGAGTCGGGCTGTGAGGGAACAGGAGTGAGCAGCAGCAAGATTCTAACCCTAAGGTATAGCTCAGCAGAGCCCCGAGGCGGCCCCAAGACCCTGCAGAGGGCCTCACATTGAGATGGGGGGGCCGCATCTTTGCAGGCACTGAGAAGAAAATCAGAGGGCAAGGCTGCCCGTGGTCAGAATGTGAGACCTGCTCAGAGACATTGGTGGAGGGTGATGCCCAGGGAAGGCCTCAGCTGGGACCCTGGTGGAGCCTTGTCCTGGAGCTGGGGCGACCACCTCCATGGAAGGGTGGGAGAGGGGAGGAGGCCTCTGTGTCAGGCCTGGCGGTGATGGAGGACAACATGTTAGCGGGGGAGCACTGGGCTGCACTGTGGCACAGCCCCTCCAAACCCTGTACCACGATAAAGCTCGTGTGGTCGTCTGTCGCTTTTCTTTGAGCACTGGGGTGATTGTGCACGTTAACCTGGGATCCAGGCTCCTTCAACCTTCCAGAGTTGCTGTGAAAGCCAGGGGGAAAGAGAGGTTCGTGCGGAGAGCTCTGTGGCCCCACCTGCACACTGCGCACCCAGCTTCCTCCCACTTCTCTTCCTGAGGCCGCATCACATGGACCCCACTGAGCGGCGAGAGAGCCGGGACTATCATCCTCCACACACCCAGACAGGGGAGGTGGGTGGGTGGGTGAGCATCCAGACAGCCTCTGGCTCAGGAACGCACAAGCCTTGATCAGTACAGATTGGGACTGATGGGGAGAAAACACTGCCAGTATCCAGTACTGAACAAAACGACCCAGGAATTTTCAGTTATTTATCAAAATGAATACTTCAAAATCTTTCACATTTCCATTTTTCCCAGCAACACTAAGCAGTGCTAATGTTATAAAAGTCTCCCTTCAAATTAAAAACTCTTCAAGCGTATAGTGCAAATTACTTATTGAAATAATAGCAAATCCATATTTTTAAGCTACCTTAAAGCTCCCTTCCTTGGACAGCTTAGTACTTTTGTGTAGAACAACTCTCAAACCTCGTAGAGACACAAGAGACATCCTGGGGAGGGGTTTGGGGTTCATCCACAGACTTATGAGTCTTTCTGAGGGATTTGAACAGTACTTTGAGGGCAATGAGAAAACTTGGAAGGTTTAGCTAGGATGGTAATTGGATTAGTCAGCTTTTCTGTTGCTGGAACACAATACCTGACACAACTTAAAGGCGGAAAGGTTTATGTGGCTCACAGTTTAGGGGATTCAGTCCGTGGTGAGGTCCATGATGGAAGGGAATGGTGGAGTAAAGATGCTTAGTTCATGGTTGCTAGGAAGTAGAACAGGGGAACAGCACCAGAAAGGAAGGAGTCAGGGACCAGATATAGTACCTAAGGCCACGCCACCATGACTCACCCACGTATACACCCAAAAGTGTGCTTTGCTAATCCCCAAGTTAATCAAGTCCACAGTTGAGCTCAACGGTCACAGTAACCTGACACCTCCTGTTGGCGATATGCTCACCCATCTAAGCAGATCACATGGTGATCATGTGGACAGTCACGGTCTTGATGTATGCCAGAAATTTATTTGTAGCTTAAATCAAGATATCTGATATGTTGTTAATCCAAGGGAATCCAAGGGGAAATTTTCTTTACATACCCTCTTACTTGAGCTACTTCCAGAATTAGACCTGACCTCATGAAGCCAGTTCCTTCCATGGGGGAACTTGCAGAGCATCTGCCCGCCATGTAGCCCTGTCCACTCTGCTCCTTCATCCATGGAGAGAGCGAGTGTGGAGCCACTTTCACAACAGGCCTTAAGGAGCTCTGATCTTGCTGGGCACCGAGGACTACAAAGCTCTTTGAACTGCAGCTTGATGGCACAGAAGAGGCCAAGTGCTGCCAACAGGAAGCAGCAGTAATCCTGAATCACAGCAGACAAAGTCCTCTGTGATCTGCTTCATTCAGTTTGTTTGGCTCATATGAAAATAAGCATCAGACAGGAAGCCTCCAGTGACTTCTCCCTCCTTCCTGTGGAGCACTTCATTGCTGCTGTCTCTTTATCTTTGTGCCACGAGACCTGGGCTCCACCACGTACCTGCAACATGAGCCAGAGAGCTCTTTGCTGTCTACAAGCAGTCAAGAGCTCTTTGTACAGCTATAGGTGTGGGACCTGGGCTCGCCCAGGACGGTGGGACCCTGTCGGGTAGATCACTTAATGCTTTGGGTTCTCAGCTTCCTTGTTTAAAAGTTGAAGAGATTGGGTATTCTGTGGACTCCTTCCAGCTCAGGCTCATTCATCCATCAGTTCAGGATTTCAGTGAGGTTGTGGTGATTTGCTGCCCTGGAGTCAGGGAGATTTTCACTTGAGAGCTGAGGAGCGCTCCTACTCACCAGCTGAGTGACCTGGGGAAGTCACTCCCCCCAAGGAAAGACAGCTTCAATCATGCAACTTCCTGTTGAGGAATAGATAAAGATTCCAGCGCACCACAGCATGCAACAGGTATGGTCTGAACCTGTGAGACTAGAAGTAACAGGAGAGTGATGGTCGCCGTCTATAAGTCTGGAAGTTCTAACACGAATTGCCCTGTCACAAGGACTTCCGCCTCCGGGGCCTGCTACGGCCAGCTTCTGGGTGGGTGCTGGCTTAGAAGGTACGCATGTTTGCTGGGAGGGACAATTAAGCGGGTGGGAGCGGCCAATTATGATGAAAACTCCACAGGTCTCTCTTCATTTGGATGACTTTCTTCTAAATGCCAATAGCATGTAGCAAGAAAAGAAGTTCAGACATTAGGAGCAATTTTACAAAGAGGAAGACCACAAAGGATACATGTAGATATTTGAACCAGACCTGCGAAGCTGCACCACTGGCGGATACACACGTGTGTGCACGTGTGTGTGTGCTTGCATGGGTACGTTTGGCCCTTCTGGAAAACCTGCCTGTTCCTTGGAGGCAGCCTCACGCTCCAGACACCAATAGCATCAGCATCTGTCATCTTTTACACCAACAGCAACGGAGCACGTGGATGTAAGAAGCAAACACATCCTTCAATCATCTCTGGGGAAAGGGCAGATGCCAAATAACTATGTTTCTAAGATTGGAAACACTGTGTGAATCTTCCAAGCAGTGCTGGTGAAAGGTTTACTCACTCACGAATACAGGCTGCAGCTAGCACAAAGGAGTGCATTTTCTTAGCAAGGGGCCCGTTAATGGCAGCCACCTGCCAGGGAAAGGCACCTGAGGCACTGGGCTAATTTAGCCTTGTGTGCACGTATCTCTGGGTTGGGTCCAGTCTTGGAGAATAAATGGGGCTGAAAGGCAGAAGCCGCCCACCATGTACATGCATCAGGGTGCAGGAACTGGAGTCCAGCTTTTGAGCCTCAGAAGATTATGCAGGAACAGTGGGCGAACATGGCCTTCCTCACCTCCCATCTCTGCAGAGTGAAAATCTGAGGGTCTGGAGCTTTGGGGATTTTGTATGGCTGGATGATATTCTGAGGCATCACTCTGTGGGTTTGGTTTTACCACCTCTTATTTTGTTTTCTCCTTGCCTATCCATGTAGGCACAGGCCAGTAGCAGGATAGGAAGCAGAAGCCACCAGTAAGACTGGTATTTTCCTTACACATTCCTTGGTAGCCAGGAGCTTGGGGAAGAAGCCAAGGGGTGCAGAGCATGCTTTGGCAGAGGCAGAGCGATCTGAAGAAGCAGAAGGGAGCATGGAGCTCACCTGTGTCTCCCCTTTGATCCACAAAGACCTGGGCTGCAGCAGGAGGCCAGAGTGGTGGAGAGGCACCTGGAGTAGTGCGGGTGTGTGGGGTGGTGGCCTGGCCTCAGAAGCATCTGGGTAAGGAGCTAAGACCCCGGAAGGGAAGGAATGCTGCAGGGAGGGACTTACCAGGCAGCACAGGAGTGGTGCTGCCCAAGGGTACGGGCAGACTGTTTGAGACAGGACACCGCCCATGTGACCCAGGCATGCCCAGGACCTAACCCCACATGCCCCTACCTGCACCCTGCCATCCCATGGGATTCCAGGGAGGATGGCTGAGCCCTGAGGATGACTGAGTTCCCATGCTGCAACAGGCCTGGGACAAGAGAGGTGCTAGAATAAAATAAACCCTGGGCTGCCTTCTACAGTGCACACCTGAGTGTGGAGGCTGGCATTCCTATCCACCACACCTCTCCAAACAGCAGTGGGTCTTTATTGTCTGCTGCAAGGTTGCTCCAGGACACTCTGGTGTCGCCTCCTCTCACTTGCTGTGATTAGCTCAAGATGTCCCCAAGAGCCTCGTGTGCTCATAGACGGGGTTTTGCCAGGGGGACAGGCCTACAGAGGGCTAAGGCCGACTAGCCCTTGGGGGGGGGAGGGTCATGGGGGTGACCAGGGGCAGATATCACCCTCCCACGCTCTTCTCTCCTGGCTGCCTGGAGCCCTGATGTGAGCAGCCGTCCTCTGCCCCGGCCCTTCTGCCGTGCTGTCTCCAAGTTTGAGCCTGCCAAAGTTGGACTAAAGCTCCTGAATGGCAGGCCAAGATAAACCCTACCTCCTTTAAGCTGTGCGAACTGTGTCCCAGGAGCAGGCGGTGACACACTTGAGGAGGAAGCCCCACAGGACCCCACGGGCCATGGGAGACCCGGGGCGAAGTGGGCTCTGCCCTGGGGCAGATGGGTGACCCCCAGCCTTACCGTCGGTCGGGACCCTGCATCCAGAGAGCACAGCGAATCCCCAAGGCATCATCCCACCTGGCTCCTTGGCTTTGTAGCTTTGGCCCCCATGGCACAAGGGCAGCTCAGGCATGGTGGGTGAGCTGGGCTTGCAGCCTGGGGTTTGCCACCTCTGGAAAAAGGGCTTGGGGAACCCGTCTACCTGCACCTTGTCGTTCTCTCCCCCCGCATGCTCCCTCCCTTCCTCTATTTCTTCCTCTCCTTTCCGCTTTTCCTGCTACCTCTTTTCAGGGCGGCATGTGCAGTAGGGTGGGGCCTGGTCAGAGCTGGCCGGTCACTGGGGCGTGACTCAGAGCACTGATCACAGTGCCACTTGTCTTCTCTGTGTGCTCCCTGACCGCAAAGCAGCTCTTCCTCAGCGGCGCCCCTCTGCCCTGCCGCTTTTACCTTGGGGCCTGCCAACTATGGACTGAACGCACAGCACGAGCCAAAGTCAACCTCTCCTCCTTCCTTTCAGTGTAGGCGTCGGTGTTCCTGTCTCAGCGATGAGGAAGTAAGACTTGTATGTAATTGTAAGAGGTTTATCAGATTGGCGTTCACAGTCAGACTGGATGTTTCTGCAAAGGCCATCTGGGTGCTGGAGAGCTAGGGAAAGCAGCACCTGCTCAGTCTGAGCAGCTGGAGGCCGTGGACTGAGTGGGACTAAGGGTGTGGCCCAGGCTACACTGAAGGCCTGCACCCTTGGACGCTCCCTGGAGGGTTGTTGATCTGAGTGTGTGAGTCCGTGCTCAAAGCTGAGGGCTCTGGAGTCCGAGGTCTGTGGGGGCTGCAGCAGCCAAGGCTCACCAGCTCATGAAGACCCTTCTGCTCTTTTGTCCCATCAGAGGCCCAGCACAGTGGACAGTGCCACCCACATCCAAGGCTGCCCCCGGTTTACTGGCTACACCACACCGAAGTCTGGACTCACCGCACAGACACACTGTAAGGTGTGCTTTTCCAGCTTTCTAGGTGTCTCAATCCAGCCACGCTGACAACCAAGATGAACCATCACAAACGTGGAGTGCCAAGAATCTCACAGAAGAGGTCAGAAATGTGTTTTGTGGGAGTGAGAATCAGAACAGGCTTCCTCGGCACAGTGTTTACTCCAGAAACGTTAGCCGGTTGCAATGGTGGAGCTGAGGGGGAGTGGAGTTAGAGGGATTGTATTTTTTTTTTTTTACTAATGTATAGTGCTTTCTAAGCCCAGTTCCATGGGGGCCAGACTTCTCTGCACTTTAAAATAAGGAAACTGAGGCACGAGGAGTTTAAGCACCTCACCCACCATGTTCAGCATGACTCGCTGTATTAGGTGATGGCCTGCACAATGGCTTCACATGCACTGCTGCATCAGGAGACACAATCTTGCATGTTGGGAATCTGGAAACAGGATTTAATAAGTGGCACACAGAGGCAGCAAGATGGCACCAAGATGGAGCCTCTGTGGAGAATCCGGTGCTCCGGTCCAGGTCATTGAGTGCTGCTCTGGGCTCAGTCCATTTTCAAAAATCCCCGTTGCTCCAAATGTTCATCATTCCCTCGGAACCTTGCTAGTGTCAACCATTTGCAGAGCAAGGGAAATGGCAGTGAAGCTTGGCACAAATTGCCATCCTGTCTGACTTCCAAAATCCCAACCCAAAGGAGCCCTTGATGAGTCACAGGTAACCATGATCCTCTCATGAATTAATCAAAGCACATAACTGGGAGAATAACCAACTGGAAAATAACTTTTGTTTAAAAATTTGGTGGGCCGGGGATTTAGCTCAGTGGTTCTGCTGCCTTCCTTGCAAGCACAAGGACTGGATTTCGATGCCCAGTACCAAAAAAAAATTTGCTAAGTATGGAAACCTACCCATTGGTAACTCACTTCATTTTATTGCTTTGGTGTATCTGGCATTTATTTGAATTAATTGATCAAGTTTGGTGAGATAAATGTAACTAAGAATAAAATCCTAGGAATAATATGTGGATGATGTTTGAATTTTATGATCATATGCTCCTGTTGGAATTGTAGAATTAAGAGATTATAAAAAGGATCGTGTCTAGCAAAATTTGCATGGAACTAGGACACATCCTGTACCTCCTACTCCTCTCGCACTCACAGGAGAGAATTTAGTTCTTAACAGCTTTGAGGGTCAGCCCACACTCTCGGGAGGCAGCTTTGAACTGCAGGCCACAGACGTCCTTCCTGCAGGGTGGTGATGAGCAGTTAGCCGTGCACTTCCCACTTGCATTGCATTGCACTTATCATCTATCACTGAGCATTGCTGGGTGCCGACTTGTTGCCAGTCCCTAAGCATGCTCGGTTTACCGTCAGCAGACCAACAGGCACCCAGCCCCGCACCTGAGTTCTGAAATAGATGCATATGCAGAGTGCTGTCTGCCTGTGTTGCCAGTGCTTTTCTAGAAAAGGGAACCTTCACGTTGGCCTTTGAGAAAGAAGCAAAGCGGCAGAAAGGGAATGCGCAGAGTCATGGAGGAATAGTAGGGAAGGAAGAGGCTGCTGCATCCTTAGAAACCGTAGTGAGCACCTTCTCCAATGCCCCGTTAGTCTTGCCTTTGATACCTGTGCCCTGTGTAGTCTCCTCCAGTGACGAAGCGAGATTGGCCAGGATGAACCGCAGAGCACTGAGAAGCGAGGGTGTGGGACAGACAAGCCTCATCGTGACAGACCTTGTCTCCTCTGCCTTGGCCTTTGGGGCGTGCCCTGTACAGGAAGTCAGTAGCCATAGAAGGCCCTGTGGAGCGGCCTATGAGGAGGAACTGCGACCTTTTGCCAATAGCCATACTGTCTTTCCAGCCAGAAAAGTGGGCCATGCTGGGGGAAATGGATTCTCCAGCCCCAGTCAGGGTTTCAAAGATGCCAGTCCCAGCCAACCTCTGGCAGCAATCTTGCCAGGTTGCAGAGCCAGAATTCCTGAGCCAGGATGCTCCTGGACTCTTGACATATGACAACTATGAAATGCTATAACTGCTGCACAATAGCCAATGAAAACTACCTTAATTTACTCAACCCCACTGGTATTTCTGCACCTTTTTCTCCCTCTCATTGACTCACACACCAGTAGCATGGACACTTGGTGATGTTTATTTATGTTACAACTTGACTGGGCCGTGGGATGCCCAGAATAAACATTATTTGGGGTGTATGATTGGATGAGATCAGAGTTTGAATTTGTGGATTTAGACCATTGTCATTCCCAGCGTGGATGAAAATCACGCAATTCTCTGAGAGCCTGGATAAAACTTGAGGCAGAGGATGGGAGGATTCCTTCCTTTCCTGCTGGCTGGCAGGGGCTGGTCAACCAGTCTTTCTTTCCCTGCCCTTGGACTGGAATTTGCGCCATCAGCTCCCCTGGTGCTCAGGCCTTTGGATTCTCACTGGAATTACACCACCAGTTTTCCTGGGCCTCTGGATTGTGGGACTTCCCAGTGTCCACCATCTTGTGATCCAGTCCCTCATAAACTGCACACACACACACACACACACACACACACACACGCACACACGTACCCACTCTGGAAAACTCTTACTAATACACTATTCAAGTAAAGAATCCTTGGGCCTTTGTAGAACGACTCTTCTCGGGCGTTCCCGGGTATTGCCAGAAAACAAAGCAAGTTCCTCGCTTTGCTTCCTCTGGGAATCAGGTCTATCTCAGTCATGTGTCAACAATCCTCTTTTGTTTCAAGTTTTATAAAAGGTGTAAATTACTTCAGAAAATTTTATCTCTTCTTTGCTACGCAAGATGGATAAGCAATAGCTCCCGAAGGCTGAGCAAAAAGAAATGAAAGGAGAAGGAACTATGAGCGTGGTATACAGACTGGGGAATCCGAGCCGCACCTCTGGGAAGGTGTAATGGAATCTGCACAACATGGAGGTTCAACCCTAACACTTTTCTTTCTTGTGTGCTCCTGGGCTTGTGGGCCCCTGTGTTCCTCCTGGAACTTCACATGGTGTCATAGGATTGTAGCCATAAAGAAGTAGTGTTTGTAGGACATGGTGCTGGCCCTCAGCCTGCTTCCCCGACACAGGTGCACTACATGGTATTCTGAGGTCACTGTTCCTCCTCTCCCTGGCCTTCTAGGACACGCTCACCCAATAGGGGTGGCACAGAGGGGTGGTCCAGGCCCATCTATCCCTGCAGCCAAACCCACCCAGGACAGAACCCTGTCAGAGCTCCCAGCTTCCAGGGGCCACAGTCCTCAGAGAGCTGATCCAGGGCACCTGCGGGCCTGCCAGAAGCCACTTTCTGTGTCATTCCACTCCAGCCCCACTGTTTTCCCTGTCCTCGGCCAGATCATACTCTTAATATCTACTTAGACTGGCATCCTGCCCTGTGTTTTGGAAGTGTGTAGGGTCCCACATTTCTGCCTCACTCCCAGTAAGACCTTGGTCTCCATGAAAACCAGACATTCTTGCCCACTAGCATTTTCATGACCTGCTGTCTTATACACAGGAGAAGAAGCATCTGAGTCACTGTCAGGCCATTTGTCGACTTCTTCCTATGCTGCATATCACCCATCACATAGCTATTTTTTTTCAGAAATGAGAATTGTTGAGCTCATGTTTGAGTTCTGTCTTAGTTACTTCTCCTTGTTGAGACAGAATACTTAACACAATATGCCTGACACCCACAATTTAAAGGAGGAAAGGTTTATTTAGCTCACAGTTTGTAGAGGTTTCAGTCCATAATCAGCTGGCTCCAAGGCAGGGTGGCCTGGCAGAGGGGCCTGGCAGAGGAGAAAGAGCTCATGACATGGTGGCAGGAAGCAGAGAGAGAGAGATCAAAGGAGGAGGCAGGAGAGAGCCTTGTAGGCCACGGCCCTAGTGACTCACCTTCTCCACCAGGGTTTCTCCCTCCCAACAGCACATTCAGTGACCATCCATGGATCTATCTGGTGTGTGTCATGCTCCCATGATCCAATAACCTCCCCAAAGCCCCACCTATGAGCACTCGAGGCTTTGGGGTACATGTAGATATAAACCATAACCAGCCCCCCAAAACTTCTGAGCACCAAGCAAGACCCAGCCCACCCAGGTTTTTCTTCCCTGCCCACGAGCAGACATTCCCTCCCTCTGCACGCTTCCCAAACTGGCCTCCCGATGTCCCAGCATGCCCCGCACCGCCACTCCACCAGCCACAACAGTACCTGATTTCTTTGGCTCCTGCGAAGAGTTGGGTTTAGATTTGGTTCTTGCGGCTTGCCCTACCAGCGAGGGAGGGGCTGATCAGCAAGACCCGCCTAGTGGGAAGTTAAGCACAAGCGTGGTGAGAAGCTGCGGAGGCCGCTCGTCTCTGGCACTGGCGCTGAGCTCCTTCACAGCAGATACTGTCTGCTGCCTGCCCTGGAGGAAGCACGTGAAGCCCACAGTTGGCGAAGCTGTGGGAGTGAGTGGGGTGGACTGAGGTCCTCCGTAGTCCCCCTGTGCTCCTCTTCCTAAACAAAACGTCATGTGGTCATGAGACTTTCGTGTCAGGACAAGCTTCCTGGTCATCTTGGAAGGCTGGTATGTGCATCTCCTACCACGCCCTCTAGCCCTCTCCTGGAGAGGGGAATCCACTGCTCCAGTCCTTGCTAGCTTCTTCAAGAGAGGGGGCAACTCACCCTCACTGCCACAGTCTGTGGCTCTCTCCCCCAGGAGGTTTTCACGCACTGGGCCTTGCTCAGAAGTCACTGTTATGAAACTGAGTTTTCTCCTTTTCCCTGGGGCCTCCACAGACCTTCATTCATATCTCATATGATGCTTTAGATTTTATTGGAATTAATTTTGTTACAGGTTTATATTTTATAAGCGTGTCAAGTCACAGAAGACAGGCTTATGCTTTGTCCCATTTTACAACTGCAAAATTTAAAAAATGAAAACCAGTACTGGCTGGGCTAAGTTAAGCCAAGGCCACATGAGAGGCTGTGTGGATGCTTCCCACTCCACAGTCTCCCCTCTGTCACTTGGCTCAGTCAGTCCCCTGGCTTTAGAATTTCTCACCCACCCCACTGCATTTTCCTGGCCAGCTTCTGCGCATTCTTTAATATTGATTCAGCCATTAGTCATCAAAATTAGGAAGCTTTCCCTAATCCAGCTTGTTTAAGACCCTCTTCCTGGAATTTCCAGAGAATCCTATGAGCATAATCCTATTGCTACTTGTTGTCTTAGATAATCTATACGTGACCATCTCTTTCATGAAATAGTGAACCTCTATGTAACAATTTCCAACACACAGTTGAGCCAGAAGAAAATGTGTGTCAGTTGAATGAATGCAAGAATATGAGTAAATAATTTCTATCATCACTTGACTCTTATTGTTATAATTCTAGGAAAACCTGCCCATTGGGAGCACCGCTGACTAGGGACAAGTTTGTAAAGATTTCATCTGAACACTTCTTATGATGGTCAGGACAGAGTTTCAACTTAATTAACTTTGGTATCTGCTAGGGAGATCGTGCAACACACTTCTGGATGTGTCTGGGAGAGTCGGAGAGAGGTGACTATGATTAGGTGCTATCCAGTTCCGGGCCTTTCCTCTCTGACACTGCTTCCCTGATCTGCTTCCCGGCTGCCATGAACTAAGGAGCCTTTTTCCACGATGCCTTCTGCCTTGATGCTCCAGCCTTGGGGCCAGCAGATCATGGACTGAATCTTCTGAAACCATGAGGCAAATTAACCTCTCCTCTTTGAAGTTGTGGGTGTCAGGTCTTGTGTGTTAGTGATGGGAATGCTGACTAACACACCTCTGATTAGAAATTATGAAGAAAGTTGAAGACGGGTGTTATGGAACTCTTACCCTGGCCTTTCAGGGCTTACCATCACAGTGGTGGGCCTGAACTGAGAATGAGGTGGCTGGAATGAACTCTGTCACATGCTGACTACACTCCATTGTGGTTCAGTTGTAATTTATAGATCACTTTCGTCGTCATGGACCATTACCATAGCTGAGTGCTGTGGCCTTATTACGGTACCTGTGCTCATCCATCATGCACAAATGGACAGCCAGACACTATGTGCCCATTGAGAAAGCCATTCCCAAGCTGTGCACGTTACTGCTCATCTCTGATTGCTCCCAGATTATGTCTCTGCACTGACATTATAATTTGTGCTCCCCATTTAGGGAAATAACGACAACACATCTTGTTACAGGATTTGCATAATTCTTTAAACCTTCTCAGGTGTTTCCACACCTTTCTTACTTTCCTCTAGGGCTAAGACAGTTTTGTCCTCTTTTTCCTTTACTTTATTACAATGGTTACTCTCCTGTCAAAATCTGGCTATGCTTTGTGAGTTTTTTCCTTTTCAAAAAATCTACAAGAGCGAAAATGCTATTTACATAAAGAGCAAAATAAAATATAGACAATAGGAAAGAGGGAGATAGATCTTTGTCAAAGAGGAAGGCGATCAAGGGATGAAGAGGGGAGGGAAAGAGGAGGAAAAACCGAATGAAGATACCCTACACACACGGACCGGCTCGACTCAAGGACGCTAAACGGTACGTGTCACAAACACGTATCAGGAAATGATATTTACAGACTAATAACATACATAGATGTTATACTCATTTAAAGTACCAGTTCTCTATTCATAGAGGAAAAATCATTAATTAAGAAATAAAGGCCTCAAAGTTGTTTTCTCTATGTAGCATTGAGAGATGCTTTGAAATTTGCATTCTGCAAGTCAATGTTTTTTACTTAGTAGCTTTTCCATTTATCTAGCCACACTCAGGGATACACATCTGTTGTCCTAGCTACTCAGGAGTCTGAGATAGGAGGATTGTTTGAGCCCAGGAGTTCAACACCAGACTGGACAACATAGCAAGACCATACCTCAACCAAAATAAAATGGAAAAACATGTTCTGTCATCAGTAGGAATGTAGGATTCCAAGTCTGTCCACTTACATACTTTCCATACTTCCTAATACCCCTGAACACGTGCCTGGCCGTTGTGTCAGTGGAAGGGGTCAGAGGCGGCCTGGGAAGGGCTCAGGTAAGGGAAGCTGTGTTCTGTGTGGCAGGGAGCTGTGGCACTTGGGAAGGGACTGGACCAAGTGTGTGGCCTCTGTCCCACGGCACCCGCTTCCCTGCGCGTCTGCTGGGCACTTCTCCAGCTACAACCAGGGTTTCCTCCCCACTCCTTCTTGCTGGACACATGAGTTTTGAATTTCATGCCCTCAGTCCAGCATCAAGAGTTTGAATCACCTCTACTCCCAACTCGGTGTCACTGCCACCACCATTTAATCCCCAAGAGTGGACCCTGAGCCTCCCAGCCAACTGGAGCCGGGCTCGCAGGGGAGGTCCTGGTCCACTGATGCTTGCTTCTCTTTGGGCAAAATGCGCAGTGTTGCTGATCAGCTGTGGCGTCGCAGGGCTTGTCTGTCACAAGTGTGCTGAGGGCAGAGGAGGCAGAGTGTACTGCACTGGGGTGGCTGAGGTGGGAATTCATCGGAGTGGTGTCGGCTTGGACCCCTGAAATTCTTCTGCATGGAAAATAGACACATGCGATTAGTCACCACTTTCATGACCTTCAGAGCTGAACATCCCTGCACTAAGGGGTGTGAAGAGACGGTCCAGATACAAAGGAGCAGGGAGCCTTGTGCTGCCCTCCCATCACTCCCAATAACTGCGGGCACGTGACATACAGCTGTGGCGAACCAGCGGAAGCCAACAGGAGGTGCAATGCCCACAGGAGCTGTTTATGGGACGAGTCGGGTCACAGCTGCTCTCAGAGCCTGGACAGGGACCCTCACTGGCAGGGCTCCCTGTGTGGCATGTCGGCTTCCTTTCTCTCTGGCCAGCTCACCCTCATAGAAATGTGCTCTGGGTTCTCTCATCCTCATCAATTTGAGATTGAAAAAGGCTTTGAAAACTGTGAGGAAGGACTCTGATTGACTCATCTTAATTGCATCCCAAAACAGCATTTTCCCAAAACACAGAACCAGTAGGACACATATGTTTATAGGGAGAGATTTCTCTTAAAGAATTGGCTCATGAAGCACGGAGACTGGCAAGTGTGAAGTGTCCTGGGCCGGGCAGCATGCTAGAAATTCAGGCAGGCATTAACACCGCAGTTGGAGGCAGGATTTTATCTCCAGAAAACTTAGTCCTCAACAAATTGGATGAATCCCACCCACAGGAATGAAAGTGACCTTCTTTACTTATCACTGACTTCAGCTACACACAGCACCCTTAAATTATGCTTGACAAAGTAACTGGATACCGTAGCCCGCTCAAGTTGGTACACAAAACCAATCCTTGAACATGGCCACCCCATGTTGCAATTACTGAGACCATGAGTACTGGGCACTATGTTTGGGATGGGAACTCATTTGCCACCCGTGGCCATTGGTAGGGACTCTAGTAACAGAAAGGAGACATCTATGGACAAGGACCCTGTAAACCTAGAAGCCACCCCATGAGTCACCTCCCATGTTGACGCCCTAAAGCCCAGTCCCCGAGTTCACATGTGAATGGCAGTGATAGTAGGGCCTTGAGAGGCAGATGGAGTTCTTCAGAGGCCTTGGGATTGAATGAGGTCTTGAGGGTGGGACCTTGGTTGGACATTGGTGGCTTTATAGGAAGAGGAGGAGAGACCCGAGACTATGAAGTCATGCAGCAGTCTCTGCGTTGTGAGATACAGCAGGAAGGCCCACCAGATGTGCTGTGCTAGGAGCTGAGTGAACCCCTGTTCTTTCTAAATCACCCAGTCTTGGGTATTTTGTTACAGCAACAGAAAATGAGTAAGACACGGGGACACACAATACGGCCTGGAACACCTTCTTTGTCATTCCCTGGACTCAGCCTTGACCTGGCTGCATGGTGGGACACAGGGAAATAAGGACAGGCAAATACCTGCTTTATTCAACTTAGAGGTACTGTAATTCCAACACATTTTTCTTTTTGTTTGGTCTTTTTGACAACACTTTGCTTCTTCTAGGCCTCAAGAATTAATAAAGTGTGGAAGATAAACAGTGCAAATAAACATATAGCATAAGCTACTTGTCAGTAAACAACAGGTAGGTTAACAGCCACAGCTGAAAGTGTGTGCGGTCCATGCCGCCCTCTCCTCTCTGCTCGGGAGCACCGAGGCTGCTCTGGAGCAGCACACGGCCATGGCAGCCATGCAGACAACACACAGCTTGTGTCGAGTTTGCTTTGGGGAAGCTGAGAGCAGGGAGGCAAAAGACCGAGCCAACACACAAATGCGCAGGCCATGCCAGTGGTGACGCGTTTCCTGGGCCGCACATGGTGTGAGGGCCGTAGTTGGCGGGAGCTGAGCTGCGTGCACAGCACCCTGGGGTGAGCGTCAGGGACAGGCAGGAAAGGGCTCCCCGTGGGCACGCAAGCGGAATCCACTGCTGCCCTGGCCTGAGCTTCTGTATGTGAGGATGCGTGCGTAGAAGCTTCTGGTCACTCGCAATGTCTGCTTCCTCATATCTTCCTCCTACACATTGTGTAGATTCTCAGTTTTCTCTGAGTTTCCCATTTGCCTCCCAGTACTGCTGTCGCTGACCCCACATTTTTCAATTTTATCATCAGAGAGAAGAGAGCCTGAGGGCCCAGCGCACTTCTCACCATGGATTGGCTGCTTCGTCAGGTGCACAAGTGCATGCATAGCCTTTCATCCAGCCAGCTGTGACCAAGGTGGAAAAGGTCTGGGGTTCAGAGGGGGCTGCGCATTCGGCAGCGCCATGGATCGGCTCTTTTCACAGGAAAGGGCTCTTGGTCGTATGAACATCATGACTGAGATATCTGGAGCTAAGAAGTTCACAGCTGGTGGAGGAATCCACACAGCATCGCTATTAACACTGACCCGTATCTTCTTTATGTATTTCTATCCAGCACCCTCTTCCCTTACTGCTCATTCTTTATGTAGTTTCTTCATTCTACCTGCAGCTTAGCCTATGCAGTGTGAGTGAACTGCCCCTCGCAGTGGCCCTCTGCTCTGTGTGTATGGCACCCCGTCACACCAAGCGGGGCGTCTGCATCCCTAGGCAGTGCTCAGCAGGCAGGGTTCTGCTCCCCAGGGGGTATCATTGCCAACATCTGCAAACACTTCATTGTCACAAACTGAGTCGGGGTGAGCCTCGCTGCACCTGGTGAGCCAGCGACCCACAGTGCATGAGGTGGATCCGTACCAGGGACCATGCAGCTGAACACTGATCCTGCCTGGCAAGGCCTCGTGGCAACATCTGACCTCTCTGCACAGCCTTATTGATAGCCATGAGAAGTGACAGAGTGTGCTTGGTAGGCAGAGAGGGACCCCATTTCTGAACCTGAATCAGCAAAAGAAGCTGCCATTTGGAAGTGGAACCACAATGTAGGACTCACAGCCATCCGCCATCTTTCTTTTTGTGTAAACAATGAGTCAGTATCACTACCATTAATATTTCACATAGCCACGTGATGCCTTTAATACAATACCTGCCCTTTAAGTCATCATGTCCTCAGTAGGACTTGTATATGATACTACATAATTTTTCTTGAGACTGGGGTATGGCTTGGAGAATGATTTCAATTTGTTTCCCAGACACACTGATATAAATCACCATTTCACCAACTCTGATCACCAGACCATTGTTGGTCTGCAATAAATGTTTCCCAGCCTGAAAACCTTTATGCAACAGAAAGTCCTCCTTTTAAAGCTATAAAGTGAAACAATGACCCTTGACAGGTAATGAACCCTATAACATTGCCTGCTGAGGTTCTGACTTTTACTGTACTAACCAATAAACCAAACAACTGAGTGAAGAACGTATATATCAAGTATGGCCTGTCTTACCATACTGTCTTCCAAAGTAGAATTCGAGGTGAAGGTTTATGAGTTGGCCCTTGAGAACGAGATCGCAGAGACAGGAGCCCAGGGTGTCAGAGTGGGGAGCAGATGGAGGGGAGCCCATCCCACACAGGCTTGCACCCGCAGGTGATTCTGGGACCTTGTACACTGCATCTCAGAGTCTCGGTCTGCTTAGGTAGAGGCAGCTGTTTGGCTGTTCGCTGCCAGCCCTCTTTGATCGGATTCCTTGGCAGTGTGTCTACTCCCAATTTAGGGTGTGAGTGTTTGTAGAGCTTTTCCTCTAGCTCTTGAGCCATACCTTCAGGGCTCCAAATTTCAGCCGTGAATGCTAGGTGTCCCAAGGACAGGAAGCACAGGAACCCAAATCAAGATCATGGTAGGTGCACTAGCAGGAAACTTGTGCAGAGCTTGTCACTGTAGAGGGATCACAGTGAAGATACCCCCAGTACTTGGAAAGGTGAGTATGCAGTGTGGGGACAAAATAGTCTAGCGAACCACGTAAATGTAGTCACAGACCCTTACATGTGTAATGTATATGAGGAGTACATGGATGTCTGAGGCAGTCCTGGATATCTACGCATTTACCATTACATACTCATGTAGGAATGTGTACATACATATGCATACACATGAGCATGCTACACACAGATGCATATACTTCTTAAGTATATGATTTAAATAGGTGCATGACCATGTTAAACATTCATAACATTTGATAATGGTAATGGAAACTGGGGCACTTCTCTCTCCTACAGCTCAGCAGCACATATGCAGTAAGGAGGCTGCTCTCCTGTGACTCCCCTCGGAGGGGATTAGTGTCTGGCACTGACAAGCGTGGCTGTCTTTCTTGTTGGAGGTACCTGACAAGGAGTGCTGTTCCAGGGCTTCTTCGCTTCTCTGTTTCTGTGGGTAAGATATTTAGAATTGACTTTTTAGCTGTTCAGACTTAGTACTTGGTTACTTCTGTTTAAATATTACCCACATAGTATGTGAGCTTTGTGATTTTGTGCAAGTTTTTGTTTCATTTTATTTATTTACTTATTTTTTTGTGGTACTAGAGGTTGAAATTAAGGCCTTTACATGGAACTATGTCCTCGGGCCTTTTTTGTCTTTTACTTTAAAATAGGGTCTTGCTAAGTCTCTAGTTGCCCAGGCTGAGCTGGAACTTGTGACTTTTCTGCCTCAGCCTCCCAGAATTATGGGATTTTAGGTAGGTGTGTGTGTGTTTGTGTGTGTGTGTTTGTGTTACCATGCCTGGTTCCGTGGAACTTATTTAATCTTTCTGTGCTTCAACTTCTTAGACACAAAAATAGAGACAATTATAGTATCTGCTTTATCTTAGTTACTTTTCTTTTTGCTGAGACAAAATATCCGACACCCAAAGTTAAAGGAGGAAAGGCTTACTGTAGCTCACAGGTTGAAGAGGCTTCAGTCCATAGCTAACCCATAGAGGATGGGTGGCTGGCAGTGGGGTGCCACACAGCAGGCTGGAGGCAGCGGAAGACAAGCAGCAGCAGCAATAAGTGACAAGCGATAAGCAGGGCCCCTCCTGTCCCTTGTACCTTATCCAGCCTACACACCCTTAGAGCAGGTAGCACTCACACCCAGCGTGGGGCACACCTAACCCCACCCAGAACTGTGCCAAGCCAACCTTGGCCTGATTGAGTAACCACGTCGCACACCCTCGTCTGAGCTGAATACTCTCCAGATCCAGCCGCCTCCAAAAGGCTCCACCCTTGACTACCTGAGGCTTGGGGGGGACACCTAGACAGACACCACAGAAGCCATTAAGGTCAACAAGGACAGTGTTTCAGGACAACGACCTCCTGGGTCCTGCTATCCCAATACTGTGGGCCAGATCATCTTTTAAACACCCTGACATCACATAGTTTGGGTTTGTTGTGTGCTGCTCTCGGCTCACTGTTGGAAAAAAGATCTACTTTGGAGACCAATTCAAGCTGAGCCCTACTCCCGTGCAGAAGGATCGAGTCCCACCCTAGTCTTGGAGGATGATGCTGGCTGAGGAAAGGGAGAGGGGAATGGAAAAGAGGATTTGATATGAGTGTAAGCAGCAGCTCTCACCTGAAATTCTCGCCTTTTCTCTGTGTGAGGGAAGAAATGTCACACTGATTGAGTACCTGGCATGTTCCAGGCAGTTGCAAACCTCTCTGGAAGAACATCTTTTCTGCTTTAAAAGAAAGATCTCTAGCCTTCATAAAAGCTTAGTAATCTTCAAACACCATAAAGATAATGAGGAACCAAGGAGGAATTGTAACCAGTGCTTCTCCAGCCTTCAGAACATCAGTGTGTGTGTGTGTGTGTGTGTGTGTGTGTGTGTGTGTGTGACAAGAGACACCAGCTTGTCAGGTACACAGTGGACCTCTGGGGCCGTGCCCATCGGTGTCAGCATAAGGACTCTACCATGGCACAGTGTCAGCTCCAGTTAAGCCCTGCCAGAGACAGGACCTGTTCTTGCTATTTCAGATTTGCCCGACAGCACAGATACAGAGCTGCTGCCAATTAGAAACACGAAGGGGGATTTTTTTCCCCAGCCTAAAGGTAAACAGCTCTTCTGCATAGTCATCTGAATGTTGGATTGGGAATCTCTTACTGAACTGAATAATCATCTGAAACAAGTTAACTACCTAAGGCAAAGGAGACAAAACGTCCTCCTGAGGAGCCCCTCTGTTTATCTTGTCAATTAGACTTTCAATTGTGCTGTTTCCCTCCTCTTAGCCTTCCTGACATTTAAAGGCTGATGACAGGCTGCATACTTCTGACTCATGACAACAGTAAAGGATATGAAGCACAGGACTGACCTTCCATTAACGGTGAGCGAGTGAGGGCCGGAGAATGGTGTGGACCAGGCAGTCCACTCTGTCTCAGTCCCTACTGCTTAGCATCAGCTTGTGTCCAAATGGTCCCCTCTTCCAGGGTCACTGGATGGGGCAGAGATCCTGCATCAGAAGCCTGGGTCTGCACTGCTCTGTCCCCTTGGGGAGACTGTAACTAATACTCATTTTCACCTTTCATTAAGAAGTAGAAATTTCCACACACATAAGTTCATCTTCTTACCCTATACCACCTGGTGATATTGCCTCTCTTAGTCTCTTTCCTGTTGCTGGTACACAAAACCTGACATCCAGGGCTTGAAGGAAGAGAGGTTTAATTTGGCTCACAGCTGAGTGGATCCAGTCCATGGTCAGCCAAGGGAAGGAGAGAATAATGTATATATTTAATGTATATGAAGAATATATACATTATAAGGGAAGGAAAAGCATGGTGAAGGAGTGTGGCAAAGGAAAGCTGCTAAACTCATGGCAGCCAGAAAGCAGAGGAAGAAAGGAGGGGCTGAGAAGGGAGATGGACCCGCCCAAGGCATGGCCCAGTGACCCACCTCGTCCAGCCAGGCTCCACCTCCTAACACACAGTCAGCCATGAGCTCATCAAAGGATGCATTCACTGAGGGGTAGAGGACCCTCACGATGCATCACCTTCCAACAACCCCACTCCTGAACATGCAAGACTTCTGCAGGGACACTCCAGATCTGAATTATAGCATTCTCCCTGTTTATTTTAGAGGAAAAGCTGTTTGGTTGAGCTTACAAGGAAGACCTGGAGTCTGTTATCTGTGCGCTAGTCAGATTTCCAACAGCCACAGCTCACTGGCTCTGACTTAAGGCCCGGCATTTCTGCCTTAAAAATAAAAAGCGATCAGCTGTGAAGACCGCACAGACGTGACTGTCCTGTGAACTCTGGTCTGCCATCAGCCACACAGATTTAACTCATCCTCTCCCACCATCTCCAGCTTCCATCGGGTTTTCTGGTCCAACCTCTCCTTGGCTTTTTCCTCCCATTGACCACCCTGCTGCCTTTATTCTGGGCCATTTCCCGGACCGAGCACAGCCTTCCTGGGCTGTCTTCCTCACCTCCACGCCCTCTTCCACCTGCAGAGGGGCTGCCTGGCTTTTTACACCGTGAGTCCTCTGCTGCGAGGATGCCCTTTGCTCTTGCGGGATCGGCCTTTGTACAGCCCTCATGCACCTTGTCTCGCCTCCTGAGATTCTGTCTGGAACCCTCTGTCACCTGGTCCCAGAAGGAACTTTGTCCCTGAAAGCTCATCTACTGCACGAGGACTTGGCTGTTTTACACGGAGCTGCTACTCACCTGATGCACAGGGGCACCGTGAGGAGCTCCCTTAATCAGGAAACAAGGGATGTAAACTCATGCTCTGGCAGCTAACCTGAACACTGACACAAGGCAGAGAAGTCCTAATCCATCTGTAGTAGGAAGAGTAGTTTCCACACTTGCACAGTTGGATTATAACAAAGCTGAAACCCTAGGGGCCAGATTTGTTTTGCAGTTCAGGTCGCTTTCCTGCAGCACAGTGAATCTCGGTTACAAGGCTTGTGGGGTCCACCACGAAGGGGAGGTTCCGTGAAGGACACTCACCTTCTCCTCATCAAGGCTCTGGTGCTGGCAGTGAGCCCTCAGTCCTCGAAGAATTCCCAGATGGCGCTGATTCCCGAACACCAAGCAACCCCGTTGTGACAGTGCCCACCTGGAGATAGATCAGACTGCACAGGCTGGGAGTCAGGCTTCAAGACTGCAGCCTCAGTTTCCAAAACCAGTCCCAACCCTCAGCTTGTTTTCCCTGCTTCTGACAGAGTAGGTGTAAACGAACTCCCCACATCCTTCTTGGCTCCCATTAATTTGCTGCAGAGGACCCAGCAACTAGAAACAGAACTCAGAGTAACCATGATGTTTACTGATTTATCATAAAACACACAGAAGAGGAGATGCACAGGGAGAGATTTGTGGGGAGGCCATGGAGTGTCTGGAAGCTCCGCGAAGCCTATCCTTGAGGGGTTTTATGGAAACTCGTAATGTAGGTATGATCAATTAAACCACAGGCTATTGGGGATCAGCTCAGCTTCTGGCCCTCTCCCCTCCCTGGAGGCTGAGGGAGAGGAAGTTAAAAGCTCCCCTCTGTGATCCTGCTTTGTGTTCCTGGTGATCAGCCCCCTTCCTGAAGCTACCTAGGAACTGCCCGCCGTGCCATCTGTGGTTGGGTCATTAGCATGCAACAGACACTTATCACTTGGAAGAGTCCATGGACTTGAAGAGCAGCATGCCAGGCAACAGAGTGAAGACAAAACATCTCTTACAGCATCACACCCACAAGTGCCCTGGGCATTGCAGTTTAAAATCTGTCACGCTGGGTGTGCTGAACTGCAGTGCTCCTGAATATTCTTGGTAAAGAAACTGTAGCCACCATTTTTCATCTTGAAGCCAAAGATGAAATCCCTAAAAGCCCAAATCTCCTCATTTGCTACCCTTAAAAATAAATTGGAATTTCCTTAAGGGACTTTGGGTCCTCAAAGACTCAGGGAAATTTCTGTATTCAACTATGATCTAGTCTTTTTACATTTTGGGACACAAACCTGAAGAGTATTTCATTTCACTGACATGCTAGAAATGTTTTATTTTTATCATGGTAGAAAATAACTGATATATTCAAATTATTATCACTGGAAGAAAACAACAAAAGGACTATTTGTAAACATATAGCCAACAGGTAATAAAAATCACAACGTGTACCAGTTGTCTAATAATGATAACTCTAAACCCTCCAGCATCAGGCATTTATTCCTTCACCAGTCCTGCGGGTCAGGAATTCAGGCACAGCTGATCTGGTCTCTGGCTTAGGTCTCTTAGGAGAAACCAGTCCAGCCGTCCGTCGGCCAGGCTGCTGTCTCCTGAAAGGCCTGAGTGTGGGTGAAAGAGCTCCCAGCCTCGCTGCAGGACTCGTGTACCTCGTGGCTGGCTTCTTCCAGGCCAAATGAGCCAAGGGAGTGTGGCTTCCATAGAGTCAGAGCCGTTTACGGCCTTATTGCAGAAATGACATCCCATCCTTTGTGCTGTGTTCTGTCTGTTAGCAATGGGCCAGTAAACCCAACCCATACCCAAGAGGAGAGGAACACACAGGGTGTGAATTCCAGAGAGCAGAAAGCACAGGGCCACTGGGGGGCTGTGCTCGTCCTTCCTGGTAGCTCTAACAGATTGCCATTGGGTGGCAGTTTAAACAGCGAACAGCAGTGTGATTCCTTCTAGTTGTGGAGCTGCAGAGTCCAAAGGTGAGGCCCAGCAGATTCAAGGGGTGGTGAGGGCTCATCGCGTGGTTGGTCTTGCTGGGTCCTAACATGGAAGAGGGGTGAGGGCTCTCCCTGGGGTCTTTCTTGTGAGTGTACTGACCTTGTGCACCCTACCTTCGTGACTAGGTCACCTCTGAAAGACCCTGGCTCCTAGTATCACACAGGAGGCTGAGTTTCAACGTATTATTGGAGTAGGAGGGGATGCCAAATTCAGCCCATTCCAGAGGCTGCCTGGCATGAGAGAAATTATAATGTGTCCTAGGACTTGTCACAGCTGACCCGTTCATTCTAGGGCAGCAGGGCTAGGGAGCATTTGCCAGCACCAGAAGGGGAATGCTACACGGGGAGGCAGACAGAGAAACACTGTCTTCGGGCATGAGTAGCAGACATCTCAAGATGACCACAGGAAGGAGCTGGGGAATGAACACCCTGATCTTTCTGCTCCCTCCCTGCATCACTGGCCGGGCCTTTCAACTGGAAGAACCTGATCATAGCCAGTGCTTGGAGGGGGCAGCTTGGCAGCTGAGCTCACCAGAGCCCTGTCCCTGCCCATAGCATCTCAGGCCCCTATCTGCTGTCTCCTTCAGGGCAGGTGGCGTCATTACACAACTGCACAAGATCCCCAGAGATAGGAGGGAGGTGAGATTTTTTCATGGCTAGGCTCATCTGTCTTGGCACCACTTCAGCTGCACGGCATCTGTCGAAAGAGCCAGAGCTGGCCCAGCTGAAGGAGAAGTTGACAGGTTCTGCAACCGATGGGCAGAGCTGAAGAGTCTGTGACATCTTGAGTCCGTGTCAACTCTCCACCATAAACTAGACTGCTTTCTCCACCTTTTAAAATGGGCAGGGGCCGGGGATTTAGCTCAGCGGTTCTGCTGCCTGCCTTACAAGCGTAAGGTCCCGAGTTCAATTCCCGGTAACCCCTCCCCCAAATGAGTAGCACTTTATTTAGGGCTGGGGATTTAGCTCAGTGGTTCCACCTCCTGTCTCACAAATGCAAGGACCCGAGTTTGATCCCCAGTACCAAAAAAAAAAAATTACATGGGATAAAATGCGCAGTGTCATGGCAATGCCTATAGTTACAAGATGAAGGAAATAATGAGGACAAAACTGAGGGTTATTTTAACCACAGAAGCATCCACTTAATGCAGAAAATTTAAATATCAATTGGGCTGCTAAATCCTTCACTAATCTCTAGTGTAATTTATATGTCCCTTGCTTCATCAACCCAGGTTTAAATGACATATGTATTCTTAACCTAAATACACTCTTTAAAAATATTTTTAATTGCATTGATTTTGGAGTGCCAGGGATCAAACCCAAGGCCTCATACATGCTGAGCACAGACTCTACCCCTGAGCTACCACCTGGCCCAATATGGTGCTCTGAATCCCCTCCCATCCTCTGCCTTGGGATACCTTAAAAACTGTCCCTCCCAGCTAACTTGGGGGTCTCAGGCACACCTGCTCTGGCTGTCCCAGGAGCCGGTGGTGGCTTTCCAGGAGAGTCCACCAGGGGCTGTGCTGCCTCTGCTGTCTGCCTAGAGCCCCTTCACCCAGATCCACACCCAGCCACATCTTATGCCCAGCAGGAAGCACACACGTGGCTGACTTTCCTACCCCCAGTGCTGTGAAGAATCACCCTTCTGTGCAGCTGAGAAGGACAAGGCCTCCTCTTTACCTGTCTTAGTTACTTTTCTCTTGCTGCTGAGAAGAAATATTCAACACTCAAAATTAAGACCTTCTGGGGTCTCCACTGCACCTTCAGCTTCACACAGCTTCACACACTGCCTCTAAGGGGCACACTGCCTGGCCTCCCAGGCCTTCTTCTGGAATCTGGGTGAAGCCTTCCTCACCCCACAACCGTTGCATTCTGCATGTGCCTAAAATCAGCACCACGTGGATGATGCCAAGGTCTGCAGCCAGCTGGAGCAGTAGCCAGGCTTCCTTCTCTCTTGGCTGTACGGGTCCAGTGCCTATGAACCAAATCCTGGGGAAAAATTGCCTAGGCCACCACTGCTATTCTAGATCATGGTGGTCTGGGGCTCTCTTCTCAAGGGAAACTCACATTTGCAACTTTGAGGCTGTTGCTTCTTGTGATGCCCTAGGAGCATCTTTTCTATCCTCCTGTTCCTTCTCAGCAATCAAGTTCTCTGCTCTGTCTTTGCAGGCCACAACTTTACTGGAGCTTCTTTTCTGGCCAAGCTCAAAATGTTCTGAATCATTCCTCTGGGCTCTCTGCTCTTGATTCTCAACATAAACCTGGCTGAAAGTCCCCAATAGGAGCCATGCCACTGCCTCAACTGCCTTGAAATTTCTTCTGCCAGATTAATTAGGCCATTGGCCTTAATCTCAGTCTCAGGCAAAGTCTCTGGACACGAGCAAAACGCAGACAACTTTCTGCCAAGCCATAAGACACATGGTCTGGAGTCCAGCAGCGAGTGCAGTCCTTCTTCCCAGCAGAAACCTCCTGAGCCTGGTCTTTACCGGCTCTCTGGTCTTCTGAACTCTGACCAGAATTTCCCAGACAGAACAGCCTTAGGCGCTCCAGCTCTACTACTTCAGTTGGCAGCTCCCAGCCCTTCCTAACTCTTCTCCTTCCCACCAGCCAGCTCCAAAGGTTCTTGAGCTACATGACTAGGTAATGTCACAGCAATGACCCCACTTCTCTGGTACCAATTTCTATCTAGTTACTTTTCTCCTTGCTGAGACAAAGTACCCGACACCCAAAGTTAAAGGGAAAAGGGTTTATTTAACTCACAGTTTATAGAGATTTCAGCCCATAATCGGATGGCTCCAAGGGAGAGAGGCACATGGCAGAGGGGTGTCACAGAGGAGAAACAGTTCATGGCACCCACACGGTAGCAAAAGCAGCAAGGGAACCTTGACAGCATCTTCCTGCTCTGTTTATCCAGACTACCGGGATTAGGGCGGTGCCAAACTACTCAGTGGACTGATTTAGCAGTCACACGCCCGTAATCCCAGCATCACACACTCTAGATCCAGCCACCTCTGGGAAGCCCCCTATGACCGCATGAGGCTTAGAGGGGTGGACATCTAGACACAGCCACAGCATTGCCTTTATTCTCACATGGGACTGGTCCCACTGTGAGGCAGCCTGGGTCTCTAAAGTTACTGTCCTCGTCAGTCTCTTTGGAGCCAGGTAAGCTGGGTCCCTAATGCAGCCAGAGGTGGGCAGTGGGGCAGCATCAACACCCGCGGAGCTGTGTTCTGGAGGCCCACACCCAGCTTTTCATGAACTTTTGTTTTAAATGAGCCTCATGAACTGGACTTGATGGTGCAATTTAGTGACTTAGAAAAATTGTCTCAAAAAGTGACGGTGGGTGCTGAGGATCTAGCTCAGTTGAAGGCTCGGGCTCAATTCCCCGAACTACAAAAGGGAGGTCCTCGCTACAGCTTGCACTGCAAGCACCTTATCTTTTGCTTGCAGAAATTTTCAGCAGGCACCGATGATGCTGATCAATGTTTTTTCAGTACTAGGGATTGAGCGCAGGTCTTTGCACTGAGCTACATCCACAGCCTTTCTTGTTTCTTGTTTTATTTTGGACAGGACCTGGCTAAGTCGCTGAGCTGCCCAGGCTGGGCTCAAACTTGTGAATCTTCCTGCCTCAGCCTCCCAGAGAGCTGGGGTTGCAGGCATGCGCCCTTCCCTGTTTCAATGCTGCTTCTAGAAGCAAAACAACTAGATTAATTTTTTCTCATTATAGAAGCTGGCATTTCCAGACAAGAATGCTGAGAATAAAGACAAAATGTTAAGATTTTGATAAATGTCTTCCCATATTTTTCTATGTGCATAAATTAAAATGACCCAGAAGCCCCAATACTGGGCGTATATCAAGGGCAGTGAAATCAGCATATTGAAGAGGTATTGCCTACAATGCTTATTGCAGAGCTATTTACAGTTGTGAAGATTCAGAGCCACCCTAAGTGTCAATCAGTGGATGAAATACATTTTTAAAACATGGTACCTATGCAAAATGCAACACTATTCAGCCACACACAGGTGCAGGAAGAAGGAACACTGCATGGTCTCATTCTGTGTGAAGCAAAAAAGCTGACTGCATAGAAGGAGAACAGAATCGTGCTTACCTGGGACTGGAGAGTAATGCTAGGCAAGAAATGCTCATAAATACATTACAAAATATACTTTTTCTTAAAATCAATCCAGAGCATGTGCAGATGCATTTGTGGGTCAAAAATTTGTACACTGTTGGAATTTTTGGTATATGCACAAGTTTCTCCTTAGCAGGAGCTTCAAACTTTCCTGGGCACCAGCAGCATACAAAATAGGCATTATCATCATTGCTTATTTTTGCTAATCAAGTTAAAAACAGCATTTTGTTGCTTTATATTTTTTAAATACCTGGTCTTGATAATCTCGTTAAGTTTAACTTTTTACCTTATATTTTGTTGATCATTTTAATTTATTCTTTTGTCAATTGCACTTTTTTATTCACTCAAAGGTATTTATCAAATACAAAACATTTGTCAGATGAATTATTCATTCATATCTTTTTTTTCCAAGCATCTATTGGGTTGTTTCTTTCTTTTACATTTGTGTCAGCTCATTTTTCCTGAGGAGGATATTATCACCCCTGCCTGTCTTATGTACTGCATACACTTTTTTTCCAATTTTTACTTGTCTTCAATGGTTATATGTCTTTTTCTATGGGAACAGAGTTGAAATGGTAATGTAATGAAATACTAAAACTTTATCGTGTGTGTGTACACTGAGAACTGACTTCACTATGGATAAAGGAGTAAAAGAAAGCAAGATATTTAGAATCATTGAGCTGATCTTATGGCCTCAAAGATTCTGTTACTAAATGTTAAAAACTGATGTGGCCATAATTATTTGAAAACTAGCTCAAACTTTATTACAACCTATTCAAAAGCTGTTGATTCGAAAGCCTGATGGAGTCAGAGACTGGCCTAATTAATATCGGCAATGAGTCTACATCACATCATTGGAATTGCAATGACATTTGGGCAAACGCCTTTACCTCATCAAAATCCCTCTGGCAGTCTCATCTAATTTCAAATAAAATAAGATCTGGAGTAGAATAAATCAAGTTTAATGCATTATTGAGTATAGAATCAGGTGTCTTAACTCAAAATGTTCAGCATAGACGTGCACCGTGAAAATGTCGCTTCCCTGACCGTTGCAGAGCAGAGCTGTGTGCCTGCTCCTGGCTTCTCCCTTCCATGATAATTACACAGAGATTTCTGGATTCACTGACTTGATGTTGACTGCGGCTGTCTCAGAGTCGGCAGGGTACAGCTGTCTTGCTGATCACACCGTCCCCTGTGGCTAACGCAGTCCTGGAAGGTGCTTGGTATTAGCAGCACTGCATCAGTGCAGGAACACACGGGCCTCTGTCCGCGGGTGTGAGCTCTCCATCGTACCACTGAGCCAGGTGCAAGGAACAACTGGAGAGTGACTGACAGTTTCTTTTTGTGCTTGCTCTGGTGAGAGGAAGAAAAGAACAAACACCGGTGACTGGCACTGACTAATTGAACGGACTGAGGGGAAACTGCAAGCTGAGGCCCTGGGTCAAATCTAGCTAAACCCTTTCCTTCATACACTGCCCACGTTGCTTTGTGGCTGCTATGATTTTGAGTTGGAAAGTGCCCCGAAAGCCTGCTGTGTTCAGTGTGGGACCAGGTCAGAGGGAATGGGTCGTGGGGGGGTGACCTGCAGGGGTGCATGCTTCTCCCTGGCTCCTCCCTCCTCTCGCTGCTCCCTGGCTGCATAGGTGACCAGTTCTCCTCTGCTGTGCTCTTCCACCATGCCATTCCTGCCTTGGAGCCAGCTGACCATGGAAGGAACTCTCTAAAACATGAGCCAAATAAGTCTCTCCTCCTTTAAGTTTTGAGTGTTGGGTAATATGTCCCGGTGATGAGGAAACGTCGGATACACTGGTTAACTGAACCACTGAATAGGTGCTTCTAGCCTGCAAAGCTTAAAATATGTATTATCTGACTTTTTGCAGGAAGTTTGCTGTCCTTTACACTGACCATGTGAACTTACCCAACATTATGATTCCAACTGTCATATTGGCATTGCTTTTTAATTCCTCCTCTTTAATGCGTTGAGGATCTCCCTGCCTTTTCAGTTCGAACCCACTGTGTGGACCTACGCAATGCCCAGGTCAGTGCTGGTGCGAGCTGTAGCTGACCCCTGCCCAGCTTACTGGCAGGCTATCACTGGCACAGGCTTCTTGCTCCCCCATAATTGGGCTGTATTGTATTAGGAATCTGCTGAAGCCTAAGTGACTCACGTGGGCACGTCAGATGGCTGGCAGGTGAGCATAGCTCCCCCACCCCTGCCAGAAGCTGTGGCAGAGACCTAAGTCCTGGTCTGTGAAGCTGCAGGACCCTGACTGAGAAAAAGCACAGCTGAGGACAGTGTGACTCCAACTGAATTCCTTTCTCTGAATTACAGCCTCCCTCACTGACCTGATGGGTTACTGGTTAATTAGACCCAGTCCTGCTCTCCTTTTTGTTTCTTCTGCAGGAATGCATGGCCTCCCTTTTACAGTCTTGCCTGCAATAACTGCTATCACCAGATGCCACACACGCTATCGACAGATGTCTCACATATACCCTGCCCATGTCTTTCCATGCTTATAGTCAATAAATACTGGAGGCTTGGGAACCTGATGTCTTTGCTGCCAGATCAGCTGAGAGGATCCCAGGTCCCCACTTTCTAAGTCTTGTCTCTGTGTCTTTCTTTAGCCTTGCATTGTATTGCCTTACAGGAAATCAAGACTCTTGGCCAGGGCCTCAATGGCAAGCTCAGGATGCTGCAGACCGGGGAGATGACAGGTAGATCTTTAAGAGAAAGGAAAACTCTAGGTAGAACAGTTTGGGACCACCTAAGAGTACCAGCAAAAAACTCCAAAGGCCAAAGATCTCATATACTGAATTTCTGATCAGTTTAATGTGAGAATGGATGTCTCTTATATAAATTTGTTTTTCATGAAATTTAATGATCTTGACCAGACTGTTCTTACTCCCAAAATAAACCTTCCTCTCTGCTAACACTAAGAAAGTGGGGCATAGGGCCGAAACATTCTCAGGCTCTCTGTGCTCATTTTCTGACAGCTGAAAAAGGAAGCTGCCTTTAGAGGCAACCACCCTGAAAGGAGAGGCATATTCATGATACACTGAGTTCTGAGGAGGAAAAAGATCTACAAAAGTCAAAACTGCAACACTAGGAGTGGTAAAGCCCTTAGGTACCGATGCTTACATGTCTATGTAGACCCTGTGGGTCAGAGCATCAGGAAAATAATGAGCCAAATTCGAGAAACGTGGCTTGGGGCTAAGGGGTATAACATAGGCTAGCTTGTCTAATGCTGTGTGCAAGGTTCCACCCCAGGGGCTGATAAACGAAATGCACTGGTGTTGGAAGTTAACTGAATTTGAAGGATGTCCAAGGATTGCCTGGAACCAGGGCAGTCCATGAATAGTTGTCAGAAGTGCCAGTGGTCTTATCAGACCCCAGCAGCTCACCTATCTACTGGGAGCCCAGGGGGCAGGGATGGGAAGGACGCTAGCTGCATACTTGCCTTAAGCAGATGAGCCTTTTCCTTTGATTTCTAAGGGGGGTCTGGGGAGATCAGTGCCCTGGTCCCACCCCAGTCCCTGGTGGGATCTGCTGCTCTGCTGCTTTACCACGCGGGGGACTGGCCAGGCTCACTCCTTGCAGTGCACATGCCCTGGGTCTGGCAGGCACAGAACCTACTCACTTTTGAGGCAGCAAGTGCTGCATTCCAAGGTTTCCTTCCCAACTTCACATCACTTGAAATGTGTGGAAGTCTCTTCGTCCAACTTCATTTCTTCTCCATGTTGATTTCCTCTCTTGATGATGTGAGGGAAGCTTAAATTTTAAGTAGCCAATATTATTCTCTGAGAGCTTGAAAGCATCTACCTTTTCATTGACTTTCAAGTGTGCTTTCTGCATGAAGAGGTTTGTCCCACACAGAACTCCGGTGAGGGTTTCCTTTCAACATTGTGGTAATAATTTAAAGCCTTAGACATTTAAAATTAAAATTTATGACCAATTAATGTGTTCCTTTTTGTGATAATTTTCATTTTTTCATATGTGTGAGAAAGCATTTCCTATCCAGAGATTATATAAATAATTGGCTGTATTTTTGGCTAATTATCTGCCTACCTCCCTACACATCTCTTATTCATAACCCTCTAGAATATCTGAAATCTGTTTAGTATATAGAATGGGATGAGAATCTTCAGAGGCTTAACCCCTAAGCAGCTATTTTCCCACCCAATTATGAAATAAATAATTGCTTAGTGATTTATGGTCTCTTTACTGTACACAAAGTTCTTATCAGCAGGTGCAAAGTCCATTTCACAGACATGTACAGGATGGCAAGGCTTTTTAATAGCGTTATTTCTAACAGAGTAATTTGGGGGAAGCCTTAGATTGTCACTGAGCAGTTCCGTTATAGCTAGCCCTGAGTATTTGTACACTGCTGTGGTTTGGATCTGGAGTGGCCCCCGAAGGCCTGTGTCACAGGAGTGAGGAGATGGGAACCTTTGGGGGTGGGACCTGGGGGAGGAAGTGGGGTCGTTGGCCGTGTGGCCTTGAAGGGGCTGCTGGGAGCCCCACCTCTCTCTCTTTCCTTTTGGTCACCAGGAGGTGAATGGGCCCCTCCAACCTGCACTTCCAGAACAGCTGGGCCAAGCAACCATGAACTGGAACCCTTAAAACCATGAGCCAAAATGAGCCCCTCCGCCTTTGAAATTGATTCTCTCAAGTATTGGTCACAATGACAGAAAGCTGTCCGACACACACACTCACACACACACACACACACACACACACACACATGGCAAAAATCTGGAAGAGCATTTCCAAGCTGAAACTGTGAACATCTGCCACTGTTAGTTGGAATTCTAGTTACAGTATTATTTTCTTATGTATATTTCTTAGTTTTACTGTAGTAACTATGGGATACTTTGAAAATGAGACTATATTTATTTCTGTTGGTTCAATATAACTCAGTTAACCATTTGCTAAATTTCACTCCTGTGTGTAGGATTAGATTTTGCTTTGAGTATGTTTATAACCCTACTTAATTAACTTTTGCATCTGAGGGACAGCCTCCTCTTAGAGCTACTTTTGTTCAACAATAGAGTTATTATGGGAAGGAGAAACACTAATTTGTGACAAAATTAACTCTTGCAACCTTGTTTGCAGGCTGGGTGGTGTCCTCCTTCTGCCTCAAGGGCGGGCAGCCTCGGGGAGGCTCAGGGGGAGTGCTGTTGGGTGGTTCCTCCCCTCAGACTCCTTGCTGACCGGGAAGGGTCTCCCAGCTGACCCAGTAGAGCTCCCATTTCTGCCAGGCCAGCAAGTCCCTTTTGTTGGTGTTTATTTTGTAGTGTGTTTATTTTTCTGTAGAGACGTGTCTCAAAGAATGCTTTCCAGCTGAGTGGATACCGAATGTTGCGCTCCTGTGGCCCTCATGTCAGGAGCCGGCTGGGGCCGTGCGTGCAGCCTGGAGGCTCAGTGCTCTCCAGGTCTCCAGCTGTCCCAGCCCTGGCTCCACAGGAGCCACTTCTGTTTTTGACGCCTCACACTTCTGCCAGCCTGCCCAGAGGAGCTGTCTGAAACAAACCCCTCTAACCCTGTGAGCGTATATTTAGGTGTGTGTCTATGTTTCTCAATTTGATTTGGTACAAATGTAATACTTTCTGCATAAAACAAAACTGGGTTTTTTGACTTATTTATCTCTAATTATGCGGATTCTCTTTTGCCTCTACAATGTCCTAGTTTCTTGCTTAATATCATCTATAATTATACTTCGGATTTATGTATGTTGTTGGGTGCTGCGGCGTTTGTTTGTTTAGCTCCCACTTGATGTCTTATCACTTCACGTGTGTCCTTTCTCTCTGTGTTCTTTGAGAGCAGCTCCCGTTGGCCTCTCTTTTGGTGATGATTTGACTTCAGCATTATTTGTAGGATTTATCAGCCCTTATGGAGTATTTATGGCTCACTGCTACATACTTACTTTTCTGGCATTTAGTCCTTATAGGATCCAACTCACTTTTTAAAATGATTATTTTTTACTTTAGTTTTTCATAAGACTTCTTGTGCTTTTACAGAAGTCAGTTTTTCAATTGTTATTCAGGAAGCTAATTTTTTATTTTCATTCATGGATTTTCTCACAGGTCTTGAATGATTTCCACTCTTTCTGTTCTTCATTATTTTTATGCTTTCCCCTCCCTGGGCTGCATTATTTGTCCCCTGTGGGGCTTCCCGAGGAGAGAGAAGAGACTGTAATTCTTCTTAACAGCAGCATCTGTTGACTTAGGAGCTGTCTTCCTGCTCCTCCTGGATCTGCTGCTGGAGGGAAGGCTGATGGCCCAGTTTCTAATCTAATTCCCAGTGTCCAGCTGCTTTTGAGGCTTGTGGTGTTTCTAAAATGAAATGAAAAATTCTAACCTGTAGGCTACAACGAAGCCACCAGCAATGGAGGCTTCCTTATCCGGCTTGTCTGGTCTGCTTTCTTTATTTTTAAACACTTCATTTACTAGTTTTATAATAAAATTATGTGCACAGACACGAAGGGTAGTTTTAGGAGTTTACCACCACCCTGATGAGGATGGGGCTGTGAGCCCAGTTGACAACTCACTCCCCAGGTGAGCAATATTCCCCTCTGCACAAGCCTCAGAGCCTTGCACAACCAAGCTCAGACAGTGTGCTGTCTCCCCTGCTGGGCTCTTTCCACCCATCACTGTCACAGAGATTGGGCCATGATGTGGTACACAGCAGTAGCTCGCTGCTTTTAATGCTGTCTAGTATTTCATAGACTGTATAACAATTTATCTCCTTTTCTGTTGGTAGACATCGGGTGGTTTCACTTGGTGCTCTTTTGAATAAAGAGGTTATGAACATTCTCGTACATGTTCGTTACTCTTTGGAGCTCAACTGATGGGTTGAAGATAGCCAAGCACGGTAATGTTTCTCAGAATTGTGGACTCGCATGCCATTGTAAGAGATATCACAGAGATCCGACACAGCCTTTACCATTCCCTTTAGGGACATATGGCAGAACTGTGGCACAAAATCATAACCAGGGTGTTGCCATCGATGCAGCTGAGGTACAGAGCATCTCTCTCATTCCAAGGATCCCTGGTTGGCTTTTGGTAGTCACACCCACTCCCCTCCCACCTCCAGTCCACACTTAAACCCTGGTAACTGCTAATCTATCCTCCATTCTTAGAGTTTTGTCATTTCATGAATGTTAATGAGTGGATGTGTAACTCTAGAGAGTAGCTTGTTTTACTCAGCATAATTCTCTAGGGTTTCATCCACATTATTGGGTTTATTAACAATTTGTTCCTTTTCATTGCTGAGTAGTATTTCATGGTACCTGGGTACCACAAATTGTTAATCATTCACCTGGTAAAGGACATCTGGAATACTTCCAGTTCAGGGCAGCTGAAAATAGAGCTGTTATGAACATGCAAGGTCTGATTTTTGTGTGACTATGACTTTTCATTTCTTTGGGATAAATCCCCAGGGATGCAATTGCTAGGTTGTGTGGTAGTTGCAGTTTAACTGATTGTGAAACAGTCAGACCACTTCTGAGAGTAGTTATCCCATTTTCAATTCTCATTAGAAATGTGCACGTAAGCCTATTTTCCTGCATCCTTGCCAGCATGCTGGTGCTCCCATTACTGTTTATTTCAGCCCTCCGGATGGAGGTTTAGTGATATTTCCCTGTGGTTTTAATTTGAAATTCCTTCATAGATTGTGATGCTGAACAGCATTGATGTGCTCATCTGCCATCTGTACCCTTTCTCCAGTGAAAAGTCTCTTCATAGACTCTGCTTCTTTTCTGTTTGTCAACTATTGAATTTTTAGAATTCTAACTACTAGCCTTTTATCATACAAATGGTTTTCAAGTATTATCTCCCATTCTGTAGCTTGCCTTTCAATCCTGTTAACAGTATCTTTCACAGAACAAAAGGTCATAATGTTGATGAGCTCCAACTTATCAGTTTTTCCTCGGGAATATTACTTTGGGTATCAAGTCTAAGAATTCTGCCTGGCTTTAAATCCTGAAAATTGTATCCTGTTTTGTGATGAAATGCTCACGGTCTTACATTTTATGTTTGAATTTATGATCCAATTTGAGTTAATTTTTGTATGAGACGTGAGGTTTAGGCTGATGTTTAGTGTTGCTTTCACTGTGGGTGAGCCGTTGGTCCAGCACTCTCTGCTTAAGAAGCTCTCTTTCCTCCTTTGAACCCTTGTCAACAATCAACTGGAAATACTCCTGTGGACCTATTTCTGAGTTCTTTGTTTGTTCCGTCGATCTCCGTGTCTATCCCATATCACACAGCCTCGTTACATCTTGAAATTAAGCAGACCAATTCCTCTTCTTTGTGTACAGTACTACTGTAAATTACACTGCAATTTTAATTTCAGTGTCCACGATATGGCCTTCTGGATTCTCTTAATGGAAAATTCTTTTTAATATTTTTGTCTTATTTCCCTTTTTAAATAAATATTTTGAAGTCTGGTACGGTGGCATACTTCTAAAACCCCAGCACATGAGAGGCTGAAACAGGAAGATTCAAATTTGATTTCATAGCAAGACTCCATATAAAACAAATAAAAAAAAACATTTTCAAGTTATCTTTAAATTTTACTCCTAATATAACAAGTTACAATACTATTGCCAAAAGAGTACAAGTTCTTTTCATATATCTGTCACACAGCTTCCTTAAATGGGAGCACATCTCTCACAAGCACAGAATAATTACCAAGACCAGGGAATAAACATTAGCATAATGCTATTCATAAGCTGAAGATTTTATTCAAATTCTACTAATTATCCTACTACTGTTCATTCTCTTTTTTTTTTCTACATGTAGTAATTTATTTTGAGAGAAATCCTTATAGAATATAATGGAAATAAAATTATTTCACACACAAGCTCAAAACTGACAGCTTAGTTATCAAGAAAAAAGATAGTAAATGTATATTCATACATGTTCACACACCATACTCTTCTGAGACCCAAGCATTGATTAAATGCCTAAAATTCAGCATAAGTTATAAAGTCATATGTAGCCTTTTCCAAAGAAGATTTAACATTCTTAATAAATAGAAAATGGGTTGACCATACTATAGCCATAAAAACAAAACTGTCCAGTGAATTCTAAACACAAAATTAAGTCATTGTTTTCCTTTAGTCTCTACTTTCTTAAATAGAAGAAAAATAAAAGTAATCACTAAGGTTAGCTTATCTTTTTCTGAGTGTGACTTTGTGAAAATTGATTTTTAAATTGTGAATGTATCTGGATTTCCTTAAAAAATAAAACTCAACTACAGAGAGCTTCTTTTAGCTGTTATATAAGGCTGAGGGAGGATAAAGTATAGACAATGCCTCGGCTTTTCACAGATGGTTTTAGAAGCTTCAAAAGAATAGAGGGGATTCAGTCTTGAAAACATATTCTGGTCTAGAGGTTTGTCTTGTTTTTCTTTTTAGTTAACTATAGATGTTGGTTTCCACAGTATACTTGAGCTTATTTTAGAGGCTAAAAATACAAATTTTTCAAAATTGACTCCTAATATCACCACTTTTTAGCACTTTATATTTGCACAAATAAAGTATTTCAGTTGTGTTTCCTATTCTTTTTTAAAAAATTAATTTTATTGGTACACGTTAGGTATACAAAATAATGACATTCATCCTTGGAAATTTGCACCTATAAGTAATCTCTCTTGGTTCTTATTTTTTCCCCTTCCCCTGCCCTCCCTTCAACCCCTCCATCCGTCCCTATTTACAAAGAATTTGTTTACATTTTTTTGTTTTCTCATATTAATCCCATTCCCTTCTTTCCTTTCCCCTACCCCTCCCACTTCCCCTTCCCCTTTGCCCCTTTTCTTTCTATTTCACATTATCTATTATATCTTTTAGTCCTCATTTACACTTTTAGTTTTTCACAGTAGAGAAACTATTTGGTATTTACACATGTGTGTCCTATTTATTTCACTTAAGAGTATCGCCTCAATGTGCATCCATTTAGCTATAAATGTCTCCAATTTCTCATTTTTTAATGGCAAAGTAGTACCCCATTTTACAAAAATAAAAAAACCACATTTTCTTTATCCAGTCTCCAGGTGATGGGCATTTGGGCTGTTTCCAAGTTTTAGCTATTACAAACTGAGCTGCTATGAACATGGGCACACATATATCACTGTGGTATGATTCTTTTAATTCTTTGGGGAAGATAACCAGCAGAGGAATAGCTGAGTCACATGGGACTTCAGGTCTTATTTCTTTGAGGTATCTCCATACTGATTTCCAAAGTGGTGGCACCAGTTTACACTCCCACCAGCAGTGGAGCAGGGTTCCTCCTTCCCCACAGCCCCACCAGCAATTGTTACTGGTTGATTTCATGATAGCAGCCATTCTTTCTGGAGTGAGGTGGAATCTCAGTGTTGTTTTCATTTGTGTCTCTGGAATGCCCAGTGATGTTGAACCTTTTTTTCATATGTTTATTTGCTAATTCATTTCAGATGCCCACTTTTGGATTGGGTCTTTAAATTTGGGAGGTCTGATTTTTTAAATTTCTTAATAGATTCTAGATAGTAGACCTTCATCTGAGGAACCACAGGTGAAATTTTTTTCCTACATTGTAGGTTGTCTCTTCACACTGTTGGTGGTTTCTCTTGCTGTGCAGAAGCCTTTTAATAAGAAGAGATCCAGGGCCGGGGATTTAGCTTAGTGGTTCCGCTGCCTGCCTTGCAAGTGGAAGTGGAAGGACCCGAGTTCGATCCCCAGTACAAAAAAAAAATAAAAAAATAAAAAGAAGAGATCCACTTGTTGATTGTGCTAGCTCATGGGCAACTGAGGTTTTGTTCATAAAATCTTTTTCTACACCAATGTCTTCAAGAGTTGTACCTAACCTCTGTTCCAGGCGGTTCAATGTTTCTGTTTTAATATTTAGATCTTTAATCCACTTTGATTTTTGTTTAGTGCATGATGAGAAATACAGGTATAGTTTTAATCTTTGACAAGTTGAAACCCAATTTTTCCAGCACCATTTATTAAAGAGGCTATCCTTCCTCCAGTGAAGGTGTTTGGCTCCTTTGTCAAAGATGAGATGGCTGAGTGTGTCTGGCATTGTTTCTGCATCTTCTAATCTGTTCCACTGTTCCTCAGGTCTGGTTCTTTGCCAGTACCATGCTGTTTTTATCACAGTAGCTTTGTAGTATAGTTTCAAGTTGGGGGTTGTGATACTCCATGCCATGTCTGTGTGGCTTAGAATTACTTTTGCTATTCTGGGTCTCTTCTTTACCCAAATGAATTTTTGGATTGTTTTCTCAAGGTCCATTAGGTATGCTGCTGGAATTTCAAATGGGATTGCATTGAACCTATATAGAAATTTTGGAAGTATGGCCATTTTCACTATGTTGATCCTGTGGAGGACCAGGGGATGTCTTTCCATTTTCTGGTATCATCTTCAATTTCTCTTTTCAGAGTGCTATAGTTTTCAGAAAAGAGGTCTTTGATTTCTTTTGTTAGGTTGATTCCTAGGTATTTCAGTGTTTTGCATGCTATTGTGAAAAGAATTATTTGCCCTATTTCTGTCTCAGTGAGTCTGTTGTTCGTGTATAGGAAAGCTATGGATTTTTGTGTGTTGATCTTGTATCCAGCTACTTGACTGAATTTGCTTATTAAGTCTAGAAGACTTTTGGTGGAGTTCTTGGGGTCTTTGATATAGAGTATCATGTCATCTGCAAATAATGACAATTTAACTTCTTCACTTTGTATCTTTATTCCTTTTATTTCTTTCTCTTGTCTAATTGCTGTGGCTAATGTTTCCAAGACTATATTGAACAGGAGTGGTGATAGTGGACATCCTTGTCTTGTTCCTGATTTTAGTGTGAAGGATTTCAGTTTGTGACCATTTAGTATGATATTGGCTGTTGGTTTTTCATAGATGACTTTTATCAGATTGAGGTAGAGACCATCTATTCCAATTTTTTGTAGGGCTTTATCATAAATGCGTGTTGGATTTTGTCAAGTGCTTTTTCTGCATCTATTGAGATGATCATATGGTTTTTGTCCTTAGCTCTATTGATATAGTATATTACATTTATTGATTTGCATACATTGAACCATCCCTGCATCCCTGTGATGAATCCCTCTTGGTCAGGGATTGGTGATCTTCTGCGTTCTATTTTCCAGTATCTTATTAAGGATTTTTGGATCTATGTTCATTAGTGAGATTGGCCTATAGTTCTCTTTGGTTGGGTCTTTCTCTGCTTTGGGGATTAAGGTGATGCTTGCTTCCAGGAATGAATTTGGGAGTATTGATTCCCTTTCAATTTCATTAAAGAGTTTAAACAGTAGTGGCAGTAGTTCCTTTCTAAATGTCTTGTAGAATTTAGCAGTGAAGCCATCAGGATCCAGGCTTTTCTTAGTTGGTAAGTTCTTAATTACATTTTCAATTTCATTGATTGATATTGGGTTGTTTAGAATTTTTATATCTTCTTCGTTCAACTTTCTTAACTCATATGTATCTAGAAATCTGTCCATTTCTTCTGTGTTTTCCCATCTTATTGGTGTATAGGGTCTCAAAGTAGGTATTGATGATCCTCTGGATTTCTGCTGGGTCCATTGTAATTTTGTCCTTTTCATTCCTAATTGCATGGATTTGGGCCTTTTCTTTCCTTTTTCTGATAAGGTTGGCTAAGGGTTTTTCAATTTTATTTATTCTTTGAAACAACCAACTTGGGTTTGTTGAGTTTTTTGTATCATTCCCTTAGTCTTCATTGAATTGATATCTGCTCTGCTCTTTATAGTTTCCTCCCTTGTATGAGCTTTGGGTTTGTCCTGCTCTTCTTTTTTTAGACGCTTTAGGTTCAGCATCAGGGTGTTTAATTGGGCTTGCTCTGCCTAATATAAGTATTCACTGCTATGAATTTCCCTTGTAAGACTGCTTTCATCGTGTCCCATAGATTCTGATATGTTACATTGTTATAGTCATTTAATTGAAGGAACTGTCTGATTTCTTCTTTAATTTCCTCTGTGACCCATTGATTATTCAGAAGTGTGTTGTTCAATTTCCATGTGTTTATGAATTCTTGTGGTTTCTTTTGCTATTGATCTCCAATTTCATCACACTATGGTCTGATAATATACAGGAGATAACTTCAATTCTTTTGCACTTAAACATGTTCTATGAGTGAGTATGTGGTTTATTTTGGAGAATGGCCCATGTGCAGCTGAAAAAAAATGTGTATTCTGATTTTTTGGGTGGAACACTTTGTAAACATCTGTTAAGTTCATTTGTTCAAGAGTTTGATTGAGTTCTAGTATTTTGTTGCTTGTTTTTTGTCTAGTTGATCTATCTATTTGTGACATTGGGATATTGAGGTCCCCCACTATTATTGTTCTAGTGCTTATTTGATTTTTCATGTCCATTAGTATTTGTTTTGTATAGTTGGGCACACTAGTGTTTGGTGCATATATATTTATTATTGTCATCTCTTCCTCTTTGATTGTTCCCTTTACAAGGATTTAGTGTCCTTCTTTGTCTCTCTTAATCAATGTTGATTTGAAATCCAGTTGATTTGCAAAGAGGATAGCTACTCTTCCTTTTTTCAGGTTCCTGTCGCATGGAGTATTATTTTCCACCCTTTAACTGTTAGTCTATGAGTTTCCTTTTGAATTAAGTGTGTTTCTTGTATGCAGCATATTGTTGGATCTTGCTTCTTGACCCATTCTGCCAGTCTATTTCTTTTGATTGGTGAATTGAGACCATTAACTTTGATGGTTATAAATGATATGTATTGACTTATCATTGTCATGACTTTTTCTTTTTGTTGGATTCTCCCTCTTTGCTTTAATTTCTTGTCATGCCCAATAGATTCATTCTGCTGGGCTTCCTGGGATGGTGGTCTTCATTGTATTTTCCAAGGATATTGTCTAAATTTTTTGGAGTGCTGGTAGGTATTCATGAAGTTCCTGAGGTGCTCTTGCCATGAAAATATCTTATTTCACCATCAATTTTGAAAGATAATTTTGCAGGGTACACCAATCTGGATTGGAGGTTGTTTCCCTTTAGGGCTTGAAATACATCACTACAAGCTCTTCTTGCCTTGAGGGTTTGCATTGAGAAGTTTGTTGTGATTCTGATGGGCTTTCCTTTGTATGTGATTTTTTTCTTTTCTCTAACTGCTTGTATAATTTTGTTCTTCTGTTGGGTTTCTGGATTCTTAACTATTATATGCCTATGTGTAGTATTTTTTGGTCAAGGCTAGTTGGAGTCCTATGTCCCTTCCTTATCTGTATGTCAAGTTCTTTTCCCCTGCTTGGGAAGTTTTCTGCCATCACATCTGTGAACAGATTTTTTATGTCATCTGCACTCTCTCCTGTTTCTTTATTGACTCTGATCAGTCTTATATTATTCTTCTTTGTATCGTCTAGCAGCTGCTGGATTGATTCCTCATGATCTCTTACTATTTTAAAGAAATTTTTCTTTTCCTTGTCACTATCATGTCTTCTATATCATATCTTCTGTATCTGAAATTTTGTCCTCACTTTGGCTCATTCTGCTGTGTAAACTTTCAATGGAGTTTTTAATCACCTGGCAATCTGTTTGCATGTGTTTTATGGATTCCATTTTTTTCCTATGTTAGGATTCCATCATGTTCTTCAGCTCTTCTATTTTTTTATCTGTGTCCTCTCAAGATTTATTAATCATGTCTTGCACTATGGGGAGAATCTCTGCTGTTATGTGAGAAATTATTTCTTATTTCATTTTTTCCAGATCCTCTTTGATTGCCAGTTCAGGGAATCCTGGTGGTTGAGTATCAGAGTGTTCCAATTCATTTCCCTTTGGGGTTGCTTTAGGTGATCTGGAAGTCTGGTTTGGACACTTGTTTATATGTCTTCTCTTTTCAAAGGTGGAGGGGGGTGTGCTGCTGGTGCCTGCATCGCTCACCTCCTCAGTGCTGTAGGTGGTGGTATGGTGGCCTGGAAGGCTCCTCCTCAGCACTGGGGCCCCCTCTGGTGTTTCCTATTCTTTGTAGAGTATCAGTTATAATCAATCGGAAAGCTCAAAGAAGAATCTTCACATTGAGTCTCTGGTAGTCTGGCATGGTCTGATGTTGGCCAGTGCTAATTCCATAGTGAATTACACTCTGGAATTCCAGAGTGAATTACAGGTGAAGGCAGCTTCACAGAGCCAAAAGTTGGGGATACAATACACTTTGTAGAGGTTTCAGTCCATAATCAGCTGGCTCCAAAGCAGAGTGGCACATAGAAGAAGGGCATCACAGAGGAGAAATACTTTATAATGCCCGCATGGTAGCTAAAGTAGCAAGGGACCTTAACAGCATCTTTCTGCCCTTTTGTTCCATCCAGACTCTACTGTTCATTTTCTGGGGCAAGATTGAACCCAGAATTCCACATTTCATTTACTTTTTCATTTTTTTTTTCTTTTACTGGGGATCAAACTCGGGACCTTGTGCTTGCAAGGCAGGCGGTGGAACCACTGAGCTAAATCCCCAGCCTTACATTTCATTTACTTTTAATTTTTCCTTCATCTCCTATCCTGTGAGACAGTTCCTTAGCCTTTCTTTCTTTTGGTAACTGTGACACACTTAATAGGTATTGGTCATTTGTTATGAAAAATGTCTTGTTTTAATCTCATAAATTTTTATTATATACACACATATAGTTGAAGTTAAATGTAGATACACATGTTAAGCTTTCAGGATCAATAATAAAATAATCATCTTTTGTTTTCATTTTATGGAGGATGTAGTCTCTATGTTGTATATGTAACCTCAAGACTCTGTTTTTTAATTGTTGTTGATTTTTTGTTGTTTTGTTTTCTTTGCGTGTGAGTGCGTGTGTGTGCTGTTGTTTAGGTTTTTTACCTTAATTTTTATTCGGTTCTATTTTGTCCTCTTTCTCTCTTTCCCCAATTATCTCTTGATTTTATGATATTTTCCTGAGAGTGAAGTGTCTTTTGTCTTTCTGGTCCACTTCAATATTCATTTGCTTTTTCCTCCACTCTTTCTCTCCTGCACTTTATTCTCCCAAAGCCTAGGTGTTCATCCTATGCCTTCTAGCTTTTCTTTTACCATATTTCTTTTCACTTATCTCTGTTTTGTCACCTATCACTCTTAAATTGCCCCCCCCAGGGTAAAATCACTCTACTAAGGGGAAATTCATTCCATACAAGTGCCTGAATTTTGTTATAAATAGGTAGAGCTTGCTTACATGGTTAAAGGTACCAAACTAACAGTTGCCAGTCTGTGCTTGATGTTATTGTTATTGCTAACTGTATTACTTTAGCTAAGATGTCACACCTGTTGTAATCAGTTTTTCTCCCTTATATGACAACACTGTGGTTGTCTGGGGTCACAACCATCATCATAGTTCATTAACAAAGGACTGGGTGCTGAGCTAAATAGATAGCAGCCTCACATCCTTAGAATTGGGAAGGTAGGATCTTGGGGTGGACACAAAACCCAAGAACCACTATACTGAGAAGATATCTCTGAGGAATAGACATTTCCTAGAGAAACCTCAATATTAGTGGTAAAGCTATATACCATAAGAAATCTACAAGCAACAACTCAGAAAACAAAATAAAATAAAAAACTAGAAAATAATAAGATGCAGAAGCAAAATACAACCCCAGACTTCCAGCCCACCCAAGGATAAGTCCAGGGGACATTGACAGAGAGGAATTCAGAAGCCACCTTCCAGAACATTCTGAAATGACAGCAGCATAAGTGAAAAAAAATAGATGAGGCAATGGAGAAAATAATCTCTCAGGTAAAAAAGAAATGACAATTAAAATGAAAAACATGCTCAATGAAGCTAGAGTAAACACAGATTAAAAAAAAGAAAGGAGCTCAGGAAAATGATGAAAAACCATGAATACCCAACATAGTAAACAAGCAGAATCTATGAAATGATTCAAAAAGACATCCAGGAGATGGAAAACTCCATAGGAAGTATTTGCAATCATTTGAACCAAGGTGAGGATAGAATTTCAGATCTAAAAGCTAGGACTGTGGTTATCAAGCATGAAAAGAAAGATTTCTTAAAAATAGCAAAAGACCATGAAAAATCAACCCAAGAATTTCAAGATGATGCAAAGAAAAATAATATAAGATTAACTGGAGTCATGAGAATGGCAGAGACAGCACAAACACCATGCAAATGCTGTTCAAGGAAATAATGGCAGAAAACTTCCCAAACTTGAAAAAAGAATTTGACATACAAATAAGTGAGACATATAAAACTCCAAATAGCCATGACCAAAATAAATCCACACTAAAACATATGGTAATCAAGATTCCAGAAATTCAGCACAAGGACAAAATATTAAAAGCTATTAGAGAAGTGAAACAAATCACCTAAAAAAGAAAGCCCATCAGAATCACTGCAGACTTCTCAACACAAACCCTTAAGGCAAGGTGTTGAAAGGCAACAGAGAACCACAAAACTGTTTATGTAACAAGTAATTTCAACTATTGTGATATACACTCATGAAGAAAACAAGAATGTGAAAATAAAAAGTTGTAAAACAAGTCATGAATTAATATTTCATTTTATACAGGGTACCTTTTATTAACACTGACTTGCCACAAGAACTTCCACCTTCAAAACAACTTACACCTAAAATATTAAGTATGATTCAAAAATGCAATGAATGATTAAGTTAAAAAGTTATTATAGTAAGACACACATTGCCATGAATGCCCCTCAGGATCCCTCCCTTCAAACACACTTATCTCACCCTTCTTGCCACTTTCTGAAGCAGCTCTGGAGTCCTCCTTCATGAGTGTTTTCGGTTGCACTGTTTTGGCTGCCTGCCCCAAATCCATTAAAACATTTACCTTTCATGGACATTTTGACTTTCAGGAAGAGCTAGAAATTGCAGGGTGCCAGATCCAGTGAATAAGGTGGCTGAGGATACACCATAATATTTTTATTTGACGGTAATTACCATAAACATTGAAAAGCAATCCAGGACCTCCAGGCAGCCACTCATGAAACAGGATTTCCTGAACTGCTTCAGAAAGTGGCAAAATCAATAGGATAAGTGTATTTTAGGGGACTTAATAGCAATGTGCTGTGTACTGTAATAATTTTAAGAAATATTTTAAACATTCACAGTATTTTTTACCACACCTTGTATCTTCAAGTAAAGTCACTTCACCATAGAAAAATGAATAACCTTCAACTCCTCACTGTCATAGTTTCTTAATAGAACTGATTTTTGCCACACATTTGCAGATTTCCTCTCAATCTAGTTAATAATGTATTATCTAAAATTATTAGAGCTCAGCCCAGATTTGCTTGCGATGATTAAGAGGACTGTCAGACAGAGGTGGCTGGAGCTTTACTTGACACCATTTTTTCTTGTGAGAAAATTTGGATTTTTGGACATGTCGCCCACCGTGACCTACATTCTGCAGCCCTTTCTCCCTGAGCACATGGTAAGAGGTTAGAAGGCCCACGTGTTACTGAGCCTAGGTCGGCTTCATAGTTGGTGGCATTTTACCCTGTTCTTGTTGTGCCTGTGTGACAGGCAGGTGCAGCTCTGGGAATGACCTCGGCGGTGCAAGCTGAATGACAAATGTGGGTGTGCATCTGCAGGTCCACGTGGTAGATGCTGAGAATATTCATCTGGACATGATCCCAGCCCCTAGGCTAGTGCCCGATATCAGTCTAAGGCCCAACAAGACGCAGATTAAATTGTTAATGAAGCTGAAGTAAGGGTTTGTCTTGTTCTATTTTCGTGTGCGTGTGTGCGTGTGTGTGTGAGTGTGTGTGTTTTCATTCTCTTTGAATGTCACTTGATAAAGGGTCCCTACTGTTTCATGTGAGCTGTGAACTTTGATGGTAATAGGAGATGCCTTAATATCAAAGAGATTAGGAAACATGTTTCTAATCAGAGAAGAATGTAATCAATATAAATTTTTTAGTTGTTTACTCCTCAATATCAAGCGGAAAGCATTCCACTGCTTCCTCGACGCTGCTGTTACAGTTATGGCAGGAATTTGGGGCCGAAGAGGTGGTTCTGACGGAGTGCAGGGAGGCTTCCCCGAGGATTTGCCCGACAAGAGCCCTCGCACTGCTGTGTCTCGGTATGCCACCTACGACTCGACCCAGGACCTCAGTCTGTTAGGAGCAGAAGGAAAATAACACAGAATAGGGCAGTCTCTGCAATTTATGCCAAAGAAACAAGACCGGCGGGAGAAGGAAAGACGCGTCCGCCAGTGGCTTACTGGTGCTCCCCGTGGAGGGGCACCGCTGCCAGCCGGGCTGGGCGAGTCAGGCCGGGCACTCCCACCTTACACACCTGCCGGGGAGGCGTCCAAATGTGTCAGCAGCACTAAGGTGGCAAACACTGTTCTTGCCAGATTTGCCTCCGTAATAACGTTTGCTTTCAAATTATAATGAAGTTTTATAGCCATTCCCTCAGTGTTCATTTCATCAGCAAGAAATTCTTGAATTGTAGATTTTATAATAATTAAGATATAACCTGAGAAGAAAGACGTATGTTTTGTCTGGGTGCTGAGTTAATATTTATTCTGTGAAAAAAAAATCGAGTACTTAAAATGCAAAGCAGAGAAAATCTGTTCTTTTCTCTTTTTTTAAAGTATGAATTTACTTAATTTTTAAACATACGCCAGAGCTGGCACTCATGTTCAAGGCACAATGGTGGGTAAAATATATTAATAACTAAATATTTCCATGAGAAAATGTCTTAGAAAGTTTCTAGCACATGACAAATATACAATAAATACTTTTAAATCTTATATTTTAATATAAACATTTAATGTAAATAACATTTTCCCATAGCACAAGTTTCAATTCTTCCCTTTTATTCTTGCTTTTCCCTGAAAATCTACTCTTGAAATCTTCACAATTATTATATGGGTATGTTACGTGAAAGAAAACTTATTGTATGGGTTTATGTATTTATATATGTATATACAGTGTTAATCATGAAAATAATAATACAGTCTAGTATTTTACAAATTATACACATTATTAATATTCCTATCTTAAACAAGTGATTGCTATGCAATTGAATTTATCAATTTTCTTTTTTTTTAAAGAAAATTCTGGTATGACATTTTAAAGAAAATAAAAATACTCACCTTGAGAATGAGAAATTCAATAAACCTAAGATTTGGAAGGGATTAAGAATTCATGTACTGATTCTATGCTAAAGTTTTTGGAGGTCTGGATGAATAAGAAAACTTCTAAGAATAAAATAAGTAGAATCGACCCAAGAAGCAGTAGAAAACATACCTCAATAAATAATAAATAAACTGGAGGTGAAGTCTGAAAAGGTGTTGTGAACTATTTTCGGAAAGATGCTAGACAGACCATTTTGCACATAGACATTCTATCTGCAGGGATATGCTGTCCCCTGATACTTAACAATCCCAACACAAGAAAATATGCCTTAATTTGTATATATAGGATAATTCTGATTCCAAAACCTGGCAAATACAGTCCAGACACAAAAGGTCCATCTCACTTACGAATGTAGGTCCCAAATTCTGAAATAAAATACTAATACCATCAATTCAGTTGTATATAAGAAGAAAAAAATGAATAGTTCAGGGTTTCCTGAGTATTGGAAACATTATTAAGATTTAAAACTCCATTCCCCTATTTAATCCTATCAGCAGATCAAAGGTGAAAATCTCAATCATCTATCAAATTAATATGTACTAAACAAGGGTTAGGTACAAATTCAATATTTACTCCAAACAAAAAAAATATGGTAATAGAGTGGAAATCTAATAACGTGGCCTTAGTATCCTAAAGAATATCATTTTCAAGCCAAATAATGCACAGTGCACCTCTGTGGTCCCTCCCACGTCCAAGGTGGCTATGGTAATCCATTGCAGCCTGCTCCTTCATGAAGAACACACTCGGCCTCATGCCACTGCCAACAAACAGCCAGCAGTCATTGGCCAGTGCATTCTTGAGAAGGTATTTCGTGTCATTCTTTGCACTAAGGACAAGAACCCCATGAGGACACCATGGTTCTTACATTTGATGTTTCTCTACTAGCACTGCCTGTGCAATCAGGCAAGAAAAAAAAAGACAGAAAAAGTGCTAAAATCAGAGAGAGAAAATTTGTTTGATTTTTTGGTTTTGTTTTTATATTTGCTTTTTTGACAATAATTTAATGGCCCACTGAGATGACCTAAGAAAGTCAACATAGCAAAACAAAAATATATCACAGTTCATAATATTATTTGGCTGAATACTGAATATATACATAAGAAGTTGATATCAACAGTAATTGCAGGCTACCTTTTTTTGTCTTTGTTTTTAGTTCTTAATGCTGTGAATTCCATATAGTAGATTCCCACATAAGTGTTATGAGTTTTCACCTAATGGGAAAACATTATGATGAAGACTTTTCTTCCCATCACATTGAAATGGAGCTGCAAGCAAGCATCCAGGTGCAGGTCACTGTATCCCTTTAGGGTGGTTCAGAAAGAGGTGATCTCTAGACTGATGGAACAGGCAGGTGGTAATTCAGTTCTTTTATTCACTTCCTGCATCTCAGAAGGCCCCTCCTCCTGTGTTTTGTGTAGAGGTAGACTCTTAACTCTTCAGGTACCCTGTGTTAGTCAAAAGTTTAATAAATTTGCAAAATAATTACTTTCATCTGCTGTTTTTCTTATTTCTTCTAAGCTTCATAGTGTAGCATAGTTTGAAGGGACACAAGTCTTGTGTAATTGTTTTCTTGGTGCCCTGAATGCCCACCTAGTGAGCTGCAATGCTCACCACGTGGGTTTAGAGTGGATTTGGTTCCAGGCTGCACAGAACGTGAACGGTGTTCACACATGGTGGGTTTACTTGTTGCACACAGGAGCAGGGTGTCCAGGGTGATTGACAGCGGTCGCATCAAGGGCCTTTCCTGCTCTGCCATCCCCAGACATGGCTTTTATCCTGGTGTCACAGATGATGGATGCATTTGTAGGCTTCACGTGTAGGTTTCAGATGGAAAAGAAAGGGGAAGCAGCAAAGTCTTAAAGGAACATGTTATATGGACCTGATCCTTCCAGAAAGCTTTCGCAGGTGTCTAGCCTATGGGTTTGGACATCTAAGTCCATCAACCAGAAATAGCACATGTGGTCTCCATTGCTTCAGGCAGGCGGGGACTGTGAGGACTTCACCCTTCCCATGTTTTTCATAAAGGAAAGCCACGTAGGTCAAAGTGGTTTTCTGATGGTCATCCATAGTATCGGCCTTTCTAAGTTCAGGGCTGGAGACACATATTTGCTTAGGGTAAAAAAATAAATAAAGGTAGAAAATGGGTAGAATATATTTTTTCCTTCCCAATATATAAAATCAAAGAAGTTTAGAATTGCTAATATGTAAGAAGACACACAAAAGCCTTGTTTTAGACCACAATGCATGTCAAATAGTAAGGGAAGTGAAGACAAATGTCTCACAGGAAAAACGACAAGGGCTCAGAGGAATGTCTTCTGTCTCCCCTAGTGAATGCCCTCTGTGAGCGCCCTATGCTCAAGTCCTTATGGAATTCTGTTGGCAGGGAGCAGAGTTAGTGGGAGGGGCCAGTGACGCCTGGCTGACAACTTCTCTGTGAGAGCCTCTTTCTCTCTTCAGGACAGGCTTCAGGGGACTCTGCAGGCAGAAACGGGAAAGAGAACCTGCTCACTCTCTCCCAGCACTGTGAGCTCTGACAGGAATCTCCTCAAAGTCTTATGCTTGGGAACTCATGGAATTCTCAGGCCAATCCCTACGAGATAGGTGCTGCCCTAAATTCCCTTTCTACACAAAGGGGTAGGTTCCACGGGGAAGCTAAAGGCCTTACCTGGAACCCCGGAGATGCAGTCTGACTGCAGGTAGCGGCACTGTGACCTCTGGTGAGGAACCTTCCCTCTGCCCAGCCTGCCACACAGCGCTGAAGTACTGCTGAGCAGACCTCAGGAGCAGGGCTGGCTCCTCCCGCCGGGCACCCTGAACACTGCACTTCCTGCACCTCTCTTCTCTGTGGGGTGCCATAAGTTAGAATGTACCTGGGTACATTATAACTCTGACCTCTGTGATGCAGACAGATGACATTAGGCAATGCAAATACACACCCCATGTCTCCACCGCAGTAGCGCCTCCCAAACCCATGAAGGTGGTATGAAACAAATGTTTGTGCAGATAGGATTTGATAAATAGCAGGTTTTCGAATTCCTTGTACAAACAGAATTTGGTAAACACCAGGTTTTCTAATTCCAAGATGACCCTGATAAAATGAGGAGGATTTTTGAACAAATGGAATTATGCTTTAGAGGTATCATTCTTTATCTTCTTATGCAATAGCTTTTCTCTGAGAAAAAGATTTAGATTATTTCCTTAGAACCTTGTGTATGGGCCCAGCATCCATCCTGCTAAATGTGTAGTGCATCTTGCTGAGAGGCCAGGCTGGTCTTTCCATTTCTCCAATTCCTTTTGTGACTGTTTCCTGATGCAAGGCTGAGTTTCTTGGAGCAATCTTGCTGTTACAAAGAAGCTTTGAGCCTCCAACTCTGGAACTGTGTGATCAGTGAAGATCTGAGCGGCTGCCTGGCTCTCAGATCAGACTAATTCCTGAGGAGGTCTTCACCTTCAGGACTGCAATGTCTGGCGGGGCCAGGACCCGAGCCCGAGGCCGAGCATTGCCCAAGCTGAGGCACCTAGAGTAATGGCAGTGAGCCCTAACACCTTTCATTCACAGCTGGATTGCAGGCATTATCTGTGAGGTCGAGGAGGCCTGCTGGAATTTTTCAGGACCTTGTGGCAAATAAGAGGGAGAGCTTGGAACATGTTAAGTGCTCAAAAACAGGTTCTGAAGGTAAGGGATAGAACTGTTAGCAAACCATTTCCAAGTCACATATCCTCCATGGATTGCATATAAGTACAACACTGACTACAAACCAGACATAAAAGGTATAGATCTCCATGAAAACTTACTTTTCAACATGAATCAACATTCAGAAGACATCACGTATTTGGTGGAAACTCTTTATTATTACCTAGAAGCCTACAAAGTTCTAATATGGAGCTTGTTAGCTGGCCTGAGATGGTGGCATTGTGAAGATTACAGTCCACTTTTCAAAGGAACTCAGGCCTACACACCCAGACTGCCTGTGCTATTACAATATTCTCTTTAGAAGAACTCTGAAGCTGATGAATTTTAAACAAATTGGTCACAACTATTATGATGAAAATAGTAAAGAAAATTTAAGCCTGGCATGGTTATGTGACTTCTGGCCTTCCATATGAACACAGCCTTACCCTTTGTTTTGATATTTGCCATAAACTGCTCTGATTAGAAACTGCTTATGCTATACTAATGCAGAGCTGTGAAAAATCTCCTCAAGATAAATACATCAGAGAAGATGTGTCTAAAGAATTAGTTGGATTAATTGTTTTTACAAGGTATGAAGTAAATGATGACCCTAGCTCCTATGTATCCACATGACAGAAATGTGTCACATCACACATGAACATGGTGGTTTGTATACTGCTTGATAGCGAGAAGTACACATACGATGAGATAAAAAAATTCCTGTGTATCCATTGCCCAGTCCCAAGCCAGAGACCTTAATGTCAGGCAGTACATTGCTGACCATTACTACAAAGATTCCCCAGCAGATGAACTGCAAGATGGGAGGAGCCCTCTGCAAGGTGAGACAGATTCACAGAAAACAATGTTCATTGGTATCAATTGTTTCCATGATATCATAAACCGACAGAAGTCAACTGCAGGATTTGTGGCAAACACCAATGAGGAATTACCAATGGTACTCCCAGTGTGTCTTCCAGGAGCCTGGACAGGAGCTTGTGGATAGGTTGAGCAGCTGTTTGGAAGCTGCCTCAGGTTCCTGATTTAGAAATGTACACCAGGAGCCAGATTCTGTTGTGGTATATTGGTATGGCATAGGAGATGGTCAGCTTCAGGCCTTGCTTGACCAGGAAATATCGCAGCTTATGAATGGCTTAAGAAAGTGTCAAGTCAAGCTAACTTTCATTGTGGTGAAGAAACGAATAAACAGGTTTTTTGTTCAGTCTCAAGGAAAACTTCAAAATCCAGCTTCAGGAATTAACCAGGGAGGGATGGTGTGACTTTCACATTGTGAGTGAGTACTGCAAACGTGGCACTGCCACTCCCGCTCATTGTAATGTTCCCTGCGACACAAATTGCTTAACTTACAAACTATGCCACATGGACCGTAACTTCCCAGGCACCACTCGAGTTCCTGCTCCTTGCGATCATCCCCGTGCACTTGATCACTTCGTGGGGCAAAGCATTCAACAAGAGCCACAGAACTCACTGCCACACTGTCTGTATCACCTTGAGCTACAGAGAAAGACCTGATATGGAGCAGAAAACCACAAGTGGCACATTTATCACTTCTTCCCTTGAAGCTGGACAACTGAAAGAGTTTCCTAGATTGGCAGCTACTTCGTATGCGTGCTGCCGAAGCGAGCACGTGGCAGCTACTTTGTAATTTTGATTGGAAAGAGGGGAGTGTTGAATGGTATGAAAGAGATGGCAAAGCAGAAAAGAAAACTGTGCTAATATCCAGCAAGAAGCCCTGAAATGGTACTTGTGACTGCTTTTTATGTCACAAATTCCACACGAGGCCATTGAGTGCGACTGAGAAGTTGTATTTGTTCAGGTTTTGGGTCTGTGTTGGAAAAGCTGGAGTGGACCCACTCCAGTTGGATTCAGTGATGCGGTCTACTTTCAGCACTACCCACTGACTTTACAGGAGACTGGCTTTCGGAAGGGTGGGGGAAGGGAGAGAACGGACAATAAAGAGTTTGTGTCTTCCAATTTACCTTTTCTTTTTTTTTTGGTACTGGGGATTGAACTCAGGACTTGTGCTTTCAAGGCGGTGGAACCACTGAGCTAAATCCCCAGTCCTTCAATTTACTTTTGAAATGTTAAAAAGATTTTATAACTAAATGTGCCGGAACACTTTGCATGACAAGCAGTGGCACTCCGATCCTTGAAAGGATTAGTCAACCCATGGTGGGCCTGGTGATTTAAAAACTGGCAGTTTAGGAAAGTGAAAACATTTTTCCTCTTTTTCCACAAAGACAGGAAATTAAGAAATCCTTAGCCTTTCTGCTTCTGTTTCAAGTGTGATATTGTTAACTGCAATACGATCAGAAGAATCTTAAGCAGATTGTTTAGATGAAGTCATCTGCTTTTCCTAAAAGCAGATACATTTTTCTCTCCACTTAGAACTCTTTAAATAGACTCCAAGCAATGTATTATGAGAACTTTGTATTATGAGTATTATTTTGGGAGGGGAAGGACTAGCTTCAAAGATACTAGAAAGAGTATTTTTGAGAACAATATGTTTGCTTTAATTCTATGTCAATGAATTTATATTTATAACTTGAACCTGTTTCATAAAAAATAAAATTAAATCATCTAAGAAAATATAATACAGGGCCAGGGATTTAGCTCAGTGGTTTCACCACCTGCTACGCAAGCGCAAGGACCCGAGTTTGATCCCCAGTACCAAAAAAAAAAAAAAAAGAAAAAAAGAAAATATAATACAGGTAAAATTGCACTGAATGGTACTACCAAGGGTGCTTAATGTAATGGAAGAGGTGGGCCATGATCAGATGTGCCGTGCCAACATGTTCTTTTCTGAGGTTAGAATTTGATTTAGGATATTACTTTCTAGAAATCTGGGCAAGTAGTTTGGGAAGAAAAAATGGAAAGTTGTTATTAAAATGTATTAAGTGTTTTCTCTAAGTGCAGTATGTACAAATATCACTTATTCCTAGTACTGTTAAATGATGTAATTCAATAAAATATTCATGTTAAAATCATAAAAAAAATCTTGTATATGTACATTAAAAACATTTTTCACAGAACTGAGAAAATTCACTCAAATTCTTCAGGTTAAAACTTCTTTGTGGGTATTTTTTTAAATCAGCGTTTTACTTCTGGATGATAAAGATTTTATGGGCTTTCTTTCTTCTCTACTAAATTTCCATATGCAACTTATACCAACACATGCTTTTCTATGTGCAATAAATATAGCTGTATATATGCAGAAGAATGCTGTTTCGCTAGGATATAATCCAAATTCTAAAATTAAGAAAGGGAAATCTTATTGCAAAGTTTACCCTAAACCTCAATAAAGTAGCTACTCACTTTACTTTTACTATTATGAGTTCCACTGTTACCTTGCTCTCCTCCCTTTCTGCATTTAAAATGCTCATCTGTCACTTTCTAACTGATGTAATTGTTCCTTTATCATTTTCCATCACAATATCAATGTTTTTCCATGGATCAAGTTTACATTTTATGCCTCTAACTTATTCAATTTTTTGTTAAGCTTTCCATAAATTCCAGTCATATATTTTAGTACTTTTTTTTTGGTACCAGGGATCGAACTCAGGTCCTTCCGCGCAACACCACTGAGCTAAATCCCCAGCCCTACAATTACCATTTTTAAAAATGTTTGGAGTGTGGATTGGAAAAAGGGAAACTGGAGAAGACCAGATGACAATATTTGTAATTGTGGTAATACTAAAATGTACTGACTACTAAGTGTTATCTCTTCTACGAGCCATTTAAGAACACAATAAACATGATCTCATGTAACCTTTGCAATAACCTCGTGAAGTAAGCATTTTATTAGCTTTCACATAAAAGAAATACTTGCCTAAAAAGAGCTTCATTAAATGGCCGAAATTGGATGACCACGACGTGCAGGAGCCGGGACGGGAAACTCGCTCTCCTCCTCACTGTCCCGAGCCGCCCTGGAGGCCAGCCAGGAGGGCTCAGGGCCTCGCGGGAGCCAGCAGCCAGCTGCAGGCGGAACAGCACCCTGGGCCGCTCGGCGTCAGCCAAGCCTTCTGCAGGAGAAGCAGCCAGGGATGAGCCCGGGCTCTAGGTCGGGGCCCAGGCCACACAAGGGGTGATGCCCCAGGAAGGAGTCAGGCCCTGCGGCCTGGTGAGCAACCCCCAGCAGCGGAGTCGGACATGCCAAACCTGCATTTCCGAGAAGGCAGCCCTGAGCTGCAGAGGATGAATTACGGCACGAGGGAAAAGTGGCAGAAGCAGAGACAGTGGGCAGCCCACACTGGGATCGGCATCTCAGCGGCCTTTACGTCTTCTCCGCAAGCGAACAAGAGTTTAACGCACAAGCGAGAGTTTGATGGGAAGCACGCAGAGGTGGGCTCTGGTTGGTGCCTAGGCTGTCCTAGTCCTTTCCTAGAGCAGCATTGGCAGGGGTCCTGAAATAAACCAGGACGCCTTCCTTGACAACAAAAAGAGCGGAGCGGGAAAGGCGCAGACTGCTCATACTCTCAGACTTTAATTGTGAACTTAAATCAACACTCAGCTTTCATGCAGTGTTGCACCAACCCACGCTCCCTGGTGTCTCCTGGGTCAGCGCTGTCTGCCGAGTCCCTGCTGCCCTTCCAGCTCCCCGTACGGAGCTCTGCCCGGAGCCCGGCCATGCCAGGTAAGGAAGTGCAGCTCTCACAGCTTGGTGCGTCAGCTTCTCATCTCCTACACTGCGGCTCTCTCTTCGCTCTGAGGTGGAGAAAGGGTCATCATCGCAAGCAGAAATACAGAAATAATAGGCTGTCTCAGGAGGCTTTCCTGCTTAGGGTTAGCTTCCTTAGCTGTGCAACCTTCACTTCCGGTGGAGCGGGGACTATTCAGAGCTCTAGTCCACACAGAAGCATTGAATCCACATTACATGCCTAGGAAACAAAGATGTCAAAGAAATTTTCCTAGAAGGTGAACTGTTCAGGAAAAACCCCTCAACTCCCTGGCAAATGCAGTGTAGCATGCAAATGTGCTAGGCGATGATTCTCGTAAGTAGCCGCATTGCTCTTGATCTCACAAAAGGGTCTGATATTAACTTTCAGTGACTCTCGTCTGCCAGCTTCTGGGACCCCCCTGAGAAGTCTGGTACAAGGTGTCTCCTGCCATGCTCCGGGTGCAGCGATACCCAGAAGACGCTTCTGCTTGTAGCCTTGGAAGAACCAGATGTGTCGGGAAGATGTGGCATCTCAGAGACAACACGGCCAAAGGGAAAAAGGGCAGCAAGAGGAAGAGTGACAGAACCTGGTGAAATGAAAGAGAAATGAGGCGCAGGGACCGCTTTTCTGCTAACTGTGGCCCATCCATACGGGACACCACAAACACGGTGACCTCCGACACTCAACGCTGTTGCAAGCATGGCCAGGAGCAGAGAGCTCACAAAGCACCCAGGCAAACCTGCTGCTTGCAAAAGCAACCAGTGAAGAGTTTCTGCAGGCGAAGACAGTCTGCACAACAGCACTTGCAAATCAGAAACAAAGAAAAATAAGTAACACTTCAAACGGGCTTAAATTTTCTCAAATATTTGTGTAGTTGAAAAATACATCATGAATCAGAAAAAAAGAACCAACAATAGAAATGAAAAAGTAACAAGAAGAAATAAAAGGAGAGTTAATTGAATTCAGGAAGAATAGAAGAAAATATAAATTCATATCAGACAGGAAGGCTAAATTAAAAAGTGATCAAGAGATAATGTTTCAATGAAAATTAAAAGCATTACAGAAAAAAATAAGAAAATAACCAAAATGATAAATGAATTTAAAAAAGAAGTGCAAAGTTTCACAAAATGGTTAAAATGGAAAATAGGCAGGAGAGGTTGAATGTAAGTACAAGCAAAACAAAAACTAATATCAAAATGATAATCTAATAAAAGATCCAGAATTAGAAGAAATAAACCCATCTGTTGAAAAGAAACTGTGGTTTCTTGAGAAAATCGACACAGAATGATCAACTTTAAGAAAGATAAAGAAAAATTTCTCTAGTCTTCCAGAAATTCCAAAAATGTAGTTCTTATCAACACAAAAGCAAAAGGCTGCCAACAAATTTCTCAGATTCATCATACAAGGCAAGATGAGATTGAAGCTGAATTTTCGAAGAAATGCAAGGAAAGAAAGTGTAGGTTGAGCATACAGTAAGTCTCTGACTTATGAATATTCCAGGATGAACTGTCACAGATACAAGCGGACTTCACGTTAACAGCATTCATCGATGCAAACAAGCCTTAGAAGTGCTCATGTGTCTTCGGACGCTGTCACAGTGGTGCTGCCGTGTGCTCACTGCACAGTGCGATGGTGCACAGTAGCCCAGTGCCCAGTCAGAGCCCAGCTGTCAGGAAGCACGAGGAAAAGGAGAGGTGAGGTGGAGGGGCGGCTGGGAAGTGCAAAGCAGGATACATTGTATATTTGTGGGAAAGGTGTAAGACTCACTTTGTCAGGCTTAAAGGTGTATAACACTCATTTTGTCAGACTTATGAATGAATCTGACTTACAAACATTCTTCCAGAATTCATTCCTAAACTGGGGAGTTACTATATTACAGCCAGCTTAGCCATGGTTTAGTTATCAAGGAAAAAGAAAACTAGCTTTGATTATGCAGCCCTAGAGGAATATGGTACACACACCTTTCCTGAGAGCGCTATCCAAGTGTGAGCTCCATTCAAATGAAACGTTTGAAACAATTCAGTGAAAGGACTGAACACAAGGGGTCTATATGTGTCTAATTGTACAGTAAGGAGTAAAACAAGGTGGGAATATGGATTAAAGAACCAAGGAAATTATCAATTCTGACCAAGTTACAAGAGCACAACTTCCAAAATGTGAGAAGGAACAGAAAATGAAAACAGACTAACATAATTGATTGACTGGCAAATTGATCATAAATGGGAGTCATGGGTCACCATTTAAATGTGAAATAACAAAATGATAAGTAAGTAAAAAGGAAATTAAGGGTAGTATTAAAAAGTATTTGGACAAAGTAAACCTTTAGAGTAAAAATAAGCATTTTCCTAAATACCAAAAGCAATTGAAATAAAGCAAATGGAAAATAACAGACATAGAACTGAGGCTCAATTGACTTATACACACAGTGTAATTCTAGAAAAATTTCCAGTGAAGTTCTTTCTTGTTGTATGCTTATTTGTTTGTGGTCGCTTAAGTTGATGCTCTATTTCATACAGAAAAATAAGCTCAAAAATATCATATTTGCCCTAAAATAAGGCCAGGTCTTATATCAACTTTTGCTCCAAAAGACATGGTAGGGCTTATTTTGGGGGAATGCTTTATTTTTCCCATGTGCAACAATCTACACTTATTCATGTACAAAACTCTACATGTATTACTGGACAGAATGCACATTTATTAAAATACAGTAATGTCATCTTCTGGAACATCATCATAACTCTTCAAATCCAGAATTCTGGCCTGCATTCCTTGTGACTCCATTTCCTGTAAATGTTGGCCTGGTCTTTCGTGTCCAGCAGCAGAGCTCTCCTTAAACGAACACTTCATGTCCATGTCGCCTGCTAGTAAGTGCACTGGCAACACAGCTGTCAGCGATTTCACCCCAGGAATTCTTCACCCAAGTCACAACCTCTTGCGGGCTGGCTTCACAGTCTCCATGAAATCGAGTGTTAACTGAAGACTTAGGAGACAGGAGTGGCAAGAAAAATGATGACAGTTAAGGATGATGGTCCACAAAAAACAACAAAAAATTAAAGACGTCAGAATTCAGGAAATGATTCCTTATTCCATGAGTTCATAAGTACTTCATTATAACACAAAACATGGTGAACTATGAGGATTCATATTAGACACAACCACAGCTGCTCATTGTCAAGTGTGCATGTTACTTGTACATTGTGTCTGCACTCCGATTGGTCCTTCAGCAATAAGTCTTTAGTTCATCTGTTTATGAAGGTGTTTACCTCTCATCCAAAGGTGCCCATTTGGGTGTTTATAAGTACTTACTTATGATTTATAATGTCATCTGAGGATTAATTTCAATAACATTACTTGTTATTATTATAATTATTATAATATTATTAATATTATTATTATAATTATAATTATTACTTGTTATTATATAATTATGTTTAATTATACATTAATACTATCATTGTAGAGTTCAGAACATCTGTCATGTGTCACAATGGCTATCAGGTCCTAACCTGGGCTCCTTGGGGCCGCTTGTATTATGAGCATGGTGAGGAATCATGCTGGGGCTTATTTTCCAGTTAGGTCTTATCCTCGGGGAAATGTGATACCTAGACCTCTGAGTGAAGACCAGCCCCACTGTTTCAGGAGGGGTAGGGGCCAGCAGTGCATTCCAGGTTCTTATTGTCCCATCTAATGAATTGGTCAGGACAATTGGTAATGTGAAAGATTAGTGTTTATTTTAGAGCAGAAATAAGAAGAAAAGGAAAAAGAAGTACAGAATAAGTGCTCAGGAAGAAAAGGGTGCTTTGAAGGAAAAAGAGGACATGTCCTGCAAGCAGAGCAGACCCCTCAAGAATGAGAAGGCAGTGGTGACAAGTGGGTTGCTCCCATCTTCTGATGTCTTCTTGATAGCTGATCCAGGTGGTCCCTCCTGATGCAGTGCTAGCAAACTGGTGCCATGTCCGAGGTCAGTACCTGGAGCAGGGCTCAGTTTGACCTCAGGTGAGGCTCAGGACTGCTGCTCTGTGACGTGGGCATCCCCTTCCCAGCTGGCCAGTCATGCCTTCTGGTCTAGCCCATCACCTAGCCAAGTCTTCTACTTCACTACTAGATGAAGCCCTATGATAACCCCGGTTAGGCAGTGGGTACTTGTAATCCCAGGACTCTGAGACTGACTGCAAGTTTCAGTCCAGCCTGAGCAGCTTAGTGACTTAATGAGATCCTGTCTCTGGAGAAAAACTTTTAAAGGCTGAGGGTGTAGCTCAGTGAGAAGAAATCCAGTAGTAAAAGAAGCAAAAACAAACAGAATAGATCAGAGGTCATTAAACTAAGCAAATCTGATCTACCACTTGTTTTTGTAAATAATTTTTTTGGTGCACAGCCATGCCCATTAATGTACATATTATCTATGGCCACTTTCATGTTAAATTAGTAGAGCTGAGTACTGGTGAAAGAAAACACAAGGTTCACAAAGCCACAAATACTACAACCTAGCCCTTTACAGGAAAAGTTACCTGACTCCTGAAACAAACAACCTAGAAATAAACACAACCACATAGAAAAGGTGGAATCTCTAATCACTTCAGCATGTAAAGTCTTTTGAATAAATGCTATTGGAAAAATGAGTAACCATCTGGAAAAAGATACAATTAGATTCATTCCACATATGTGGAGTGTAATGAAACATTGTGCAAGTGCTAGAATGGGTTCTTTCCTCTATGAGCTGGGTATAAGAAAAGTCTAAAAGTGGTTAAAAATCTGAACACAATAAAGAAAAGATTGTTAAATTTGAATACTTTAAATGAATACGGCAAAATCCTCAAGCACATTAATGTTAAAGATAAACGTGGGCACAGTTTTTTAAGAGGTTATTGAGCAGACGGTGATTCTTGAAGCAGGCAGTGCAGACTAGACATGGCAGACACAGTTATAAACTTTTACAAGGCATTCACAAAACCAAGAGAAAAGAAATACTTTTGACTGGTTAAAGTAGAAAGTTCCCAGTTCAAGGTTAGTTTGGGGGTTTCTGATTGGTTAAGCTGAAGGTTCATGTTACTGTTTGTGTTGATCAGCTTTTCAATTGCTGGAAGAAAATACCAGACACTCACAACTTAAAGGAGAGGCTTATTTGGCTCATGGTTTAAGAGGATTCAGTCCACAGTTGGCTGCTCCAAGGCAGGAGCATTGTGGTGGGAGGGCATGGCTGAACAAAGCTGCTCTGTTCATGGCAGCCAGGAAGCAGAAACCAGGGGAAGAAACCAGAGAGAAGGGTTAAAGAATTGTCACAGGCTGCTTGCTATTTATCTGGTGAGGACTTTATAATTTTAGAGAAATCAGACAGCACCTTGATCAGGTGATCAAGTTTAAAACCCTCAATGAAAGAAAAATCAAAACTGCAAGTAATATCCTGGCCGAGAATAAGTATCCTAGTTTAACCATAAGAAAACATAAGGCAAACCCAGGCTGTGGTTATTCCCATTTGAAAGAAGAGGCTGGGTTTGTATTGTTCAAACTGTCCATGTCATAAAAGACAGGGAAAATCTCTGTTATTGTTCAATATTAAAAGTCTAAAAAAGCCGAGGCAAAAACAAAACCTGCCCCTAGAGTAAATCCTATGCCAAAGAAGGGAACATGCTGCAGCAGACAGCATCAGGTCCCTTGACACAATAAGGATACAAACAGCAGGTTGAATCCCTGTATCAATGCTAAATTTGCCAAACATAATTACTGTATTCTATTTTTTAAGAAGATCTCTATTTTTAATATACATGCCCTAGAGCATTTACAAATAGAAGGTTATGATAGTTTTATAATATTCTTAGTATTGCAACTTCACTATAATTTACACATTATTGCCAAACAGAAAATTTTTTTAAAATGAAGGGGAGACCCATTACATTGCACCATTTTGGGTTTACATCTCCTGCCATCTCCTCCTCCCCCAACAGCAAAAAGTTCTACCACTCTTTTAGAGTATGAATTGTGGTCCATATAATGACAAATTAATCAGTGGAACAGAAAAGAGAATTTCTAAAAATATCCAAACATTGATAACTCCTTAAATTTTAATAAAGGATAGAAAATGGTAAACTGCTAGATAACTGTCAGTAAAAAGGAAAAATCAGCAACACCCCATGCAAAGTCCCTGCTGCCTCTGTCCTTCTTCCCTCATCACATTGGAAGGAAAGAGGTGGACAAGGGCAGACCTGGAGCATACAGGCAGGGGGTAGGACAGAAAGAGGCCTCGAAGGGTCCTGGGATAGTCACTGGAAAGATTAAAAGCACATTAAATGTGAAAATACTAAAAGTATAACCAGGCACAGACTATAGCGGAGAGATTTCAGAGTCCACGTGACTTACATGGCTTTATGTGGATGCAGGCAGGACCTTAGATTTAAAGGGACAGATACTACTCAGAGGTCAACTGTCTTGCAAAGAAAAAGGCAAACCCTAAAGGACAGTCTTTAAATGTGTACATTCTGGGACAGAAAAGGCAAGAAAAATAGCCTTTGGTAATTCAATAGTGAAACAATTAAGGACCACATAATCAGAGGGCTCAGAACACCTCTTCCACCAACAAAGGAGAACAAAACACGATGCACATGAACTGTATCTGGAATTTGCTACACAGAGAAACAGATGCCATTTCAAAAGGAATGTTGTAAAACACCACCAATAGTAAAAATTTTCAAAGCTAAAGGACGATGCATAGAGAACTACTGCAGAAAATCAGAAAGTAGAATTTCACATACATCAGGTAAGGAACATACTTCCAAAATAATATCCATGAAGCAGAATATAGCTTTAAGTTTATAGTCAAGCAGAATTAAGTATGCTGAAGTATTTGTAAAAATTAGAAATCACATTGTGACAGAAGGTCTAAGCCTGAGAGAAGTAAACACACAAAAAATTAATAAAAACAATCAATTGAGTCTAAAAGAAATGAAGAAAAAGATAAAATTCTCACAGAATCGAACAACTTATTTGCAAGTACCAAAGAGATAATCGACTCAAATGAAAGTTTACAAAGAGACAGCAGGGAAAGTAGGAAAGACAACCAAGAAAATGAAAATTTCATAAAGGAAGAAGTTTTTAAAACTCCAAGAGAAAGTAATAGAGATGCAAGACTTCAGAAAAGAAATAATATTGGAATCTTTAGAATACATAAAGAAGAAAAGTAATGGAAGACAGCTAAAGGTTAAAGTTAAACTCACAGAAAGTTTTCATAAGTAAGAAGATAATTAAGGGCACACATAGACATGGCTTCCTGATACCTCAGAAGATTAAAGCAGAATGAGGAACCCATCGACATATCCTAATAAAGTTATTAGATTTCAAAGATAAAAACAAACTCCTCAAGGTTTCTAGGCAAACAGGTAACATAATTTACAAACATAATGGAATTGGACTAATTTCTTTAAAAGTCATCTGGTAACGCAGGGAAACAATTGGGCAGCGCTTTTAGGAAACTCAGTGAAAGAAAACGCAGACCAAGGGTCTTGGGTTCAGCCAAACCATCTTTCCAACTTCAGCAGACTCGCTGTTTCAACACAGAGAAAGCGGGCACGGCTGAACCCACTGCAGGGACACCGAGGACCCACAGGCAGGATTAGGGCAGGGAACTGGGCCCCTTAGGAGGGGAGCGGGGCTCTGCCGCTCAGCAGCAGCTGACGCCGGCGTGGCCTGCTCGCCCGCCCGAGCGGTCGGTCGGCGGCTGTGCCCGCAGCGCCCCGTCCTAGGGCGGGACGCCGGGCCTACAAACGCCCAGGCGCCCCGCAGCCCGCGGCGGCCACGCGCCCACTGTCCGCTCGAGGGTCGACCCTCGGCGAGGGGGAGGTAGGGGGAGGTGGGTCGGGCCCCACCCCCTAGAACACGCCTGCAGCCCCAGGTTCGGCAGGGGCTCGGGTCTGGGCCGCCCACTCCTCCAGAGAGGCTCTTTCACTTCCTTGTGCGACACCTACAGTAGAATTACTGTCTGCCTCCCCTTCCTCGGTCCACAGGCGGGGTGCAAGGCCAGTCTGAGGACCCCTGGAGCCCTCCCAGCCCCGCGGCAGGTAACCGCACCAGCCATTCCTAGGGCTTCTGCTAGAGCAGCTCAGCAAGTCACCCAGGCGGGCCTCCTAAGACATGTGGATGGGTCTATAAAAAACGAAGTTGCTTGTAATGGTGAAAGAATAACATAAAAGTGTTAGCTATTTTGACAAAGTGAAATTAATGCAGACATTGGGAAGAAGAAGAGAGGGAAAGAGAATGCTAACATGTGATATTAACAGATAAAAGGATTACTATATACTAATAGTTAGAGGTAAAAGTCTTAAAACACTGATTAAAGAATTTTAAAAAGTAAAAATGCCAAAATAATTATGAAAATAAAAATACGTATGTTCCTAAATGTCAAAAAACAAAAAACTGGGGCTGGGGATTTAGCTCAGTGGTTTCGCCGCCTGCTGCGCAAGCTCAAGGGCCCGAGTTCGATCTCTGGTACCAAGAAAAAAAGGAAAAAAAAGAAAAAACTATATGTATAAGGATGCACGTAAATGTATATTTTTATTTAAAAAGAACATGTATAGTAAAGTATATATCCATGTATTTATGCCTATATCTATATCATCTGTATCTACATATGTAAGGGACATATAACTCATAATGAAGTATAAAGTATAAAACAAAATACATATAATCATAAAATATGATAGAACTGACAGGAAATATATTGCTCGCAACAGAATAAGTTTCTTATTCAAAGAATAAGATGTTGAATTTGGTTCAGGAAATATGACCCAAACTTGTGCTGTTTTGGGGAGACACACTTAAAGAAAATGTCGTAGAAAAACTAAAAATCAAGGAATAAATACCAAACAAATGCGCACATAAAGAGGGCAGGGTAGTTATTCTACTGTCACACAAAGAATTCAAGGCTCCAAGGCGTTAGGTATGAGGAAAGATACATTTTAATGCTAAGGGCTGCGATCCACAATGAAGGTTTAGCTCCTGTGAAAACTTATGCACAAATAAAACTGCAATCACCTTTATCAAATAAAACTACAGGTCATGTAAGAGGACATGGTTAGAAATGTACTAATGAATGGAGACCTCAATATACCTGTTAGTATAAAACAGATGAAGTAGACAGAAAATAACCAACAAGCTGATTTAAACAGTTTAATAAAAATATACAGTATATTTAAATTTGAAAAATTACACTAAAAGACATTCTGCCATTAATCACCCGCAAAATACTACCCTCCGCTTGGACACACTTGCCTCTTTGTTATTGCCACTTTTGAAGGCAGATGACATGGACATTTATGCTTCAGATACACTAATCCCATCATTACATTTACAGTGAATTCTACCAAATAAAAACATGGTGCATCCTCATCCATTTTAGTCACAGATCTGATACTGGGTGATTTCTGGCTCTTCCTCAAAGCCAAATGACCAGGAAAGATCAAGATTTTAAACTGATTCAGGACATTGAGGAAGCCATGAAAGTGCAACTGAAGACACTCAGGAAAGAGGACTTCTAGAACTGCTTCAGGAAACGGCAAGGATAATGAGATAAATGTATTGAAATGAAGGGAAGTGTTTTCGGGGAGGGGTTATAGCAGTGTACCTTTTCATGTAATTCATTTAAAAATTTAAATTTTCACCATATTTTTTGATGATACCTTATATATCAAAACCTATATTTACATAATAGGGAATATATATCGTGCTCAAATACCACATCTACAAAATGGATCAAATATTAGCAAATAAAGAAAACATCAGTAACTTCCATAAAGGAGAAATGTTACAACACATAGGCCCAATACACTAAAGCTTGAATTTACTGCAAAAACAAAATTAACAAGAAACAAAAGGCTCTTCCACCTGGACATTCCTAGCATTTCTTATTAACAACGCCTGCATGAAAAGGAAAATATAAACTGAAATCATACAGTTTTTCAAGTGACAATAAAAACACTACATACTAGGATCTCGGGTAGGAATTGAAAGCTGTGATCAAATGAAAATTTATTCCATTAAATATAAACATTTATCAATAAAAATGAAAGAAGACAAATAAGTGAATAACTAAACTCCCAGCTGAAAATGTTAGCGGAAAGAGAGCAACAGAAATAAAAGTGGGACACAAGAGTGCTAGCAAAATAGCCACACTCTGTTTGTAAAGCAAATGGATACTCACAGTGGTACCGGAGAGAATAGCGGGGTCCACTTTGCAACGGCAACCTGGCTCCCTAACAATTTCCCCTCCCATAATTGCTCCTCCCATGCAAGCAAAATGGTCTCAGCCACATTCTCTCTTTTAACAGCACTTATGCCTCAGCTTTTCCTAAGGAGCTGTCATCAGGCGTGGTGCTGTTATTGCCCAGAGAAGCGTGAGTTTTAAAATCAAAGCAGGTGTGAGTGATGATCCATTTGGGGATATACTATTAGCAATTAATTGAACTATCATGCAGAAGCTTTTAAGCAAAAGCCTTCTCCCCTCTGCGTTAATTTTCTGCCCCCTTTTTTTTTTTTTTTGTAGATAGCAATGAATCAGAATGAACCTCTTCATATGCTGGTGAATTATCCAGGACTGAAATGATATCCAGATCAAAGCTATCCCAGCATTGCTGTAATTACAGAAGGCAAGTGCATTGTCAAGTACAGATACAAGGGCTGTCATCTAACTGCACAGAGCTACTCATGGCTCATGCAGCACACGGAATTCACTGGGCCCAAAGACTTAGTCTGGTACCGCTGAGAAGGAGAAAGTCCGTATTTGAAAATGCTCTAGAGATCACCTTTCTTAGTTAACTTGGCCTTACGATGATTCAAAGGAAGAGAAAGTGAGAAAGGAAAGTGGAAGAGGAGGGAGAGAGGGAAAAGGAAAGAAAGGTTCTTCTCTCTTGCATTAATTCTTCTGCTAGGTGCTTTCGCAAATGTCATCTCCTTTGATAAGCACCCGAATAGTGTAGTAAAGATGACATTTCTTCCCATTTTGTATTTTAGGAATTTGACCTTTTAAAATATGCATGAGGTTATAAAGCTCATAGGTGAATGAAACAGTATAAATTCATATTTTTCTAAGAACAAAGCAAAATGCTGTATTTGCCTTTGTATTTCTCTGTTCTGTATTTTCCTATGTCCCTCTCACTCTTCCCTCCCTCACGCCATAGCATTTCCTGACTGGGGTGGGGGGCTGTTCTGCTGGAAGAATGGAGCGGGAACCAAAGCCCTGATCCCCCTGAGCATTCTAATGGGGAGACAGGTGTGTGCACAAGCGAGGTGCAGAACTGAGGGAAGGACCGGTCGTGGTGTGTGATGCAAGGCACCTAAGGTAGGAGGGTAACAGAAGGTGGCAGTGACCTCTGCAGACTGGCAGGGTGGTGGGCAGATCGCTCTGAGGAAGGGACAGTATTCCAGGAGACACTCTTACAGGGCATGAGCTTGTGTGTGGCAGCAGGGAGAGAGATTTGAACACGGGTCAGAGAGGATGTAAGGACAGGACTGGGTGAGAATCTGGAGACTTCAGTAAAGATTGGGGGTTCTATTTTGAGGCGGAGAGGAAACTTGTAAAGATTTTGAGCAGAAGGTTGAAAGAGCCTACTTTCAAGTCTGGAAATATCACCCTGGAGCAGGAGATCATAGCAACAGTGGACTTTTTTTTTTGGCGGGGGGTGGGTTACTGGGGATCGAACTCGGGTCCTTGAGCTTGCGCAGCAGGCGATGAAACCACTGAGCTACATCCCCGGCCCCCAACAGTGCACTTTTTAAACCATCACCCCCACCTCCACCAAATTCATCATCTAGGACCATAAAGGAAAGCCTGCAGACTGCGTCTTTAACTAAGTGATGGGTAAAACCTGGGCATAGTTCGATAGGTTCCGAACTGTGGGAAAAGGCCAACCGCACACGTGTAGAAAGAGCAGAGCTGGGGTGGTCTAAGCCCTACCTCAACGTCACTCTCTAATACAATCAGAAGGAAACTTCAGAAATTATCTGCTAGAGAACCTGCTGACTTTGTAAAACAGTAGCTTGTGTTACTTTTGTTTTAGAGACCAAATACGGCAGACACACGGCTGGTGGTTGGGTGGAAGTTAGGGTCAGAGGCTCTGGCGTTGTTTGCGCCTGGGTCCCATTTGTACTGCACAGCACTTGTCAGTACTGCTGCTAGGACTCGTACCGACAGCTCTGTACAATAAAGGAAGGGAGGGCCAAAGACTGTGTGGAGGCCCTTGCAGGGAGAGGGAAATTGAAATAGAAGAGGAGAGAATAAAATTCACTGAAGAGCCAGGCACAGTGATGCACACCTGTAGTCACAGCACCTGGGAGGCTGAGCCACTAGGATCACTGTGAGTTCGCGGCCAGCCTGGGCCACATAGCAAGACCTTGTCTAAAGCAAACAAACCGAAAAACAAAAATTCATTGGGTAGGAATTATAAGGTATAATCCAGTGTTTGTTTTATAGATCTATAGATCGATCTAATCGTCACACTAATCCAGTCAGGTAGATGTCACCCTAATTTACCGGGGAGAAAAGCTGAGGTCAGGAGAGGTTAACTTGCAGACCTGCAGAGGGAGGAACTGAAAACTGGATGGTGATTTTCCCCTGTTCCCGTCACACTGTGATGTTTGTTTGACCTTTCCTATGGGTGGTGCATTGGCCTGTGTGTTTTTCTCTAATCCATGCTAGTCTAGCACGGAAGCTCTCAAACCAGGAAATTAAGTAGGACACAGAACAAATAGCTGAAGAATCGGTTGAAAGTCTGATTTAAAGTAATACATTTTAGGGCAGAATTTATAGAAATGAAACCTAAGAAATGTTGAAATCATACGCTTAGTTAGCTATTCTTTTCAAAACTTGGAATGACTTGATCAGTTTTAGAATTCTTGTTGAGATTCTGAATGAACTGGCATTAAACCTATTAATTTACAAGAATAATCAATACATTTTCTGTACTCAAGAGCATATGCCTGTTTTGATTCTTTCGATAAATTCTCTTTATATACTTCTGCAAATTCTTTTTGAAATGTGTTTCTAATTTAAATATATTATTGCCACTATGATTAGATTTTCTTGAAATTCTCATTCTATTTATCTGAAATACAAGAGATTAATTTTTGTATTCTCAAACTGTAATCATATGTATCATGTGATTCTTGGAGTTTTAGAGGAGGGATTAGAGTGCAAATATGAGATCATCTGCATTTGGTGAGAATTTTGTCTGCCTGTCACTAGATATGCGTCTTACCTGGCTATCTTCATGCAGGTTTAGCTGGAAATGTACAAGCAACCTGAATCGAGTAGATGGGGAAAATCCATCTCCTGCTTCTGGACTCCAAGCCAATTCTCAGTTACCTTTCAAAATGTGATCACTGGGTACTAGATGAGGATGTTTCAGTGTATGTTATTGCTGCATATTGATTTTGTAAGATGTTGGGTTTTGATTTGGTATTTTATATGCATCCATATTTTGGTCCCATTCATGGCCCCATCCTCTGCCTTACACCTCCTTCCCCTAGTTCCTTCCTCTTGTCTAATAATAGTCTCCCTTCTTTCATGTCATCTTTTTTTTTTACTTTTTAAAATTCCACATATGAGGGAAAACACTTGATACCTGTCTTCAAGTTTGACTTATGACACTTATAATGATCTCCAGTTCCATTTTCCTACAAATGACACAATTTTTTTCTTTTTATGGCTGAATAGTGTGCGTGTGTGTGTGTTTGTGTGTGTGTCTTTTCTTTATCATTCATATGTCTATGGGTACCAGGCTGGTTCCATATCTTGTCTATCATGAAATGTGTCACAAAAATCATGGGTATGCAGGCATCCCTATATATGCTGACTTTAATTCCTTTAAAGTATATTTTGAGGAGTGGTAGAGCTGGATCATGCAGTAGTTGTATTTTTACTTTTTTGAGGAGCCTCCAGGCTGATTTCTATAATTGCTGCACTAATTTATGTTCTCACTTTTTCCCCATATCCTTGCCAGTGTTTAATACCCAGTTAGCTAGTTAGTTAATTTGTTTTGTATTCTTGGTGGTAGCCATTCTGACTGGATTGAGATGGAAACTCAATATAGTTTTGATTACCATTTCCTTAATAGCTAAAGATGTTGAACACTTTTTCACGTACTTATTGGCCATTTGTGCTTTCTTCTTTTGAGTAATTTCTGTTAAATTTATTTGCCTGTTCATTTATTGAGCTCTTTGTTTGTTTGGTGTTGAGTTCTTTGAGTCCTTTATGTGGTCTAGATGTTAATCCCTTGTCTGAAGAGTAAATGGCAAAGATTTTGTCCTGTTCTGTAGGTTGTCTCTTCACTCTGTTGGTTGTTTCCTTTGCTATACAAAAGCTTTTGAAATTGAGGTAGTCCCGTTTGTTGCTCTTGCTATGACTTCCTGTGCTAATGGAGTCCTAGTCTGGAAGTCTTTACCTAAGCCTATGACTTGAAGTACTTCCCCTATGTTTTGTTCTAGCAATTGTGAAGTTTGAGGTCTTTTGTCCATTTTGAATTGATTTTGTTTTACAGGGTGAGATACAGTGGTCTAATTTCTATCTTCTACCTGTGGATATACTGTTTTCCTCGCACCGTTTGGTAAAGAAGCTGTTTATTCTCCTACAAATGGTTTTGACTCCTTTATCAAGAGTTAGACAGCTGTAGTTGGACGTGGTTTTTTCTGCGTCCTCTCTTCTATTCCATTGGTCTAAAGTCTATTGTGTTGCCAGTACATTGCTGTTTTTGTTACTGTGGCTTTATGGTATATTTTGATGTGAGCTATTCTGATGTCTCCAGCCTTGCTCTTGTTGCTTTGGATTTCTTTGGCTGTTCTGGGTTGTTTGTGCTTCCATATGAATTGTAGGATTGTTTTTATAGTTCTATGAAGAGTGTCATTGGAAATTTGATGGGATTGCATCGAACCTCTAGGTTGCTGTTGGTCACGTGGCCATTTTAACAATATCAGTCCTGCTGATCCCCGAACATGGGAGGTATTTGCATCTTCAAGTGTCTTCTTCAATTTCTTCCTTCAGCGTTCTGCAATTTTTATTTCACCTCCTTGATTAGGTTGATTCCTACATATTTTGGTTTTTTCTGAAACTATTGTGAATGGAATTGTTTTTCTGATTTTTGTTAGTTCAATAGTGATATATAGAAAAGCTATTGATTTCTTAATGTTGACTTTGTTTCTTGCTACTTTGCTGAGTTTGTTTATCAGATCCAAGTCTTTCATGGAGTCTTTAGAGTCTTCTCAGTATAGGATGAGATTATCTGCAAATAGGGACAATTTCAATTTTTTCTTTCCTGTTTGTATCCCTTTTATTTCTTTTTGTTTGCCTAAATCCCTTATTATCCTTGATTCTTCCTATGTTGTGTATTATGTTATTGATTTGTGTACATTGAATCACCCTTAAATATTTGGAATAAGACCAGCTTGATCATGGATATGATCTTTTTAATGAGTTGTTGAATTTGGTTTACAAGTATTTTATTAAGGATCTTTGCATCTGTATTCATCAAGGATATTGGTCTACAGTTTTCTTCTTTTGTTGTGATCTTGTCATTTTTGGCTATCAGGGTGACATTTGTCTCATAGAATGATTTTGGAAGTGTTCCTTCCCTTTCTTGTTCATGAAATAATTTGAAGATAATTGGTTTTAGTTTTCTTTAAAGGTCTGGTAAAATTCAACAGTGAGTCTGTCTAGTCCTGGTTATTTCTTTATGAGGAGACTTTTTTTTGCTATGGTACTTCAATCTCATTGCTTGTTATTTATCTGTTTATAGTTTTTATACCCTTTCAGTTCAATTTTGGTACATCACATGTGTCTAGAAATTTATCCATTTCTTTAAGATACTTTAACCTATTGGAATATAGGTTTCCAGAATACTCCCTAATGGTCCTTGGATTTCAGAGGTGTCCGCTGTAACACCCACTTGTCATCTCTAATTGCAGTGATTTGGTTCTTCTCTCTGGTTATTTATCTAAGGGCTTATACATCTTATTTATCATTCCATGTCTCCTTCTATGGGGTTTGGTTCTGGTTTGTTCACGTTTTCTAAAAACTTGAGGTATACAATTAGGTTATTTATTGGAAACCTCTTATTTTTTGTTGTAGGCTTTCATGGCTATAAACTTCCCTCTTAGTTGTGCCTTTGCTGTATTGCAGAGATTCTGATATATTCAGTAAAGACTTTCTTAATAGTTTATGGATTTTTTTTACTACTTATGTAACCAAATAGTTGTCTGTCCAAATGATGAGAAATTTGTAGATTTTCTGGTATTCCATCATTTCTATATTTCTGGAAAGACATCGGCTGAGTAATATAGAATTAACCACTTAAAATGTTTCAACTTTTTCTCCTTTCTTGGAAAATGAGAGCAATGGAAAGAATACACAAACCTTCTAGCACAGGACACAGACAGTGCCATGTGTCTCCAGAGGGCACCACAGCCAAGCGTCGAGCACCAGGCCCCACCTGTCTTGGCTGACACAGGGCCAAAGTGTGCAGTCTGTGGCGCTCGCGGACTGTGAAGAATCTGGAGTGGCTTGGAGCAAAGTCTCATCCTTCACAGCGACAGCTTACTGCCGCAGAGAAGTGATGTTCTGGTTTGGCTTTGGGAGGCCTGGGTTTCTGACCTGTGGACAAAAATGTCGGCTGAGAAATTTTATGCTCTTTATTTTTCAGACAAGGATATTTATGCTAATCTCTTTTTTGTATCCTAACTCTCACATACTTTATTCCATTAGTGTATGCTTGCAGTGCATAACGGCAATGTTTGTTTTGGGGAATTGGCACAGTCGTACAGCACCTCTTGGTCGATCTCCTTCCCTTTACCTCCATCCCCGCATGTCCCAGGTCCCTTCCTCATCTGCAGAAGTCTGCCTTCTAGTTCCCTGTCATTGAGTCTTTACTTTATTTACTCATTTGTTTACATTTTAGATGTATCATGTGGGATAAACCATGCAATATTAAAATTTCTGTGTCTGCCTTACTTCACTTAGTATGACGGGGTCTCCGGTTCCATCTATTTTTGCTTCCCATGTTTTCAATCAGGGAAGTGCTCCTCCTCTGTCAGACAACATGCTGACTATCAGCCTTAGTTCTAGATTTGGTTACAAAGTGTCATCTTTCCCTGAGCTCCATAGTATTCCTTGGGGAATCCAGTGATGCTGAATTAAAGAAAGCTAGCCAAATTCTGTCCTGTAATGACCAAAGTGTATTTCAAAAGAAATGTAGGCTGTTTCTTTACAACTTTATCTTAAAAGGCAGAGAATGCTTGCAAAATGCAGATGAAAAAATAGGAAAACATAGGTTATAATCAGATTATTTCAATACTCTTACCTAATAAGTTAAATTCACAATATATAATATTAATAAAATAGGATATCCAGACCCAGGCATCAACCCAGTACTGTGCAAATGTTTTTGTGGGTCTCCCAGAGAGTGAAACAGTTTGAAAAGCATAGGAAGAAATTGAAATTAACTGAGTTAATAAAAATAAATATAAGTTAAAAATTATAAAGTGGGACTTAAAACCAAAGATTGGAAGTCTTTAGCTACCTCCCTTCTTTCACTTATAGACATTACTAGACAACAGAAAAAGAATTTCAATCTATTTTTTAACTTTATAAAAGTATAATTTTCATGTAATAAGGTTCACCCATTCTAAGTGCACAGTTTGAAGACCTTGGGCTAATGCATATAGTCATGTGACTAGCAGCAGTACCAAGCTAGTAACACTTCTCTTACTCTGAAAATGTCACCTGGCACCCTCTGTCTAGCAATCAAGACCACTAGCTGCCACCTGGGGTCCCATGGTCTGCTTCTCAGGACCCCGGGTTTACTGTTCTAGAATATCACGTCAGTGGAATCACAGAGTGCAAACTCACATGCCTGGCTTCTTCCACTCAGCGTGACGTTTCTTAGACTGACCTGCATTGTTCATATCTTAGTTTTTCTTCCTTTACTGCCGAGGAATAGCTCATTGTATGCATAGCTTATGCTTTCCTTATCCATTCAGCACTGGATTAACACGTGTGTCTTTTTAGTTTTGCAATACTTACTAACAATTGTGTTATGCACATTTCCGTAAAGTTGTTTAGCAGCTACAGATTCCCATATCCTTTAGGCCATGGAATTGTTGGGTCATGTGGTAAGTTTAGCTTTGATGTTTTAAGAAACTGTGAACACATTTTCCTAATTGGTTGCACCGTTTTAAATGTCTATTATCAGTACACGAGGGTTCCAGCTGGCCAATAGCTCCGGCACTTGACATTGGCAGGCAGGCCCTCTAGCTGCCCTAGCTGAGAAGAACACACTCAAGGGCAGAAGCGTGTCCACATATCTCGGGGTCTACTGGGCTCCCTGGTCTCACACAGGCTTACGTGGCTTATTAGTCTGCCAGGAGCTGAAAGAACTCTTACACGTTTCATCTGTTCTTCAGATAGATCTCTTAACTCATTTCTGAAACCCTCCTGTAAGCTCTTTGCTGCTCTGCAACCCACTCCAAACTGGGCTTGGCCTCTCAGTCTGATGAAGCTGTGGGCTTCAGCGGTCTCTGCGTGGAGGAGTAGGAATGGTCACAGTAAAGGTCACAAGCTATTCTCCACCAACAAATCAGTCATTCCTGAGTAAATCTTCTCAGATTGTTGCCTACTCTTAGTTTCTGTGTACTTAAATTTTTAAAAATAGTTTTCTAGTTTATAGTACTCGGTGCCTGGGAAGACAATCTGCCCCTCTCACTTGTCTACCATGGGCCAGTACCAGAACTGGCACCATCAGTCCACGGCTGTGAGGTGAGAGAGTCTGGCTGCTGATACCATCTGTGTCCACATCTGACAAAGGTGTGGCTGAGGCTCTGGACGTCTTGGGGCTGGAGTTCCCCTTGGACGATCCCGAGTTTCATGAATGCCTGGCCCAGGGAAGGAGTGGAAAGGACTAAATCACGGTGGGGATGTTTCATTTTGGGTTTGAGAGAAGAGCCAGGAAGGATGTGCGGAGTAAAGGCAATCCATACTACAGTTGCCTGTGGGCATATCACACGGTATTGTTAAGATAATGGTAGCCCATGATTTTCTGTCTTCAGTTACGAGTGTAATAGAAAGTAGTCAAAAGTAAAATTAACAATAAAGTGAAAGTTCCTTTATTAAATATTTGACTAGGCCAGCGGGAAAAATTGTAAAACTCTTCATTCCTGTAGTACGTTAAGAGTAGAAAAAAATAACTTCCTGGCTTGAGGTTGAAATTAGATTACTGATAAATGCTCGGTTCTATTTCCAGATATAAAAGACAATAGAGAGGGTGTAACTTGTACCAGGATTTTGGCAGTGAGCAGCAACAATTACTTAGAACTGTTTCTAAGTATACAAGGTACCACTGTGTTGGTCACGACAGCTCTGCCCTGGATGAATGGTATAGTATTCAGCTGATTAATGTAAAATACGTTACTCATTGGGATGCCTTAGCTACTAAGGAATGCAACTGTGTTTTGTATAGCCAAAGCATGAGCTTTAGGAGAAACATGTCCATTTTGTAGAAGTGAAATTTAATTTTATCACTGCTTACATTATTTGCTGATGTTAGCTGCTGTATTCTGTGCCTTTCATAAAATCAGTGCTGCTTCTGAGGTAAATGAGTTTCCATGCAAAGCTTAAAAATGATCAACTCACTGTGTATCCTGAATATTTGTACAAGAATAAATGTTGGATGCAGTTCTGAGAAGAAAAAGGCAGACTGTGTGACACAAAGCGTCCCTGATAATGATTCAAACAGACCTGAAGGAAGCCACTCTGAGCACACAGAATATGGCCTTCCCACCAATGTTTTCACACAGATGGGCTATTGAAGGCTGAAATTTTGTTTTCTCATTTATGTACTCAGATTTTTTATTCAGTTGTGTTAATAATGCACCTAATTCCAGAAGCTTTCTACTTTTTGAAACATTTTCCCTAGATTTGTTTGATCCCAACAGTGCTGCTATTGTCCTCACGTACTGATGACTTTCAGGGCAGTTAAGTGAGATAATTAGCATGTAACTGTGCAAGTCATGAGCCAATCAGTAGCACATACAGAATTTGCACCTAGAGAGTTTTTTTAAAGTCAGATTCAATGTTCTTTTCATCTTCCATGCTGACTCAATCTCTGGAGATGTTTCTTTGGCAGTCAGAGGAGTGGAGAGATTTGGAAACATCAAGGAGAGCTATTCTTTTTCAAAATTATCTTGTTTGATAAACAAATAACGACTCACCCAAAGATTAAAATTCTCATTAAGCAGCCACAGTGAGGGCCATGATGGAGGAGATTCGCAGTGTTTTAATTTGTCTCTGCGGCACTTCATCCATACCAACCTCACATGCCACCATCTGACTGGTGTTGCAGATTTCACTCCATGAACATTTTGTTTGCTAGTAAGCTCTAAATCACTAGAGTCTGGATTTATGTCTACTTTCAGTACGAATCTCACACAGTGCTTACCGTAATGTGCAGCACACTTTCACATTTTGGTTTTGCAATAAATGTTTGTTAAGTGAATTAATTCTTATGTAATCATTATTCTTGTTTGTGCATTATAATTGTGTTTCTTTGGTTTATTGACAATGGCTATCAAATGAATGTAAAGTTTACAAGTCGAGGTTGGCAGGTGTTAATAAGTGAGAGGTGTATGGGTGAGCTGGACACTGTCATGTTATGGGGCAGAAGACTGTAAGCCAACATAGATCGTAGGTGAGAAAAGCGTTTGTGCTATCAGAGGCATCAGGGAGCTCACAAGAGGAAGGATGGAGTCTGTCTAGAAAAAGCACAAAAAACAGTAATTAGACTTTGCTTTTGGTAAATGTCCAAGAAGGGGACCCAGGGCCACATAAATAGGAACCATCACCTTGGGAGGGCACTTTCAGTTTGAATTTAAGGAAAATCGGGGCCAATGGGGTTCCTCATTGCCCAGGTAGGTATGAGGCATCATTAAACTCAAAGCAGCGGGAAGTGCAGTTGAGAACTATCCCCCTTTATTGAAGCAGTGAAGGTCAACACAGCAGCTGTGACTCCAGCCATGTTGAGCAAATATTAAAGCCAATAGCGGTGAATACAGGAAAACATTCTAGCTAATGATGACAATCTGACAGAAATATTATAAGTCTTTGAAGAAAGGAAAAGAGCCAAAGAATCCCTCTCACAGAGAACCTGGCTTCTTTGTGACCGAGCAATGGCCATGGGGGATAAAGATGACACAGGCAGTGGAAACTTTGCCCAAGACATTCAGCAGGATGTGCAGCTGAAGCTGGACAAGCTAGAGAGGAGGATGAAGATGGAAGGAGACAGAAGGGCCCAGAACACCCGAGGGACATCTACACACGGAGACAGGAGTGACCTACACTCCCTCAGGCACAGGAATGTCTGACACCGTTTTAAGTTACTAGGGTGTGATTTAGGTATGTACAGCAGTCCTTCTCCTTTGCTATAAACTTTTAGTAAAATGAGCTAAAATCAACCTGAGGTCAAAAATAATCTAAGGAGCTAAATGACAGTGGGCAGGGACAAGGAGTTCAAATGTTATGCAAGAAAAGAAAGGCACAGGGGGAAATTTTCTTTACAGCAAGACACTAAAGTCAGATGGACCTGGAAGAAAGTACCGATGCCCCCAGCATTCCTTCCATGAGTGAGGTGAAGGGAACATTGTTTCCTGCTATGCTCCTGTGATAGTCTGAGAAATTTTTATTTAAATCTTCATGGGCAAAGTGACCAGAAGAAGAGAAGAATTTGGTACCTCCCAAGGTGATATCTGGGCTAATCAGAGGCTCAAGGAAGCATCCATTCGATAACCTCTCAGTAAGCAATGTCTGCTGCATGAAGCATAATGAGACACAGGGACGTGACACATTCCCCACCTTGTGAGACTTCTACTGAGTTAAACACACTCATACCACAGTTACAACAGGAACTAAAAGAGGGCAGCTGGTTTCCAAAGAGGTTCCTGGAAACATAGTTTTCCTGGGTCTATTATTGCCTGAAGGATAAACTGACCGAAGAGTGAATGGAAGGTTAAGTTTCCTTCAATCGGGTCAGATGGACTCTGGGATTATGGGATATGTACAGACTGTCCCTTTAGCAACTCTTCCTCTTCTCAAGATTGCTCACCATTCTGACAGAGATCAGTATGTAAGAGGAGAAGGGACGCACAGGAAAGGAAGGGTGAGCTTTCTGGAATTTCCCTTGCTAACCCAAGCCTGCCTAAGTCCAAGCAGGTGGACCACTAGATGGGCTCATGAGCTCAGATAAGGTTCTGGGGCCGTGTGTGTGTGTGTGTGTGTGTGTGTGTGTGTGCGCGCACATGTGTGTGAGGGTGTGCATGTGCATGCTTTCAAATGGCATTAAGTACGGGGTTATGTGAAAACAAGGGGCTAGAATTTTCCAGTAATTATTGTATGTACCAGGTATCACATTAAGTCGCTTGAGAACAGGAGGCCAACAAGTTTCTTGTCTGTGATTCATGTAAAACTCTTTATGATAAGATCCTGTATTTATAAACTCACAGGGGGCATTATTTAATATTACTGTGCACCTACTATTTTCCTTCAGGATACCGATTCCCTCTTCGGATGTCACACTCTGTGATGATAACTAGTATTTATTACCCGTGCGCTCTCTGCCTGGTGTCCATGGTACTAAATCTCACGGACTCCTCACCTGCAAGTCCATGAGGTCACACCGTTCATCCTGGTTTTCACAGAGGAAGAACCTGCAGCTTGGGGACCTTAACTATTTCTCAAGGTTAAATGGTCATTACACTGGCATTACATGTTGACCGAGGACATGTAGATTTACTGTGACTGTTCATGGCAAGAGCTAAGGCACAAAATGGCATTTCCCAAACTGCCCTGAAAGAAAGCACTGATTATTTCCAGAGTACCAAGAGGACATGGGTGATACTTACTTGCTTTTCTGCACTGTTCTTTGATGGCACAAACAATGAGTCATCAGGGTCAAAATCTCAGGTTGTCTTTTTTTGTATTATTAAATTTTTTTATTGGTACATTGTAGGTATACAACACAATTACATTTCTCATTGGGAATTGTACCTTTACATAATGCATCTTGGTTCTTATTTTTTCCCCATTCCTAGCCCTCCCTTCACCCCCTCCACCCTTCCCTATTTACAAAGACTTTATTTCCATTTTTTCCATTTCTCAGCATTTTTCCTTTCCCTTCTTTCCTTTCCCCTGCCCCTCCCACTACCCCTACCCCTTTGGACCTTTTCTTCCTATTTTGCATTATCGATTATTCATTCTAATCATTGGTACATTTTAGGTGTACAATATAATGACATTCATCATTGGAAATTTGCACCTTTACATAGTCTCTCTTGGTTCTTATTTTTCACCCTTGCCCAGCCCTCCCTTCAACCCCTCCAGTCCTCCCTATTTACAAAGATTTTGTTCCTATTTTTCCATTTTCTCATATTAATCCCATTCCCTTCTATCCTTTCCCCTAGCCCTCCCACTTCCTTTCCCTTTGTCCCTTTTCTTCCTATTTCACATTACCTATTATACATTTATACACTTTCAGTTTTTCACACCAGAGAAACTATTCGGTATTTATACATGTGTGTCCTATTTATTTCACTTAAGAGTATCACCTCAATGTGCATCCACTTAGCTATAAATGTCTCTAATTTCTCATTTTTTATGGCTGAGTAGTACTCCATTTTATTAAAAAAGCACATTTTCTTTATCCAGTCACCAGTTGATGGGCATTTGGGCTGTTTCCAAGTTTTAGCTATTACAAACTGTGCTGCTATGAACATGGGTGCACATATATCACTGTGGTCTGATTCTTTTAATTCTTTGGGGAAGATCCCCAACAGTGGAATAGTGGGGTCAAATGGGACTTCCAGTCCTAGTTCTTTGAGGTATCTCCATACTGATTTCCACAGTGGTTGCACCAGTCTACACTCCCACCAGCAGTGGAGCAGTGTTCCTCTTTCCCCACAGCCCTGCCAGCATTTGTTATTGGTTGATTTCATGATAGCAGCCATTCTTTCTGGAGTGAAGTGGAATCTCAGTGTTGGTTTCATTTGTATCTCTCAAATGACCAGTGATGTTGAACATTCTTTCATGTATTTATTTGCTATTTCTACTTCTTTGTGTGAGAAATGTCTGTTCATTTCAGATGCCCATTTTTGGATTGGGTCTTTAAATTTGGGAGGTCTGATCTTTTTAAGTTCTTTATAGATTCGAGATAGTAGACCTTTGTCTGAGGAAGAGCAGGTGAAGATTTTTTCCCACATTGTGGATTGTCTCTTCACACTGCTGGTGGTTTCTCTTGCTGTGCAGAAGCCTTTGAATAAGAAGAAATCCCACTTGTTGATTGTTTGTGCTAGTTCACAGGCAACTGAGGTTTTGTACATAAAATCTTTTCCTACACCAGTGTCTTCAAGGGTTCTACCTAACCTCTGTTCCAGGTGATTCAGCATTTCTATTTTAATATTTAGATCTTTAATCATTTTGATTTTAGTTTAGTGCATGGTGAGAGATATAGGTCTCATTTTAGTCTTTGGCAAGTTGAAGCCCAATTTTTCCAGCACCATTTATTAAAGAGGCTATCTTTCCTCCAGTGAGAGTGTTTGGCTCCTTTGTCGAAGATGAGATGGCTGATTGTGTCTGGCATTGTTTCTGCATCTTCTAATCTGTTCCACTGGTCCTCAGGTCTGGTTCTTTGCCAGTACCATGCTGTTTTTATCACAGTAGCTTTGTAGTAGAGTTGCAGGTTGGGGATTGTGATACCCCCTGCCATGTCTCTGTTACCTAGAATTGCTTTTGCTATTCTGGGTCTCTTCTTGTTCCAAATGAATTTTTGGATTGTTTCCTCAAGGTCCATGAAGTATGCTGCTGGGATCTCAATTGGAATTGCATTAAATCTATATAGCAGTTTTGGAAGTATGACCATTTTCACTATATTAATTCTTCCTACCCAAGAGCAGGGGATGTCTGTCCATTTTCTGATATCATCTTCAATCTCTCTTTTCAGAGCGCCATAGTTTTCAGAGAAGAGGTCTTTGATTTATTTTGTTAGGTCAATTCCTAGGTATTTAAGTTTTTTGGATGCTATTGTGAAAGGAATTATTCATGCTATTTCTCTCTCAGTGAGTCTGTCATTGGTGTAGAGGAAAGCTATTGATTTTTGTGTGTTGACCTTGTAAACAGCTACTTGACTGAATTTGGTTATTAAGTCTAGAAGACTTTTGGTGGAGTTCTTGGGGTCTTCTATATAGAGTATCATGTCATCTGCAAATAATGACAATTTGGCTTCTTCTTTTCCTATCTTTATTCCTTTTATTTCTTTCTCTTTTCTAATTGCCATGACTAATGTTTCCAGAACTATAATGAACAAGAGTGGTGATAGTGGACATCCTTGTCTTGTTCCTGATTTGAGTGTGAAGGATTTCAGTTTTTGACCATTTAGTATGATATTGGCTGTTCATTTTTCATAGATGGATTCTATCAGTTTGAGGTAGAGACCATCTATTCCAATTTTTTGTAGGGTTTTTATCATAAATGCATGTTGGATTTTGTCAAATGCTTTTTCTGCGTCTATGGAGATAGTCATGTGGTTTTTGTCCTTGGCTCTATTGATATAGTGTATTACATTGATTGATTTGCATATATTGAACCATCCCTGCATCCCTGGGATGAATCCCACTTGATCAGGGTGTATGATCTTCTTGATGATCTTCTGCATTCTGTTTGCCAGTATCTTATTAAGGATTTTTGCATCTATGTTCATTAGTGAGATTGGCCTATAGTTCTCTTTTTCAGTTGGGTCTTTCTCTGCTTTGGGGATCAAGGTGATGCTTGCTTCCAGGAATGAATTTAGGGGATTGCTTCCCTTTCAATTTCATTGAAGAGTTTAAACAGTAGTGGCAGCAGTTCTTCTCTAAATGTCTTGTAGAATTCAGCAGTGAAGCCATCAGGGCCCGGCCTTTTCTTAGTTGATAAGTTTTTAATTACGTTTTCAATTTCATTGGTTGATATTGGGTTGTTCAGAATTTTTAGGTCTTCTTCATTGAACTTTGGTAATTCATATGTATCTAGGAATCTGTCCATTTCTTCTGTGTTGTCCATCTTATTGGCATATTGATGATCTTCTGGATTTCTGCTGGGTCTGTTGTAATTTCACCCTTTTCATTCCTGATTGCATGGATTTGGGCCTTTTCTTTCCTTTTTCTGATAAGGTTGGCTAAGGGTTTGTCAATTTTGTTTATTCTTTTGAAGAACCAACTCTTGGCTTCATTGATTTTTTTGTATCGTTCTCTTAGTCTCCATTGCATTGATTTCTCCTCTGATCTTTATAATTTCCTCCCTTGTATGAGCTTTGGGGTTGTCCTGCTCTTCTTTTTCTAGAAGCTTGAGGTTCAGCATCAGGTTGTTTAATTGGGCTTATTCTGTTTTCCTAATATGCATATTCACTGCTATGAATTTCCCTCGTAAGACTGCTTTCATTGTATCTAATAGATTCCGATATGTTATATTGTCATTGTCATTTAATTGAAGGAACTGTCTGATTTCTTCTTTAATTTCCTCTGTGACTCATTGGTTATTCAGAAGTGTGTTGTTCAATTTCCATGTGTTTATGAAATTTTTTTAGTTTCTTTTGCTATGAATCTCCAATTTCATCGCACTATGGTCTGATAATATACAGGGGATAACTTCAATTCCTTTGCACTTATTTAAACATGTTCTATGTGTGAGTATGTGGTCTATTTTGGAGAATGATCCATGTGCAGCTGAGAAGAATGTGTATTCTGATTTTGTGGGGTGGAAGACTCTGTAAACATCTGTTAAGTTCATTTGTTCAAGAGTTTGATTGAGTTCTAGTATTTTGTTGCTTGTTTTTTGTCTAGTTGATCTATCTATTTGTGACAGTGGGGCGTTGATGTCCCCCACTACAATTGTATTAGTGCATATATGACTTTTCATGTCCATTAGTATTTGTTTTATATAGTTAGGTGCACTAGTGTTTGGTGCATAGATATTTATGATTGTCATCTCTTCCTCTTGGATTCTTCCCTTTGCAAGGATGTAGTGTCCTTCTTCATCTCTCTCAATCAGTGTTGGTTTGAAATCTACTTGATCTGCAAAGAAGATAGCTACTCCTGCTTTTTTGGGGGTTCCTGTCACATGGAGTATTGTTTTCCACCCTTTAACTTTCAGTCTATGAGTTTCCTTTTGAATTAATTGTGTTTCTTGTATGCAGCATATTGTTGGATTTTGCTTCTTGACCCATTCTGCCAGTGTATTTCTTTTGATTGGCAAATTGAGACCATTAACATTGATGGTTATAACTGAAACGTATTGACTTGTCATTGCCATGACTTTTTCTTTTTGTTGGGTTCTCTCCCTTTACATTTAATTTCTTGTCATGCCAGATGGGTTCATTCTGCTTTGCTTCTTGGGGTTGTGATCCTCAATGTCTGTTCCTAGGCTATTGTGTAAAATTCTTTGGAGTGCTGGTTTGGTATTCACGAAGTTCCTAAGGTGCTCTTTGTCATGAAAGTATCTTATTTCTCCATCCATTTTGAAAGATAGTTTTGCAGGGTACATCAATCTGAGTTGGAGGCTGTGTTTTTTTAGGGCTTGGAATATGTCACTCCAAGCTCTTCTTGCCTTGCTGGTTTGTGTTGAGAAGTCTGCTGTGATTCTGATGGGCTTTCCTTTGCATATGATTTGTTTCTTTTCTCTAACTGCTTGGAGAACTTTGTTCTTCTGTTGAGTTTCTGGAATCTTAACAATTATATGCCTATGTTTAGATTTTTTTTGATCAAGGCTATTTGGAGTCCTATATGCCTCACTTATCTGTATGTCAAGCTCTTTTCCCCTGCTTGGGAAGTTTTCTGCCATTATTTCTGTGAAGAGATTTTTTATGTCATCTGCACTCTCTCCTGTTTCTTCATTGAGCCCAAGCAGTCTTATGTTATTCTTCTTTGCATCATCTAGCAGCTGCTGGATTGATTTCTCATGTTCCCTTATAATTTTGAAGCAATTTTTCTTTTCCTGGTCACTAATTGCAATCTTATCTTCTATATCTAAAATTCTGTCCTCACACTGGCTCATTCCACTGTGTAGACTTTCAGTGGAGTTTTTCATGTCCTGGAAATCTATTTGCATCTGTTTTATGGATTCCATTTGTTTCCTATGTTGGGATTCCATCACATTCCTGAGCTCCTCTCTAGATTTATTAATCATGTCTTGCACTAGGGGCACAATTTCTCCTGTTATCTGAGAAATTATTTCTGATTTCATTTTTTCCAGATCCCCTTTTGCTGCCAGTTCAGTGGGTCCAGGTGGTTGAGTATCGGAGTGTTCCATCTCATTTCCCTTTGGGGTTTCTGTAAGTGATCTGGAAGTCTGGTTTTGAGATTTATTTACGTGTTTTCTCATTTCGACTGGGGCGGGGCGCTGTTTGTGCCTGGACAGATTACCTCCTTTGAGCTGGGAGAGGTGGGACAGGGGCAGGGAGCAGCAGTAGGGATGGTGGCTCAAAATCCCTTCCTGTGGGCTGGGAGCAGCGGGAGGGATGGTGGCTGGGAAGCCCCTTCCTCTGGACCAGGAGCAGTGGGATGGCGGCTCAGAAGCCCCTCCCTCTGGGCCAGGAGTGGTGGGAGGGATGGTGGCCTGGAAACCCTTCCTCTGGGCCAGGAGCAGCAGGACAGAAGGTGGCCCAAAAGCCCTTTCCTCTGGGCCGGGAGCAGCGGGAGGGATGGTGGCTGGGAAGCCCCTTCCTCTGGACCAGGAGCAGTGGGATGGCGGCTCAGAAGCCCCTACCTCTGGGCCCGGAGTGGTGGGAAGGATGGTGGCCCAAAAGCCCTTTCCTCTGGGCTGGGAGCAGCGGGAGGGATGGTGACCGGGAAGCCCCTTCCTCTGGACCAGGAGCAGTGGGACGGTGGCTCAGAAGACCCTACCTCTGGGCCAGGAGCAGCAGGACTCAGTACCTTGGTCTGGTGGTCTGGTGTCCTCTGCATCTTTGTAGTGTGGAGCCAGGTGGCTGTACAGAGGAGCAGGCGGGGTAGGGGGGAGCGGTTCCAGTGGATTGGTGCCGGGGTGTGGGCTGATTTGGCATGTTCCGTGCAACTTGGGACCTCGGTAGGGCATGCGCAGACCTGCCTGTCTGCAGTGGGGTCACAGGTTGTCTTGCAAATGATGAAGAAAGAAACTCAGGCTGTGTGACAGTGTCTCATCTTTCCCAAATGGTACATTCAGTCCAGGGAAGCTAGGCAGCTAATTTCATGCTGAAATACACACTGAGAAGCTCAGGGCTTCAGTTCCCCTTGCCTGGGTTAGCCCTTGTGAGTAACTTAATTAGTTACAGATTTTTGTTTAAAACATAGTCCAAGGCAGCACCATCTTTTACCTTTTAAAGTAAACTCAGTATTTCAGTAATTCCCCATCCAGTTCTTCAAAACTGGCCATATACATATACATAGATACATACCTGTGTGTGCACGTGTGTGTGTGTCCTCCACGGGGCAGCCTGGTAAGAGTCCATTACCCAAGCCACCTCTAAAGGTGCAGCCCACTGAGAAGTGGACCCAGAGGCCCAGGCCGGGCCCCAGGATGTAATTAGGTGACAGCTAAGATTTAGCTCCACATATTCAAAGAAGGGTTACCTAATTGCAAATGGTTTCTGTAGAGGAAATTTTTTAGTCTTCATTCAAGTTAAGTGCAACCAGGGAATGAGTAACACAGACTCAAAGTCCCTTTTCGTGGATATTTTTACTCCTTTGGGATAAGTGCATTTGCAGGAAAAATAAGCTGAAAGCAGAGCACAAAGGGTGACTCAGATGCCGCTTCTGTGACAGCACTGAGGTGCCGCTGGTGGGGACAGAGGGAGCTGCCACTGGGAGGCTGCCTCGGGCTGTGGAGGGCTTAAGACACTGTGAGCTTCACATTCAACCTCAGAGTTTCAATCCTTCTCTTTGCATAGGGAGCAAATTCAGGAATTGAGAACTATTAAACACAAGGAACACAGAAATTCTATTTAAAATTGTTCATAACATGATTGTGCAAAGCCTGGTAAACACCAATACCTTTCAGTTCATTGTGTCCAGGTTGGGCCTATGTATTTACGTCACTGACCGCTGACAACACCTGATCCACACCATGCCTGTGGGGAAGTGGAAGGACATGTGGCAAGTGGGACAGCAGCAGCTTTTGAGGAAGAACACAGGAATTCTCCATGCAGTGACACTGTCACCTGACTGCAGATGCAGTATTCACTAACCTGCGGCTTTGTCTGCTACCTGCATTTTCCATTCTCTGTTGCCAAGTGACAGGTGCCCTGATGTATCCTGGCAAAAGAAAGCCAGCAGGACAAGCAGGTGTGCATGAGGTCCAAGGCACAAGGTAGCACCCTATCTTAGCCAGCTTTCCTGTTGCTGGGCACAATACCTAACACCCACAACTGAAAGGAGGAGAGGCTTACTTGGGCTTGTGTTTTAAAAGGATTCAGTCCTTGGTCCACGGCTGTAAGGCAAGAATATCATGGTGGAAAGGAGTAGTGGAGCAGAGACACTTGGTTCATGGTGGCTGGAAAGCAGAGAAGTGGGGAGAACCACCAGAAAGGAAAGAGTGAGGGCCAAACATAAACCCCAAGGCTACAGCACCCTGATCCACCCAGACACACTTAGCAGTGTGTGCCACCAATCTATTGGGTGGCTTCCAAGTCAATAAACTTGACATAGTGAAACTTACCCATCCCACAACACCTAGTAGTATGCAGAACCCTGAGATCCTCTCCCTCAGTCTCTCATTCTGGCAGCATTTCTTTGTAAATAGCTCTAGGGATTTCACAGGCTGAGGGACCTAGTGTCCGTCACTCCTAGAGCAAGCCAACATTGTTCTTGAGCAAGCCAACACTGGCTTCCTGTCCTAGTAACTGATAGAATGCTCATTGGTATTTTGACCTCAGGCAATTATTTATTATTCATAGATCATTTTCATCTTCTATGGGATTAAAGTACGTATCTCTTGGGGTTATTTAACATTAAATTAGGTTATAATAAACAACATCTCACACATAGTAAGTGCTCAACAAGAAATAGCTGTTTTTATTGTTACTACTAATGCTGGTAAGAGGGGCCCTAAACCTGTCTCGAGTCCCTATTGTGATAAATTGACGTGATCCAATTTATACTCCTGTCTCATATGTATCCCTCAGAATAAACATCACAGGGAGTGACCACCTCTGGGTGAGCCATTAATGGTTTTGACACCAAAATATGTGGTCTGAGGACCAGACCTTGACATTGGGAACCCACGTGACAGCTGCCCCTGCTGAGAAGCCGCCGGGGACCCCGTTAGCAGACCTCAGCTCGGAGTCTCAGGGACTCGCCCCGGGCTGCCTGCTCCTAGGCGAAGTCCAGTCGGGCACATGCTGTAACGCAGCGGGGCTGATTGGGCTTCATGGAGAAGCAAAAGTAGTCTGACCTGTGACTCAGCGAGAGTGGATGCTAAATCTTCATTCGTTCCCCCAAGAGCCTAAGGCCCTAGCGGTGCAGTAATGATGGATGGTCACACTTGGATTAAGCGCTTCGGGGTCTATCTCTGAGGATCCTGCAAAACGCTGCACCCCGTGAGTCGTCCAGCCTTCGGGTGCTCCCGAAGCCCTGCCATTTGGGAAGTGAGGCCCAGCCAGGAGCAGCGCGAGCACCCCGCGAGCGGGCGCCCCACGCCTGGCCACGGTCCACGCTCGAGTCAGTCCACGAGTCCGCGATGTCGCCACCCACTTCCCATGCAGTGTTTAGGGGAAGGAGACCGAAGCACTAGGAAGGTGAGGACTCCTGCAAGGTGGAAGGCGAGTGAAATCCAGCTCCTGCCAGGCCTATGGTTAGCTCTTCCGCAGACGCCCGGGGCTGTAGCGGAGGGCAGCGGACTGGGACGGGCCGAGGGTCCGCGGGTGGGCGTGGGCGGCCTGCGTGGTATTTAAAACGCAGGCGACTGCGTGAGAAAGGACCCGGTTCCGGGACGGAGCCCAGGTCCTGCGAGCTGCGGGTCCCAGGCTCCGGCCCCGCCTGGGCCCGCGACCACTTAGGGACCAGGCCGGCTGCGTGCTTCTTGGTGACACAGCACTGGCAGCCAGCCCTGCCGCGGCCTTCCTTCTGTGCGCCCTTGCGCCCGTGTGCCTGCATGTGCATGCTACGTGCGCGCGCGCGTGTGCGTGTGTGTGTGTGTGTGTGTGTGCGCGCGCGCGCGCGCTGTTTTCGTCCTGTGCCTTTTGGCTCTGTTCTAACACTTGGCTTCTCTCCCGGCCTTGCTGGCCTTGCGTGAAAGATGCCACCCTACAGCAGCCTTTCATAAAAGAAAACCGGATCGTTTTTTAAGCATGGTCTGAAAATGAGTTGTGCTTTCTTAACTCCCCTGCTTTTTATTGCTTTTAATGTGAGATGGCAGTGTGATAAGGAAGAGGAAATATTCACTAGTGATTTTTTGTTATTATTAAGCTCTCAAAGGTTGATCTTATTTTTCTTACTTTTTTGAGGGGCTACGCAGGGAAGCCCATTTGCACCCATCATGCTTAGGTCACTGGGTAAACTTGGGAGACATCACAGTGTATCTGGCCACAGTTAACTCATCCCCCAAAATAAGCGCCCTGAAACATTATCCAGGGTGATTCTAAGGGTTAAATGAGAATATTGCATAAGGCTCCCAGCACATAGTAACTGCTCAGTAAATGACCCATTTTCAGTTCAGATCAAAGGATTTGGTATTGAACTCCAGATTTTTATCAAGATTTCTAAGGCCTTAAAACATACGTCACCTGAGGGTGTTAGAGCAAGGGCTGGCAAAGCACCAGGTGGCTATTTCAGGCTCTGCAGGCCACAGGGTCACAGCCCCAGCAGCTCCTCTCTGCCACTGTGGCCCCAAAGCAGCTGGAGCCAGCACTCAAATGACCAGCCACACTTTGCTGCAGTCAGACCCTGCTCATGGGTGCTAAAATTTGAATTGTGTGCAACTTTCAATCATCATAAAATATTGTTCTTTGGATCTTGAAAAGACCGTTTTAAACATAAAACACGGTCCTGGTTTCTAAGCAGTGTGCGATCAGAGGGCAGCTAGTGTTGGCCACAGAGCCTGGGCTTCACCCTGTGTTATGGCCGTCCCTGAATGTCCTTCTGTGTGCCAAGCCTTCACCAAAGGACTGGAAGTTAGAAGGTCAGAAGAGCCCAAAGTTAGGCGAAGCATAAACAAGAGTCACAGGCAGAGCAGATCCTTACTGTGCAGCTGAGCTCAGCCCCTCGGAAGGACAGCCCAGCTGGAAGCTGACTGGATGGGCAGCAGGCAGTGCTGCCACACCAGGGGCCGTGCTTGTGAGGCTGACACAAACCCCTCACTTGACAGCTATGTTTAATGGTGAATGGATGTCATTGTTGTTTAGCCTGACCCAGCATTTCTGAGCCCAGCCCCTTGGTCCCATGGCAGTGTGTTTTTATGAACTCAGGAGCGTCAGGTAAGAAAGCCGAAAACCAAGACCAGACCAATACCTCAACAAGCCTTTATTAAGGAGAAGAAACAGTCTGCCGGGCTGACTCTGAACAAAGGAGTGCAGCAGCACGGCAGGGTAGGGAGAGCTTTTATGGGAGCTAGGGTGGGGTTTGGGGGCTGTGCTGATTAGGGATTGGAGGGTTTGAAAGGTGCGTGACCAGGATTGGAGGAGCCTGTGACATCACTAGTTGCTAGGAAGATAGAAGTATCAGGTTACTCTTTTGGCAGGAAGAGGGGCATGTTGGGAAGAAGGTTGTCTTTTGGAGGGAGAAGCCATCTTGGGTTTTAGGTGGGAAACAGGGTATTATGGGAAGGAGAAGGCAGCTATTATATGTAGCGGCCATTTTAAGGTGAGGGAAATCTATCGAGGAGGCTGAGGGCCTGGCCTGCAGCACTGCTTGCGGTGAGGTAGGATGGTCACTTCGAGTTGAAAGAGCCTTGTAGCACGGCAGTCAGGCTCCCATGGCCCAAGCCCCATAGTGGAGCTGAGCCTCCATTCTCCATCGACTTCCAGCCCCTTTCTGATGGAGGTGCTCTGAGCTCTACAAGCAGTCGTGCAGCACAGTGGGTGCTCAGCTGATGTTGGCACCTCCGATGATCATACCCATAATCCTGAGACTGTTGCCACTGTATCTTTGTGTCTTAATTATGCCCATTATATAGGGGTCAGTCCTTACTTTCACATCCCTAAAATTTATCAAGATTATAATTTATCCAACATGGGTTGCTGGTATAAAGGAAATTACACTAGACTGCCTCCAATGTTTTAATCTAATGCTACTCTGAAATAGCTCCTCTCTCACAGATTGTTTTCCACTTACAGCCAAGGTCACCTTATGAAGAAAAGGAAAGAGGACCCCAAACATATTGCCCCTGGCTCTCTTTCAGCATCATTAGGTGGAATGTGGGTTGGTAAGGGCACCTCGAGTGCCTGACCACGCCACAGGCCCCTTCACCCTGGTCTCCCCTCTGCAGCAATCTGCAGGCCAGGGAGCATGAAGAGATGAGGGTCTGCTTTCAGGCCCGACCTCCCCGGCACCTGTTTCTTTCCAGAGCCTTGACCTAGTTTGGATTGTGAATCAGGGCACGCTCACCAGGATCCAAGGCACCAAGATAGAGGTGTTGAAGCCAAAAGCAGAGAAGGGAGAAGATCAAGTTCTTCCTGGGGAGAATCCAGAAAGACAAATTACACCGTGAGAAGATGACAACAGGTCAGGGCCAGACACTGAGGCGCAGCAGGCAAAGAGGAACTTAAATGAGACTAAAGCCTGAAACCAGGGCAGATGGTCGCTCGCCCTTAGCAAATCTGATATCCAGACCAATGTGGCTATTACTGTCAAAATCTGCAGGTCCTGCCGACAGCTGGCTGTGTCTTATGGCAGATTTGAATGCCAGAGCTTGGGACAAGCTCAGTTATCTCCTACCCTGCAGAAAATGCCAGCAGCAGCTCTCCTAGGAGAGCTAAAGCCAGGTTTGAGAGCATACCAAGGTGCTTCTTGGGCACGGATGAGAGCAGCCAGTGGAAGGGACCCAATGGGGGCAAAGTGAGGACAGGGAGAGGAGGAGCCCAGGTCAGGAGCAGAATGCCGGAGCCCAAGCAGAGGTCAGTGGGACAGCGATGGGAAGCCAGGACTGGGACAGGATGGGAGCTGGATTCAGAGGCTAAGTGTGAGCTACTTTAGAGACTGGCAAGCCGGGCTCATTTGCAGAGTCGCGAGCAGAGAGCAGAGCATAAAGGAAAGCTTCAAGAGCAGGGAAGACACATAGTGCTTCTTCTCATGCTCCGTGGTGCAGGCCCACAATCCCAGCACTGTGGGCGGCGGAGGCAGGCAGTTTGAGGCCAGACTGGGCAATCTAGTGGATTAGCCAGACCACCGCGCCAAGTGAAAATTAAAAAGGGCTGGGGCTCCAGCTCAGTGTGAAGGCCCTGTGTTCAATCCCTGCACCGCACACACACACACACACACACACACACACACACGCACGCACACCATATTCTTAATGAAACAAAGGCCGTGACAGATTGAGGCAGGGAGAGAAGTGGAAATGGCCTGTCAATCTCGGGATGATGCCGGAGCAGTTTGCAAAGCCCTGGGTGGACTTCTCTCAGAAGAACTTGAGCAGGAATTTTTAGGAGCACCTGGATGTGAAGGACCATTGCCTCTAGGGTTAGCTGCTGTGTCTTTTAGCAATTACCCACCCTATTCTGTTGGGCTTTTTGTAAACAATTTTTTTTCCTATTTGTACTTGGCCCAAACTAGAGCTGTAGAATCTGCTTTTGTTCCCCTACCTTTAATAAATGTGATACTTTGCCACTGTTTATGCTTGTTTGATCACTTCTTCGTTCAGGACAGAAAGAACCTAGAAGCCACCTCTAGGAGACCAGCGCCGGAAGCCTGGCCCCAAGATGGCTGGTGCGGGCTGGATGGAGCAGATGTGGCCAGCTGTCCCGGCGATTTCCCAGCAGGGTGCAGATGCAGGTCCTCCTTGCGCCCCGCCTGCTCCTTCTGTAGGACAAAGACCAGTGTCACCTCAGACAGACACTGGCTTCCGGGGAGCACACAGGTTGCAGGGGCTCTGCACACCTGGGGATGCTGGCCAGGCACCTAGGCCCTGGCTGGCTGCTGGGCACGGTGGGTTGTGCTGGTGCCCTGCATGCCGCAGCATCAAGTTAACCCTGGCCATTCCTGCTGGCTACAGAGTAAGAGGTGCATGCACTCACACATCGGCTGCTCTGCTCACCTTCCTCTCATGCTGGACCCCATCTGCCTGTCTCTGCCTTCCCTAAATATGGCTCTTTTTCTGCCTCTGCCTCCATTCACCCTTGCCCTGTTTGGAGACCCTTCTTCAAGGTCATCTTCTTCCTCCTGCCCAAGCCCTGTCCCTAACTCAAAAACCCTAAATGTTCTTCTCTGCTACCATTGCCCTGTGATTTTGCCCTCCCATATCTCATTTCTTGTTTAAAACGCAGATCGCTGGGCCTGTGTCCAAGTTTCTGATTCAGCAGACTGAGAGCCAGTCTCCAGACTTTGCATTTCTAAAAAGTTCCCCAGGGACATGGAACTGCTGGTCTGCAGGCCACACCAGGAAAACCACTGCGGAATGTGTGCAGTCATACAGCAGAAAGAGCCTGGAGCAGGCATGCTGGTGCCAGCAGGCCTGGAATTCCAGCCCTGAAGGAGGCCGAGACGGGAGGACCAGTTCAAGTCTACCCTGGGCAACTTAGAAAGACCCTGTCCCAAAATAACAACTAAAAAGAAAGGGATGTTGCTCAATGGTAGAACATCTGTGGGTTCAATCCTCAGTACTGAAAGAAAACAAGAAAGCAAGCCTGGACTTGATTCGATCTGATAGGACTCTGCCCCTTGTTACTGGTATGACTTCAGGCACCATGGGCCTCAGTTCGCTGATCTGCAAATGGGACAACTCCTCACATAATTGTTCTGAGGCTTAAAATCAATGAGGTGGGAATGCCCAAGGCACAGCACGGCAGGTGGGAACTTAGTTATCGTTGGTTCATAGCCAGATGCAGTCTGTGCTGCTGACAAAGGTGCTGCCCCAACTTCTGCCCTTTGTGGCACTCTTGTCATCAACGGAGCTGGGGTGGATTTTGTCTCTGGGATGCAGGCTCCCCTGCTTCCGAGGCACGAAGTCTGGTACTGCAGCCTTGCTTCCAGAAAAGACCTGACACCCGCACCCTAGCTTTATTCCCCTTCGCCCTCAGTAGCAGTGATTATACTCCTAAGAAAATCGGCATTCTGGTGGGTGAGGGCACAACCCAGTGGGTATTCTGCACGTCTTGCAGTATGTGGCCCTAACCATGAGACACAGAAGCATAGTCGCCCCTCATTTCTCAGATGGGAAAATTGAGGTGCAGAGAGCTTAGGGAAACAATCCAAGTTCCCACAGCTGGTCTCAAACAGCTGCCACACACTCAATTCATGTCCCCAAGAGAGGCTCATGGGCACAGCCTGTGAGGACAGCAGTTACTGTGGATACCACACCCCTCTTCCGCCTCCTACTGTCACCAGTAGCTGGAATGAAAATAAAAGTTTCAGTCAAAATTAAAATGAGATGGACAAGGACAACAGTATAAAACAATGATAAAAACAAGATATTTTGTAGCCAAAAATAGGATGGTAGTTGAATCCCAGAGGAAGGAAATTTCCCAGACAAGCCCAGCCAGACTTGTTACGTGGGCCCCCAGCTTTGGAGCTCCCTTTTCTCTGCAGGACACCAGAACACCCACGTCAGTGTCTTGCTAAGTTGCTAGTTGCCCAAGGTGGACTTGAACTTGTAATCCTCCTACCTCAGCCTCCGGTGTGTTAGGGTGATGCATGCACCACCATAGCTAGCTGAGTGTTCACTATATCTTTCCTCTCCAAGTGTACGAAATGTCAGGTAAAAGGGCCGAAGACCAAGACCAGACCAGGCCACAACAAGCCTTTATTAGGGGAATAGATCTGCCGGGCTGTCTCTGAACAAAGGAGAGACAAAAGCAATATGGCTGGGGCAGGGAGACTCTTTTATAGAGACTGGGGTGGGGCCTGTAGGGGCTGAGGCGGGGTTGAGTGAGGTAGTGACTAGGGAATGGAGGAGCCGGTGACGTCACTAGGTGGTAGGAGGTGAGCGAGTATTAGGTTACTGTCTAGGTGGGAACAGGGGCATGCTGGGAAGAAGGGTTTGTTCTTTGGTGGGAGCAGCCATCTTGGCATGACATCACCCAGGGGAGGGGCAAGGCACCATAGGAAGAGGGCAGCTAGGATACCTAACAGCTGCTGAGGTGGTGGGAGACCTATCACCCACCTGACACTGTCTTTTTTTTTCCAAAATCAAGTTAAATACTAGGTTCTCTGTGAATCCTTTGTTGATGGGGCGTCCCCTCCTGGGGGTGCATCTTATGATTCCACCTTGAGTATTCCTGATCCTTTCTGCCCATGAAGGCGCTCTCCACACTGGACCTCAAGTCCCAGCAGGATGAGCCCCCTTGGCACATGAGCGACGGAGCCCTGTGTGGACAGTCGTCCCGCTTCGTTCCCCTCCTCCTTTGTAAAGCTGCTGACAGCTCAGGTGCGGCCTCATCTTCCATCTCGACCCTGTTTTCATTCTGAGACCTGGTGTCTGTGTGGACGGCCCAGCCTGCACCGTGTTCTCAATTCCTTTATCTCCTGTTACAAAGAACCTTCCATCACTTCCCTTCAGTGTCACAGTGCCAAGGTCTCAGCATGGCTATCGTCATGCAAACCAGGCCACTCCTCAGATGACAAGAGTCTGATCTTACTCCTACCCACAACCTGGCAGACGCCACACTGCTCCCCCAACGCGCTGAGGAGCTGCAAAACATCATGGGCTATGGGGAGACAGCATCAGAACTATTTGCTCTTCAGCTCATCTCCTGGCACTTGTTTAATTGTGTACCTGACTGGTAGCATAATTCATTGGAATAAGTATACACACATAAATAGCCTCATTAACCCTGTGGCAGACTCTGGGTTTTGATCCTATGGTAGTTAGTTAATGTATGACCTTGGCAAGCTCACCGACTGCTCTGTGCCCAGCGTTCTCATGTGTAAAATCGGACAGCCAAGGCTTCTGCTCCAGGGGCAGGCAGGAAGGTCAGGAAGTCTGAATGCAACAGGGGGCTGGCACATAGAAAGTGCACAGTGTCAGTGAGGAAACACACATGCACACGTGGCCCCCAAATGTTTTAACCTAATCGGAGGACTAGGTTATATCTTAAATCTAGAGATAAGTCTGCAGTCAGCTTCCAGGATGACTTGGATGAAATGGCTTTCTTTAAATTGGGTAAAGTAATAAAAAATGAATTTCCAACTGCTGCTTTCCATTACCTTTTTAGAGACCCAGGAGTGAAGGTGGTGCAGACAAAGTTGAGGAGACATGATCAGGAGAGGCAGCCATCAAAGCTGGAGGGAAATGTTTATAGAAAGCCTGTGTGCAACTAAATAGAGGACCAGATGTGATCACAAACTGCTCCATGTTTGAAAAGTTCTTCTGCAGAAATCTGGCCAGGAAAAGCTAATTGATGCCTCCCTGAAAACATGGGCAGCATTCAGAGCTGGCGCTGTGTACCTCATTTCTTCTTGTTACCATGTCGAGTTATCGATGCTCTCGAGCCAAATAATACCAGGCTGGCCACGTTCCAGTACAAATTTGGAAATGTGCAAAAAACACGGGGCTTGTAATTGCCAATGATCATCTCAGCTCTTGTCCTTGCTTCTGTGATTTACTTCATGGCCAGAAAAAGAAAAACAGATGTGTTATCCTTAGCCATACGTGAATTCCGAATTCACCCTATGTACTCCAGTAAAAGCTTATCCTGAGAAGTCAGGCTGGACAGGAGCTCACTGGGATGAGCTTGCTAGCGTGGATTCAGGCTCTGTCTTCACAGAGGAAGGGAAGGACTCCTGACTTACTTCCGTGCCCAGAAGGATGCTTAGGCCCAAGGAAATGGCCCAAGGCTGGAGTGGGCAGCATTCCCAGACCCCATGTGTCTGAACAGGCCATCCTGTACTGCAATAACAAAGATCCCTCACAGCTCAGTGAGGTGAAAGAAGACATGTGTCTTCTTTCCTTTTCATTCCTTTTCATGTGTTGTAGTCAGAGCAGGCTGGCAGTGGTTCTCAGCTTGAGAACCCAGCTCGAGGGGACTCCATTTTAAATCTTTCGCCCGGGCACCTTCGGGAAGGATGAGAACAGAGTGCTTCTCAGGCCACCCTTTAAATTCTTCTGCCCAGAAGTGATGCCTGTCCTACCCAGCCACATCTAGTTGGAAAACCTGGTCAGAGTCACACCTATGTTCCGTGTACAGGAATCCTCCCTGAACCTGGAAGTGAAGGGAAAATGGATGTTGGTGAAAGCATTAATGGATACCCGTTAGCCAGCTTTTCGTCCCTGTGGCGGAAC